>NC_137787.1:16475919-16980161 GCF_963383645.1 Muscardinus avellanarius | reverse complement strand
GGGATCAGAAGAGCCTAGGACTACCTCCTCCTCCTATGAAAGTGCGGAAGTCCAGTCTGGAAGGTGTGCACCCCACTGAAGGACAGGCAAAGCAGTCCAAATTACTAAATAAGTGACATGGGGCCCCTCCGGGAACAGCCGCTTTTTAAATTTTGTTTTTCTCTTTGTGTCTAAGCAACAGAGAACAAGATGCCAAAGGTTTGGGCAAAGGGAGTTTTGTGTCACTGCAGAACCTATAGCCTCAGAAGCAAGCAGATTTCTTCTAATATCCTCTTGAAGCCAGGCCTGGGGGCACACGCCTATCATCCCAGTACTTAGGAGGCTAAAACAGGAGGATTATGGGTTCAAGACCAGCCTCAGCAATTTAGTGAGATCTTTTTTCAAAATAAAAATGCTGGGGATGTAGCTTAGAGGTAGAATACCCCTGAGTTCAATCCCCAGTACCAAAGTAAAGAAAATTACTCACTTGGTCTCTTCCTGTTTTATTTGGAGGACAGAACTTCTTCTTGTGTGTGTGTGTGTGTGTGTGTGTGTGTGTGTGTGTGTGTGTGTGTTACTGGGGATGGAACCCAGGGGCTTCAACTCCAGAACCCACAACCTACTTTACTTGGAAACAGGGTTTCACTAAGTAGCTGGCTTTGAACCTGCTCCATCCTCCTGTCTCAGCCTCCCAAGTACTGGGATTACAAGCGTGCTCCACTACACCCAGCTCTTTGATGTGGGCAGGCTTCTTAGCCCTCTGAAGTAGTTTTCTCATCAGCAAAATATAGTTTACAACACCTGTTCTAAGGCTGGTTTTAAGGAAAGGAAAGTTCATAAGTCACACAATTCCCCAACATGACATACCCTCAGGTAGCCCCCTCTTCCATCTCTCATAGCCCACCCCTACCAGGCATAAAAGTAACAGCATGAGAAAAATGCTAAGACTGGGAGAGGAAAATGACAACCAAAACTTTGACAATTTTTATAGAAGTTCTCAATTTTGTAAAAAAAGAGCGTCATTCCAGTCTCCCATCTGCTTCTTTTTGAGAAGACCTCACCCATAGTTGACAAGTCTATGGATCCACACACAAAAAAAATATTCAGTTCTTTCTCTATACTTAACTCCCTTGCAAAGCAAAAATGGAAGTCATGGTAACTTCATTCACCTGACCGAGGACACAGGTCTATACCATGGGGTCATTGATTAAGGAACCATGACAGTGAGTAGGTTTCTTGCTCCAGAAACCCCTGGGCCTAAACAGGAAGACCGCCCTTAACCAAAATCACACAACCAGCCCAAAAGAAATGGAGCACTGTGCATGCAGCCTCTCTTTCATGCCAGCATTCATCTTGGTTTTCCAGGGGAGGAACTTGGAATATGTTTCGCTTGGAGGCAAATTCCTATCTTATATCTATTAATATGGATTTATAGAGGCAAAATGAAATACATTTTGAGCAATTCATTATCTGATCATTTTGATTAGTGTCCATAGCCATTGTGAAAAGATCAGATATACAACTCCAAATATATATATATATATATATATATATATATATATATATATATATATTTGAGATATATATGATATATATATATATGAGATATACACATATATCTCAAGACTTTCCTAAGTAGCAGGCTTCTACTACATGAATTACTGGACAATCACCTTTCCATTCCACATTGCTTTTTCAGGAACCATCTTGCAGATCTGAGAGGAAATAAATAAGGAAGTCCTAGATAGAAGACAGTAAAGAAGAAAAATAGAGAAAAAGAAGGAAAGGGAAAGAAAGGCAAGAAAAGGGTCCATTTTTCTTTCCAGCAAAGAAGAGTAATAAGGCAATGATGGTTGAAGAGTCAGCATGCTGGCCAGCCACTTCTTTCTCCAGAAGTTCCTGGCAATTAGCCTTTCTGAGTTAGCAAAACTTGCTGGGAGGAACTAGAGTTGGGGGCCAGAATCTGAAATGTGTCCTGATCCCCAGCAGCTTTGATTCACTTAGGAACTTTCTTGGGAACAGACCCCAAAATAGCCCCACCCATCCTCCACCCCTGCACTGGACAAATGTTACCTGGAAATCACCCGTGTGTCAAAAAAGATGCCGGCACTCAGCCGGGCGTGGTGGCGCACGCTTGTAATACCCGCGCTTGGGAGGCAGAGACAGGAGGATGGCGCAGGTTCGAAGCCAGCTGCGCGCGCTGGCTTAGGAGACCCTGTTTCCAAATAAAAAATGTAAAAAAATAGGTCTGGGAGTGTAGCCCGGAGGTAGAAGGGCTTCCAGGAACCCCAGTACCACCAAAAAAAAAAAAAAAGATGCCGGCACTCAAAAATACTGTTGCGAGCTGCACATGGTGACATACACTTGTAATCCCAGTACTTGGTAGGCTGAGACAGGAGGATGGCAGGTTTGAGGACAGCCTCAGCAAGTAGTAAGATGCTCATCAACCTAACAAGATACTGTTTCAAAATAAAAATAAGAAATGGGGCTCAGAGTGTACCTCTGAGGTAGATTGCCTTTGAGTTCAATCCCCAGTACCAAAAAAAAAAAAACCCAATATTGTTGCCAGTTCAACTTAAATTTCAGCCCTAACTCTTCTCTGTCATCCCTTTCTAAGAATTTCCTGAACACAAGCATACACTGTTTTGCGTTATTTCCTTGTGAGTTTTGTTTTCCCGTTATAAATAGTACATTATAAAATAAGAAATGAAACTGTTGATTTTAAATTGAAAATATGAGTACGTAAGTAGGTGGGTAGATGAGTGGATGGACAGATGGGATGAAAAGGTGGATAATCCATCAATAGATATAGTCAGATCAAACTCCTTAACTATGTCTTCCCATTTTTTGGCTCTGTAGACATATTACTAACAAAATGTAAATTTTTTAAACTTTCTCCTACTACATTTTTAAACTTTCTCCTAGCTACACATGAAAGGACCAAATATTTGAGTTAATTTGTCCCTGTTTTAGTAGTAACAAAACACTGATTGCCCAGACTGTTTTCCTTTGAGACTTTGAGTCCTAAACTTATGTAGCACTGCCTACGTGTACCTGTAGATGCATCGGATATGCAAATACAAACATCTACCCATCTCTTCATAGGAGAGATAAGTGTCATAGGTTCTCACTGCATTTATATAGTGCACCTATGGAATTCACTCAAACCAAGCACTGAATCTGCTCTTACACATCTTTTTACTCTCACGGTAAATAGGCCACAGTTTTAAGAAAAATTATCAAAGGACTGGGTCATCCTAAGTTGTTTTCCCTAATGACCATCCCTCCCAAATCCTCATCCTGACTTCTATCCAGGCTGTAATTAAGTGGGAGGGGAGCTTAAAATGCTTTCTTCTTGCTAATAGAAGAAGCCAAGCAGGAAGAATGGACGGATGTCTGTGGGAGAGCCGGTGCATAGAGAGTGTGTCTAGAGAGAAAACCAAAGCAGCACAGGAGGGCAGCTCCCCAGGTAGTTAACAGCGAAGTCAAACTGCAGGAGAAAAAACTGAGGAAACACCACTATTTTCAATTGCTTTTCACTACTACTACTGGACATGTTCCTGTTGTACCAAATGTGCTGCTTAGCGTAGACTTTTAAAAATCAGAAATTGCTTCAAAAATCATCAGGAAATTTTTTTTACAAATGTTTAAAACCTGAAATCTAAGGATGGGATGATGCCTCCCTGCTCATTTGGTTGGGTTGGTGGCAGAGAAAGATCTCAAGCTGGGATCTTTGAATTCTAAATTTTTAGCTCTTTCTACTTTATCATGTGATTGGATCATTATTATCATTATTTTGTTTATCTATGGGTGAATTGACTTCTATTTCCAACCAGCTATGGTAAAGTCGTCCCACCAAAAGAACCGATGGGTACAAATGAGTAAATGAGGTGAAGTCCCTTGGAATCTAGCCCAGAGGGGGCAACAATTTTTAGCATCTCAGTAATTGTGTTTACATGTAGCCATTATATAAGGCTGTTTTTTTTTCTGATTTTTAAAATTCCCTTCCTCAATCCCTCATTATATCTTTACATAACTGTTGATCTTTTCTCTTTTTTTGGTGGTGGTGGGGGGGGTTACTGTAGATTAAACCCAGGTGCATTCTGCCTCTGAGCTATACCAGCCCTTTTTATTTTTTTTAAAACAGGGTCTTACTAAGTTGCTGAGGGCCTCCCTAGACTGAGACTGGCCTCAAACCTGTGATTTTCCTATCTTAGCTTCCCAAGAACTGGAATTACAGTCATGGGCCACATGCCTGATTTAGACATTCTTATCATTCTTATCTTTGTTTATTAAATGAATTTGATCTTGGGAGTGTTTTAAGAAACTTGGCCAAAATCTCAGCAGGTCAATTAGAGGTCAGAGCTACCAACCATCACTTTCAATATCCAATAGAATGATTTCTGGATCATCTGTTACTTAGTATCACCCATGGCTGTTTTTCATTAAAATGATGCTTATATTCAAATATTGATCATTAATGATCAATTCTATAAGAAATAATATTAATATATTTCTGAGTAAATAAGCTTTAAAATATAGAAAATTAAAAATATTGAATGTGTACACCAAAACCATAATGCAATTTAGAATTTTCATTGGACTAGAACCAACCTACTTCCCTATAACCTTGCCAGAAGGACCAAAGGTTGATTATATATGAGCTCCCACCCTCCCTCACAATCCCCTCAACTCACAATGCCTTTCTGCCCATCTTTCTACAATGCTGCACACAGGCCACAAAACCCAGTCCCATGAAGCTCTCCTGAGCCTTCCAGCCATGAATGCCCCTCCTGTCTCCACTACAAGATCATGTTGTACTTTCCCTACATGCACCAAATCTCCTTCATAATCAGACTATTGACTAAGACTTACTGGTCACTCTAGTTGCAACCATGCCTATTCCTCTGAATGACTACTTCCTTGAATTTGTACAAATTCAGCTGTGGGTCCCAGTGATACTTCTTCATTTTAAAGGGTCAAGCTGTCAGAGGTCAGCAAAGCAACTTGTTAGTTCACAGAGACAAATACAATAATTACAACCACTGCCTAGCAGCAGGTTTGGAGGGAACTTGGGTCTTTGCCATTCAAGTTGTTTTGCAAACAAAAAATGAGAGGTCATGCTAAGGGAAAGGGCTTGGCATCTCAGAATTCAATGATTATTTTTAGTCCCATGATGCTGCAGAATTCGCAAAAGAGCACAAAATGCCTGGTCTTCTCACAGGGCATTATCACAAAATAATAAGGATCCTACAGACCATTCGATTCAGACTTTCATAGAATGCTGGTTAATTTGAGAGCATCAAAAGTCCATCGCTAGGGAGACTCTTTTTTGGTTTAAGTAGACATTGATGAGAGAAGATGTGAAGATATTTCCACAACTACGATACTCGTGAAATGCACACTTTCACCAGCACCACTGCCACCACCAGACAGTTGATATTACAGCAGATAATGGACTACAGTTCAACAGACTTCATTAGCCAGTGTTATATTAAGGAGGCATTATATGAATGAAGGCTTTCACATTCTACAGAAAATAAAAACATGGAGAAATGGGGTCCTTCTCTCATCTACTAACACGGTCTACCTCTTTTTCTCAAGCTCTTTGGTTCTTTGTGCACATACAGGAAAATACCACAGCATCCTTTCCCGTTAGCCTTGCAACTCTTTCCTGAAGCAAATGTTTCCTTTTCCAGTTCTTATCTGCAGTTGCAGTCCTTAGGGAAGTCTACACTTTAACTTCCAGAATCCTAAATATCTGTACCTACCTACAAAGATGTTTTTCTTGTATTCTTTCAAAAGCAATTGGCTAAGTCTCTACCAAAAAATACAACCAGAAGCAGGTGTGTGTGTGTGTGTGTGTGTGTGTGTGTGTGTGTGTGTGCGTGTGTGTGTTATAGTACTGGAGATTGAATCCAGGGGTATTCAACCTCTGAGCTATATCCTAGCCCTTTTTCTTTTTTATTTTAAAAAAGAATTTTCCTAAGTCACTGAGGATGTCACTAAACTGCTGAGGCTAGCCTTGAAGTCCTCTTGTCTCAGCCTCCCAATTACTGGGATTATGGGTATATGCCACCACAGATAGCTTGCCCTGTATGGGAGAATATTGCTGCCCCAGTTGAACAGCAATCAATCCTCGCAGGTAGCCACCACCTCAGCCTATGAGTCAATGGACGCACACAGGTTATGGAGAGTTCAGAATGCCCATATGAATCCAGGAAGCCCCTTTGCTTTATGTTCTAAATTTACAGAAATGTCTTGGAAACTTGATCTCAAGTATGATGGTGCCTTCTGCTCCATGAATCCAGTTCCTCCATATACACTTTCTCTGTACTCCTTCAGCCTCAAAAGAAACCTAGCTAAAGCTGGGCACAGTGGCACAGGCCTGTAACCTCAGTATTTGAGAGGCTGAGACAGGAGGATAGGAGGTTCAAGGCCAGCCTCAGCAGCTTAGTGAGACTCTGTTTGAAAATAAAAGATAAAAGGGGGGGATGGAGGTATAGCTTGGAGGTAGACTGCTCCTGGGTTCAATCTCTATGGAGGGAGGGAAGGAGGAGGAAAGAGAGACAGAGAGAGATGGGGGGGAGAGAAAGAAAGAAGAGGAGGGAAGGGAAGGGAAGGGAAGGGAAGGGAAGGGAAGGGAAGGGAAGGGAAGGGAAGGGAAGGGAGAAAAGGGGAGCTCAGCATGGTGGGTGCATCTTGTAGTCCCAGTATTTGGAAGGCTGAGTTAGGAGGATTACTTGAGCCCTTGGAGTCCAGGGCCAACTTGAATAACATAGCAAGACCCTGGCTCTTAAAGAAACACAGCTTAAAGGACCTATAAACTTTTAAAAATAGTTTTCTTTGACAAATATGTATTAATTTTGTAACAATAGAAGTAGTTTCATTGTTGGGACTATACCTTCTAACATCTTTGTATGAGAATTTGCAACATGATAGCCAGCCTGTGTAACATTTTTGTACATAAAAGGTGACACTTCTGCTATTCTTTTAAAGTTAAAAATAAATCAGGTTTGGGGACTGGGGCTCCACGATAGAGCCTGTGAAAGTTATAAATACCACTAAAAATGCTATAAATGTTCATTGACTTTGGAACACCTTGCATAGAAACTTTTTATACCAGAGAAATTTGGAAGATACTATGAAAAGGGGCACATACATCAGACATGGGCCAGGCATGATTCCCCAGAAATGGAAGAAATGGGGCAATTAGACGATGAAAGGATAAAACAATATTTGGGGTTAAATTGATTGGCTGTTTCAGACACAGGGGCTTTAGAATTTCACTTACTTTGTATCCGACACTGTGGTTTTCTCCTCATCTGAAGTTTCTTAAATTTTGGATATGATGCAGGACTGCTCACAGTTTTGCCCCAAATGACTCCTGAGGAACTAAATTCCTTGGCACATCTTCACACTTTTCAATTGGTAGAGCACTGCTTTTTACTTATCTTAGTAGTTCTAACACATTACCATCAGAGGAACATGGAAATTTTGAGGCAGATACCACAAGTCCTGGGTTAAACACAACATTAAAAACATACACTTGCTAGCCGGGCATGGTGGTGCGCACTTGTAATCCCAGCATTTGGGAGGCTGAGACAGGAGGATCGCAGTTCTCAGACAGCCTGAGCTACTTAGTGAGGCCCTCCATAGCTTAGTGACACCCTGTTTCAAGAATTAAAAAATAGGGCAGGGGGTATAACTCAGAAGTTGGATGCCTCTGGTTTCTATCCCCAGACCTGCAGAAAAAAAAAAAAAAAAAGCTGGGCGTGGTGGTGCATGTTTATAATCCCCACATTTAGGAAGCTGAGACAGGAGGATTGCCCACATTCAAAAACAGCCTCAGCTACTTAATGAGTCTCTCAGCAACTTAGTGAGACCCTGTTTACAAATAAGATATAAAATAGGGTTGGAAGTATGCCCAGAGGTAGAAAAGCCCCTGGCTTCCACCCCCAGTACCACACACACACACACAAAAAAAAATACACACTTGCATTGCATTAAGAACCATCTACCCCGGCACTTGATTGTTCTCTAGAAGTATCCCACTGTGTGGGGATGACAGATGTGAGATGAAGAGGAAAGACTGTCAACGTCCTATCACAATGTCACGGTGGCTTTCTGAGATCACTCTGCTACTTAACCAGAGGTTGCCTGCAGAACTCTAATAAGAGCATCCAGGGACAGAGATGGTGTGCTGGGAAACCAAATAATGGCTTCAAACCTAACACATAAAGGATCATATCAGAAGCCAGCCAAACTGGTCCTACTGCCTGTTGTCACATG
The DNA here is from genome assembly GCF_963383645.1 of Muscardinus avellanarius. NCBI lineage: Eukaryota > Metazoa > Chordata > Mammalia > Rodentia > Gliridae > Muscardinus > Muscardinus avellanarius. The sequence continues at coordinate 16,971,890 of NC_137787.1, read as the reverse complement.
TCCCTTGAACTAAGAATCGTTTTGACATTGTTAAATAGTAGGGAAAGAAGCATAACACTGACACGGGAAGAGTACAAGAAATCTTAGTGTCCATTAAAAAAAAGTCTGTTGGAACCTAGCCACACTCATTCCTGCATGTATTTTCTAGGGCTGTATGCTACAGTGGCAGAGCTGAATAGCTATGACAGACCAGGAGCCCACAAAGCCAAAAATATCCATTCTATGGGCCTTGATGAAAAAAAAAAAAAAACAATTTGCCTGGTCCATATGCTAGCCAGTATCTTATGACTGCCTTCTATGTACCAGGAGCCAGGCCCCATATCTTCCAAACAACATGATTGTCATCCCTCTTTTTAAAGATGAGAAAAATGAGACTCAGAGAGGTTATTCAGCTAGCATGTTAGTTAAAAGAGGTGGAAGCCAGGAATGGTGGTGCACAATTATAATCCCAGCATTTGGGAGGCTGAGACAGGATGATCACAGTTCAAGGACAACCTCAGCTACTTGGTGATACCCTTTGCAACTCAGTGAGACCATGTTTCAAAATAAAGAATGAAAAATAGGGCTGGGGGTGTAGCTCAGAGGTAGAATGGCCCTGGGTTCCATCCTCAGTACTGAAAAAAAAAGAGAAAAGAAAAAAGAAAAAAAAGAAAAGAGGTGAAATAGACATTCACTCTCTTGGATGGAGGCATGTATAAATTCTGTGCCCAACTTCATCCCAACATCCCCATCACCACCAAAGCCCATCACCACTACTGTACTGTCATGGTTCAGATGAGGACTATCACCCAAAGTCTCATGTGTTTGAGGCAGGATCTCTAATGCAGCAGTGTCCAGAGGTGGGATCCTGAGAAGGATCTGGATACCGAGGGCTCCGATGGCATCATGTTTTAACCCATCATGACTAGTGGCCAACAGGGAGGTGGTGCGAGCTGCGGGTGGTGAGGCATGGCTAGTGGAGTAGGTCACTGGGGCTGTGCCCTGGAAGGATGTTGCTTGTCCCCAGCCCCTTCTTCTCCTCTCTCCCCTCTTCCCTTTCCTTTGGCTTCCTAGCTGCCATGAGCTGAGCAGCTCTCTTCCACCATGTCCTCCGCCATGACAGTCTGCCTCCCCTCAGGACCAGAGCAATGAAGTCACTCACCATGGCTCTGAAATTGTAAGCCGAAGCACATCTTTCCAATGTTAAGTTGTTTTTCTTAGGTATTCATCACAATAGCAAAAATCTGGCTAATGCAACTACCATCATTAAAGACAAAATACAGACTCAAATCTCTCATTGCTGATAACATAGTGCAAGCCCCAAGCCCCCTGCAGGGTGCATGGAGGAATACCTTGCCCCCCTTCCTATCACTGAAATTCTCCTGTGTCCAGGCTTGAACAAAAGCAGAGTTGCCTAGGGATATTTCTCCTGAGGGCTCAGGTCTCTGTGATGTTACTCAATTTTTTTGGCAGGTGCCAAACTTAATTTATGAATGAATTATACCCAGAATCAGAGCTATTACCCACTTCACAGGAAGGAGGAGTGTGTGTGTGTGTGTGTGTGTGTGTGTGTGTGTGTGTGTGTGTTACTATGGATGAAACTCAGAAGCATTCTACCTCCAAGCTATACCCCTAGCCCTATTTTTTATTCCTTATTTTAAAACAGGGTCTCACTGAGTTGCAAAGAACCTCACTAAGTAGCTGAGGCTGTCCGCGAACCGCAGTTCTCCTGTCTCAACCTCCCAAATGCGGGGATTATAAACGCGCGCCCCCAAGCGCAGCTGGAAGAGTGTCTTAAGTAACTCCACTTTCTAGGCTGCCTGGAGCCTCAGTGCTATCATTGCTTTTGCTTAGTGCTAACCTTGCTTTGACTCCACCTCTTGGATATCTTGGAGTTCCAGGCTACAAACTCAAGGATCTCTGATGTAAACCACTAGCTACGCCCCTGGAAGTGTAAGAGCCTGAGTTATCACCTCATACCCCAATTCTATGCCCCGATGTCTCATCAGCTATCCCCATCATTTCTAACCAAATAGCCACCACCCCCAGAACAGCAGATTAAAGTCAATAAGAGAGCAAGAAGAAGAAAGCAAGAAAGTGGGGTTATTCTAGCCCTCGGATTCTATTCTCAAGCCAGACAGCTGGGCAAATTGCCTAAACTATAAGGCTCTCAGGTTCCCCATTTGTAAGGGAGTAATAACACTCTCCAGGTGGTTGTGAGAGACCAATTTTCAGGGTATGAATAGACTTTGGAAAACACAGAGTACTGTGAAATGCAAAATAATAATAAATTGGAGAACTGAATTACAAAACGTAATTTCATAATTTTATTCTGATTGGACACTAGTAAGCTAACTTTGACATACTTTGCAGGCATTTTAAAGTTTAATTTAGGATATAAAACTCCATACTAACCAAGATTCTGTGGACAGGAATAAACCTAGATGACCCGGCAGCAAAGAAAGTGGTAAAAGATAAAACCAGGCAGGACTGGGAGGGAGTCACACCAAGTGCTGTATGTGTATGTGCGTATCACATGGCACCTCACTATTATGTATAATTATCATGCACCAATAAAAGTAAATTTTTTAAAAAGACAGAACCAGAGTCCAGCTAACACAACATAGCAACCTACAAAGACATAAATTTAGGCATTCTTTTCACTTCTAGGAGAGGGGAAAGTTGAAGTTTTTAATATGTCCATCACAAACTTTTTTTTCTAAATTTGTGTATATATTTATTCACCACATGTTTATTTAGTGTCTGCTTCAAGTCCAGTTCTCTGCAAAGCACTGCACATGTACACACACACACACACACACACACACACACACACACTCACACATACACACAGACAGTAGAACAGAACTCACAGTCTAGTAAATATCAAAATTTTTAAAGTCTGACAACCAATCTCCAGGAAACGCCAATTGCAAATGTTTTTTTGTTTTTGTTTTTTTTTAATAGGGGAGTTTCACTTTAAGTTTTCAGTCAGCCAGGCTAGTCAGATGGTTAGCCAGATAGTGCTTGGACTTCTAATCCCATTTTGTGTTCCGTGGCTACGTTCCTCGCCTGGGGGAGGGGCTGCGGTCACAGCCCTTTTTCATCTTGCATCTTGTCCGTCTTTTCTCACCTTACATTTACACTGGTTTTGTTGCGCCGAAATATGCCTGTCTGCTCTGACATGCTTCCTCTTCCAATCAACATTATCCTCTGCTTCAGGCATATAAGGTTACCCTGCGGGGCTGGAACTCAGGGTCTCTTAGATGACCAGGAAGATCTTTAGAAACCTGGGTTTCCTGCAGCCTCTCAGACCTTTCTTGGAATCTTTCCCTAAGCTGACATCTTCATCATTGTTCCTTAGGATGCAATAGGAAACTGGCTGGCTGGGGGTGCCAGTAGGTGGACTGGAGTTAGAACTTATTTTGGGGGTATATTCATTTCGAGTCACCCCCCATGCCATTTTGGCATGGGGCTGTATTTCTATTTTCTGTATTTCTATCTTTCTAATAAACTTCTTTAAATCTTCCCCAAAAAAAAAACCTTATTTTTGTATTGTGCAGGGTTTTTGATGACACCTTCCAGCATATAAGCCTCAAATTTTTTCAATTAGAATTTGGGGGTGGTGGCACACACCCGTAATCTCAGTACTTGGGAGACTGAGATAGGAGTTTCAAAGGTTCCTGGTCAGCCTCAGCAATTTATACCAAGGCCCTCCACAAACTTAGTGAGATCCTGTTCCAAAATAAAAATAAAAAATAAATAGGACTGGGGATGTAGCCCAGACGTATAATCCCCCTGGATTCAATCCCCAGTGCCACAAAATAAAAATCTTGATATCAGCATGGCATTTGTCATAAACTGCCATATGCTGTTGCAAAATCAGTACAAACAGAGATTGTTTTTTTCAATAGTCAGACTCACTTGCACATTTCAGAGAGGAGGAATGTCCGGCTTTCTGAACACCAATCGTGGAATCTGATTTTGATGCTGAAGTTGAGTGGGTGTACTTGGTAAAAATAAATAAATAATAAATAAATAAATAAATAAATAAATAAATAAATAAATGTTGGCTCTTCCTGAACAAGGTCAAGGCCTCTGGGAAAGGAGGCAATGGGAATGAAGAGGTGCTACATTAGGTGACAATGTGCAAAGGGTCTACCAGCACCTGTGTCAGATCTCCTGAGTATTTATTTAAAGTAATGATTTCTGAGCCCCACCTCAAACCTGTACAAAGTCTCAGTTGGGAATCTTGGCGTGAATCTGTAATCCCAGTTCTTAGGAGGTTGAGACAGGAGGGTTGCGGTTTCAAGGCTAGCCTCAGCAACTTAGGGAGACCTTGTTTCAAAGTAAAAAAAGGCTAGGGGTATAATTTGAAGATAGGATGAATATCCCTCGGTTTGCTCCCCAGTAGCAAAAAAAAAAAAAAAAAAAAAAAAAAAGTCAGTCTCTTCAAGTTATGCCCAGAAATGCTCTTTTTCAACAAGTACCTCAACAGTGAGTCATAATAACATTAATCTCCATCTAACCATGTCGATGTATGGCACGTTTCATATACACATGCTAACTTAATTCTCTTTTGCATAACTGATTCCTGGGCTCCTTTAACTTAGGGAACCAATGGCCTGCCTAGATCTTAAAGTCAAATTCTGAATCTGGTGCTGGGGGTATAGCCCAGTGCCGGAGGGCTGGCTCAGCATGCCTGAGTTCCATCCCCAGCACGAAAACAAAAATAAATAAAATAACACCAAAGCAAAACTCCCAAATCGGTCGCCTCCTGGCAGTGTGGCCCTAGCAGAGTGTGCTACAGAGCGCTGACAGCTTCTCTGCATGTCAGGAAACATCAGCAACTCAGCGGAAATGGCATGCCCGAGCACGGTCTTTACACACAGCCGCTCGCACCTACCTTCAGAATGCGCAGTCAGTTCTCTTTGGCTTATGCCAGGCTCTGTCCTTGGAAGCCTTGGAGCCCATGGACTCTTGTCTTCCTCTGGTATTTGGAATGTGCCAGAATCAATCACGTTCCAAGGGGGCAAAGAATCTGGCTAGCAGATCCTCTTAAGCGTTGTTGGAGTTTGCACGAAGGACTCTCTCTGTTCACAATGAACCATTCTTCCCAGCAGCCAGCCCCTCCGCCGCCTTCAGTGTCCAGTGGAGGGTTCCCTGAAGCTGCTGGGCAGGACCTCCTCCTCCTCCTCCGGAGACCCCCGCGGCCCTTCCTTGTTCCCTGAGGCTCACAGAGCCAGGCGCTTCCTGGTCCTTCTCTCTCCCTCTTCACTCCCACCGAGACAATCCCCCAGGCACAAAGACCCCCTAACCTCCTCCAAGCCCTTCTGCCCAAGCCACTCAGAAACTGTTCTTTGATTTCTCTACTGCAAGGAATTAACTTTCCTTTAGCAGTAGGCTGGAAGTTTCATTTTCTCATGACTGCAGAATTAAATGCTATATATGACAGCAATCTTTAAAACAATGGTCTGGTTTTATTTTCTTTTCCTAAAAATCGCCAAGTGAATGCTAGTAGGGTATTTTTAAAGCTATGTTTTAACTACAGGACTTGTTTTAGAGAAAGCAACCTAACTTTGTTTCAGAAAGTAATCCTTGAATTGGATGCACTGGCTCTCTGAAAATTTGTCAGGCTGTCCCAGGACCTGTACTATCACCAGATAGGCGCACATGGCCGTCTAGTATGACACTCGGCTTTGGCTAATCTGCATCACTGAAATAGATGATGCAGCTGTGAGATGATTTTGATTAATAAGGCTAATTTGAGATACTACATATAATAGGTATGCTGGTAAAATCTGGAAAATATTCATAGAACAGTCACACACAGTCACACCAGCCACAAGATCTTTTATGGGAAGGAAGGAAGGAAAGAAGGAAGGAAGAAAGGGAAAAAGAAAGTGAGAGAGAGAGAGAGAGAGAGAGAGAGAGAGAGAGAGAGAGAGAGAGAGAGAGAAAGGAAGGAAGGAAGAAAGAAAGAAAGGGAAAAACCCAGTAGCAACAAGAGGGGGGTGAACTTTCACGTAAATACACATTTATGCTGCCTGTACTTTGCTTCAGTGACTCGGCGTGTCTTGTTCTTTTTGACTGTGTGTGTGTGGTACTGGTGATGGATCCCAGGGGCATTCTTCTTCAGAGCTATACTCCCAGCCCTATCTTATTTTTGTTTGGAAACAAGGTCTTGCTAGGTTGCTGAGAGTCCCCCTACATGGCTGAGGCTGTCTTTGAACCTGAGACCCTTCTGTCTCAGCCTCCCAAGTACTGAGATTACAGGTGTGCACCACCATGCCCAGCTCGAGTGTCCTGCTCTTACCAGGACATAATAAACTATTGTAACTTACTATTGCAGTTTTCATGCCATAGAGACTCAACAAGCAATTGGCTTCTCTCCCTTTGCTGATAGCTCAAAGAGTTAAACACAAAGGGTCAAGTGATCAATAGACTTTTATGTTTTACACAGTACTATTCTAGGACAATTATTTTCTGCCTTAACAGCTACCCCCAAAATTTTAACTCCATAGCTTGCAAATGTTTAGTAATGATTATTTTATTATGCTAATTATGGAAGTTCCTATTCTTAGTGACTTCAGCTGAGAAATTGTCTACTTCCCAGACAATATTTCAAATACTTTGTGTCTTGTGTAGAAAAAATTAATCTAAATTACCTAGCTATCTCAATTAAGCTTTTCTAGTGACAGTAAGAATGTACACAAGGGCTGGGGAGGTACCTCAGGGGTAGAGCACCTGCCTAGCATGCCAAGGCTCCGGGTTCGATCCCCAGCACCACACACACAAAGTGAATTAATGAAAGAATGTATGCAATGGTAACTGCTCATCAGTCTACCACAATATTGTCTAAGAAGAGGAAGAGGTGCAACCCTGAAGACTCAGAAGTGGGGCTCCTAAGGCTTCTCACCCAGGTAGAACTTTGGCCCCGTCCCTACTCATAGGGTTCCCACTCCTCCTCGGAGGGGACATTCGGGTGAGGGTACAGAGGAGCCTGGTAACCAGGGTAGATGGCAAACCTGGGGAAGAGGGGGAAAAGCAACTGTTTCAAGATGGAGGAATATTCAAGAGACACCCTCCCATACTAAACCAGCCTGATTTTTCTGGAGTGCACTCCAGTTTAAATTACATCAAATTAGAGTGATTCATAACACACCATTCCGTGCTTTGGGGAAGGTAAGTACTATGGCAGTGGCAAGACCAGTAGGGTTGTCTACTGCTCATCTTCTGCCTTGGAAAAGGTAGGCATGTTTCCAAGCCTCGATTATCTCATCTGCGAAGTGGAGATATCATTGACCTCATAACTTCATTGTGAGGTGTGAATTATATAATACAGGTGAAACCTTATTGCTATTGCCCCCTATTAGATAACTATGAGAACAACTTTCTGAGTCCACTTTTAACAATATTTAGTAACCATGATAGACAATTTGTTCTTAAGCATCTGAACAGCTAGCCGCACATCTATTTAAGTACAAAGCTCCTATTCAGGGCTGAAATGGTGGCCTCCGCACACGCTCCTTGTCAGTGCCCTAGAGATAAACTTTGACCTGCTGTTTGATGCTCACACTTCTGAAGATGCCTTGTTCTTTCCAGAACAAGAGACTGGCCCCAGAGTCTTAAAAACCATCGTAAGTCAACATGCCTCCCTCTCCCTCCTTGCCTCTCCAGCGAGAACTTTTCACCTCTGGACTTGATGGTTCAACCTTGCACATTATTTGCAATTAGACAATATTTGGGGCAGATGGAGAGTGTCTTTAATCTCCATTTTTTTTTGTTTGTTTGTTTTGCTTCTGTGGTACAAGGGATTAATCCCAGGAGTACTCCACCACTGAGCAATATCCTGGCTCTTTTTTTACTTTAATTTTGAGACAAGATCTCCCTAAATTGCCCAGGCTAACCTCCAAATTGTGATTCTCCTGCCTCAGCCTCCCAAATAATTGGGATTACAGATTTGTCCCACCAGGCCCAGCTTAGTCTGAATTTTATTAGGTGCTGACCATATCATTCCAAGGTGTAGATTTGAAATTCATGTTTTTTTTAATATATATATATATATTTTTTTTTTTTGATGTGATGGCACATCCCTATAAGCCCAGGATTTGAGAAGCTGATATAGGAAGATCCTGGGTTCAAGGCCAGCCTCTGTAATTTAGCAAGACCCTGTTTTAATATTTAAAAAAAAAGGTCTAGGGTTATACCCTGGAGGTAGAATGACCCTGAGTTCAATCCTCAGTACACACACACACACACACACACACACACACACATATATATTATTAGTGCTGAGATTTTTTTTTCTTGAGTCTCATACTCATCTGGGGTTGGTTGTATGGCACTAATTTAAACACACTACAAAAATCTCAAACCCAAAGGGACATTGTGAAGAAAGCAAATAAAGTGACCCCAACAGGAGAACTTCTTCAAAAGAATTTATACCTTTATGGCTTCTGATTTAAACATAATGATAATCTTAAAAGTGGTAAGTTTCCTAAATTACTCTATATTTAAAACCATCTACAGCAGCTGAGGCCTGCCTTCCAAAAGCAATTTCTTTTGAGAGGAAAAATTTGCCCTTACTGCTTAGAAACGAATGCACACAGGCACACGCCTGTGCCCACGTATGCACATGCGCATGCGTGTGCACACACACACACACACACACACACACACACACACACACGGAAGCAAACAACACAACTCACTCAACAGAACATCATTGTTTGAGCAAGCCCGTTCCCCACTTCCTGATACTTTCTGAGTTGGAAATTCCTAATTCCTGGAATCGTATTACATTAGCGGCAGGAATCATATTGCTTCTGCCTGTTTTATATCTAGATCAAAAGGTAAGACCAAGAGGTTTACAAAGCAAATAAGCACTTTACAGGTAAAATATGACATAGCAAACATAAAGACTGGGCACAGCATTATCCCAATCAGCATCTATTAAGAACATCAAAATAAAAGCGGTTTAGAAGTCCTAGTCCAAACAGAGAAATTACGCTGGGAAATAACATTGATTGTGTTTAGAATAGGTAAAATGCGAGTGCCCACATTTTGGGGAATATTTCAAAGCTAGAGCTAAGGCCACAAAGTTAGCATTTTTGTCCTTTTTTTCTTTTGTTTCTATATAAAAAACTAATAACTTTTGCCTTGGAATCAGAAGTTCGGCACTTTGAAGTCTTTCTTTCTCTTCTCTTGCACGTATAAGACAGGAATTTGCTTTACCTAAAAAGAAAAATGCTATTTCAGACTGCCCACAAGAGGATGAGGTTAACATCTTAGTTCTGTTACATAGTACTTCGGTAACCATGGGCACCTCACTTTCCTGAATCTCAATTTCTGCATCTTAAAGAGGGGAAAGCCGTGTCCTGCGGCAAGACATCACCAGATCAAAGTGGCAGATGACAACTACATGTGAGTGACAGAAAAATGCAGCATTAGAGTGGTCACTGCTAGACTGGGATCATTCTTAAACTAGCTGCCCATTTGTTCTTTAACTGAGAAATCAACAACTGCCGTTAATTGACACATGTCTATATTTCAATGCCATAAGGCCACAGTTGAGGAATGAAAAACTTATTCCTGGAACATGGGATTTAAAAATAGTGCCTTCCTGGGAACCATTGAAAATTCACCTAGTGCCATCTAGATTTTATACAAATAACTAAAATGGGCTCAAGTTGCTGTAGGTAGAAACATTCAGCATCACAGCTTTCAATTAAATCTCTATGCAGAATTCCTAAATTTATTACAAATAAATTTTAACCTCAGATACTCATTTTAGCATACAGTTTTGAAGGAGAACCTAAAATGCAGACTTTAACCCAAAGCTTCCAAAGTTATATCAATAAACAGCTATCCTACTGAGCTGGTATGCATATGAGTTGCCAAGAAAGACATTTAGCAACCTACTAAAACCTCCTCCCTCAGAAAACCCAGAGGTTTCCTACTCGGGGTTCGCCACGTTCCAGACTCATTTGTTGAATCCCTGAGCATATTTTAAACTCGTTTTCATAATGCTTACATTGAATTTGTCACTGTACAATTATGATTCTATTCAAAGTTTAGAAAATTCATTGGATGGGAAAAAACATACTAAATACCTAGCATACACATCAATTTTTACAGAACAGCACTTTGAAATGTCGCAATGAAACTCTAGACTAGGAAAAAAAAGATACGGAGAAGATGGTAACATTTCTCCAATTGTCCCCTCCTGAGGCAGAACAGGGGATGGATCTCTTTCTTCACTCAAGCAGAAAAAGAAAGCAAAATTTCTTACCGTCTACTTCCCTTCCTGAGTTCCTGATATGCTAGTTTTTTAATTCATGGGCCATAACATTGGCCTGGAAACCCTATAATATTCCACATTTGCAAATGCTTTTGAAAGGATCCAAGAGCTTAAAACTGTATAAATTCAATAAATTATATAAAAGCCATGCGCAAGCTGACCTGCTCTTTGTGAGCATACGCTGGATGCTTCGTGTATGCCTTCCTTGTTCTCTGAGGATGACTTTGAGTGTTGCGTGACAAATGAGTAAAGCAAGTTAAACACGCGTGGTAATCCAAAGTTTTCCCCTGGTGTAGATATCATGACTTTGCTCCACCTCTCTGACTTACAGCCAACCATTTTACTGAAACAGAGCACTTGCATAAAGAAAACATTTATAATAGAATGACACCCCCGATTTAGTAAATAATTTTATTAATTTTGTAGAGAATAGAAATAGATTCATTTTATCAGCACTCTTTGATTTCAATAAACTTTTCCAAACCAAAATAAAACATCTTTTTAAAAAATTGTTCTCAGAAGGACTTTTATAGTTACAAACTTCCTCTAAGATATATACAGAAATGCAACAGTTTAGAATAATTTTAAGATTTCTTTGAAAAAAGAATAAAATCAGAATAATCACATCATCCGGTTTTAAGAATTGCTAGAAAGCTGTAGTGATTAAGACACTGTACAAGCCAGGTGTGGTGGCAGCACACATCTGCAATCCCAGTACTTGGGAGGCAGAGACGGGAGGATTGCAGGTTTGAAGTAAGCCTCAGCAACTCAGAGAGGGCCTCAGCAATTTAGGGAGAGCCTGTTTCAAAATAAAAAATAAAATGGGGCTGGGACTGTGGCTCAGGTGTAGAATGCCACTGGGTTCAATCTTCAGTAACAAAAGATAATAATTTTTTAAGAAGACCCTATGTGTAGCCAAAGAGACAGATGTATATGTCAGTGGAACAGAACATGGAGTTCAGAAAAAGACCCACACAAATAGAGCCATTTGTTTTGTTTTGCTTTGCTTTGCTTTGCAGTGCTGGGAATCAAACCCAGAGCTCCAAACATGAGGGGTAACTCCATGTCACTGAGCCACGTTCCCAGTACCTTGAGAAAGGTACACATGTGATTCAATGGAGAACGAACGGTGTTGTCAATAAATGGTGTTGGAACAATTACGCATGCATTTGCAAAAACAAATCAAATTTACCCTAAACCTACCAAAAATTAACTGGGAATTGATCAAAGATCTCAAATCTATGTTATATTGGAAGAACACCTTCAGGGGTAAGGGCTAGGCAAAAAGTTCCAAAAAACTACAACCTGTAAAATTAAAAATGACAAGTTAGACTTTAAATAGAATAAAAACTTCTATCCCGGGAAAGCACTGTTAAAAGAATGAAAAGACCAAGTAGAAACTAAGAAAATATTTGCAAATCATGTATCTGGCCAAAGACTGGCATCAAGAGTACAAGAATAACTCTCAAAATCCAACAATGTAAAAATGTGAAAATGAGCAAAAGAATCCAACAGAGGCTTCACCAGAGAAAACATCTGGATGGCAAATAAGTACATGAAAAGATGTCTAACGTCATTAGTCACTGGGGAAATGCGAGTTATAATCATAATTAAATACACTGCACATACATTAGAATAACTAAAGTAAAAAAATATTGACAAAAATAAGGGATGGCACTGAAGAAAGTACCCGGAATTTTCTTGCATGGCTGGTGGAATACAAATAGCAAACATCTGCTAAAACCAGTTAGCACATGACACTGAAATCCCACCTGTAGGTACTGAGACAATGAAACTTATATTCGCACAAAACCTCTACACAAAGTTTATGGCAAAAGCTGGAGATGACCCAAATGTTCCTCAACAGGTGAACGGATAAACAAACCATGGCACATCCATGTAACAGAACACTACTCCGCAATAAAAAGGAATGAAAGATGGATACGCATGATTGACTTGGGTGAATCCCCAAGCAATTATACTTGGAGATTGAAGTGAAACAAGCCAGTCTCAAAAAGTTATGCACTATATGATTTAATTTATATGAGATTTATTTTTATTGGTGATTGAACCCAGGGCCATTCTACCTCTGAGCTACACCCTCAGCTCTATTTTATTTCTATTTTGTAACAGTCTCGCTAGGTTGATTAGAGTCTCACTACTTGCTCAGATTGTCTTCAAACCTGCAATCCTCTTGTCTCAGGTTCCCAAGTACTGGGATTACAAGTGTGCAGCACCATGCCCAGCTATATGAGATTCTTGAAAGAAAAAAAAACTACAATGATGGAGAAGAGATCAGCAATTTCCAAGTGGACTATGGATGGCAAGAGAATGCAGTTTCAAAAAGGGTTTTCTGGCCAGGCGTAGTGGCGCACGCTTGTAATCCCCGCGCCTGGGAGGCAGAGACAGGAGGATCGCGCAGGTTCGAAGCCAGCCGTGCTGGCTTAAGAGACCCTGTTTCCAAATAAAAGAGTATAAAAAATAGGTCTGGGAGTGTAGCCCGGAGGTAGAAGGGCTTCCAGGAACCCCAGTACCACAAAAAAAGGGGGGGGGTTCTGGGGTAATGGAACTCTTTCCTATCCTGATTGTGTTGACAGTTACAAGAATTAATACCTATTAATATTTTTTTTAAAAAAAATACATGCACACACATGTTCATAGAGGCACCAGTCATAACAGCCCAAAAGTTGGTCAAGGGATGAAATTAGAGGATATAAGTACAGTGCAGTAGACTATTACTCAGCCATAAAAAGTAATGAAGAATTGATCTATGGTACAACATGAACGAACCTCTGGAAAATAAAGTTAAGTGAAAGATGCCACATACGAAATGCACAAACCGTGGGATTCTGTTCCTGAGAGATCATCAGAGTATTTAAACCCATAGAGACAGAACCCAGATTGTTAGCTGTCAGGGGACTGATGGGAAATTGAGAAGCGATTGCTTAATTGGGAGCCAGGTTTCCTTAAGGAGTGGTGTAAGTATGTCAGACCTAGAAATAGCTGGCGGTTGTACTACATTGTAAATGAGTCAAATGCCACAGAATTGTTCAGTTTAAAATGATTAATTTTACTTCAAGTGAATTTCATCTCAATACAAAATAACCCAAAAACTCAATTTCACTATGATAATTTCAAAGGATAGATTTAAAGCCACGACAAGAAGAAAATTAGAAAAAATAAGTTTGTAGCTCCGCCTGCAGATCCTCACTTTAAACAAAGCACAAGAAAGAAGGATAATTGTTAAATCATTAAATTCCCCAGGGCGCCCCATTTCTGAGCATCTGGCTTCTGCAGTAGCAAATGTCTCCCCACAGTGAGAGAAGTTTTGCCCAACTCTTTTGTAACTGTGTAAATTTCATTTTTTTCAAACATTTGCTTTACTACAAATGTTTAAAGTCACCTACCAATTTTTTAAATACTATGGCTGTAGTTTACAATATATGACAAAACAGAAGAGAGTCAAAAAAAAAAATAAAGGATTTATTTTTAGCTGGGCACGATGGCGCACATCCGTAATCCCAGTACCTGGGAGGCTGAGACAGGAGGATTGCAGGTTTGATGCCAGCTTCAGCCATTTAGTGAGACTTTCAGCAACTTAGCGAGTCCCTGTTTTAAAATAAAAAATAAAAAGGGCTTGGAGTGTAAAAAATAAAAAGGGCTCAGAGGTAGAATACCCCTGGGTTCAATCCTCAGTTTAAAAAGAAAAAGGGGGAAGGGGGCATTCCTACAAACCTCGAGACTGTCTCGGGTCCCCACAGACACTGCTCCTTCTGCCTGTAACACCTTTCTACTAAGCCCTCCTTGGATTGGTTCACTCTGAATTGCCCTCTCACACTTGGCTCTGAGATCCTTTCTTCCAAAGAAGCAACCCCTGAAGCTGGGGGTGCCCAGACAACCTTCGCCACATTGTCACAGTGCCCCAGACCTTAAAAGTACTTCAACATGGGATAAAGCGTGATCGGCCCACACGCCCATCTTCCCCTCCAGGTCATAGGCTCCTAACTTGCACACAGACAGCGTTCTGTAGGGGCCGTTGATTTGTGTGGAGCGTATTGTACCGGTCTGAATTGGTTTTTCTAGACAGGTCTAGTCTCTTCTTAATTTAGCCAGGCGCTGCACAGCTCAGCTTTAAAATAAAGTCAGATTCCCTGGGTTGCAAGCTTTCTCTGTAGTTCTAAGTTAGCCTCTGTGAATCCTGAATAGTCAGGAAGATTTGTCCTCTCTTTCGGGATACTGGGCAGTCAAACATTCTGCAAGCAAGATTCACAACAATTCTAAAGTAGGATGGCAGTTTTAATCCACACAGGTTCTGACAAAAATCAGCTCGAATTTTCAGTGAATCCCACCCATAAGCAACTAATCACAAAGTCCCCTCTGAGACACCTCACAAATGCCTGTAGAAAGATAGAGGCAGAGCCAGGCGTGGTGGCACACGCTTGTAATCCCAGCATTTGGGAGGCTGAGACAGGAGGATCGCAGTTCGAGGACAACCTCAGCTGCTTAGGGAGGCTCTTTGCAACTCATTGAGACCCTGTTTCAAAATAAAGAATAAAAAATAGGACTGGGAGTGTAGCTAAAAGGTAGAATGCCCCTGAGTTTCACCCCTAGTACCACAAAAAAAGAGAGAAGAGAAGAGAAGAGAAGAGAAGAGAAGAGAAGAGAAGAGAAGAGAAGAGAAGAGAAGAGAGAGAAAAGAGAGAAAGAAAGATAGAGGGCAGGGCCAACCCCAGAGTGCTGAGGACAGCCCAGGCAAATCCTGGAGGTGAGCAGATTCAAGCCTGGAAAATTGGGGGCCTCCTTGTAAAGAATCCAGATTTATAAATACAAATCAAGTATGGAAAGTGAGTATTTGTTTAGAATGAGAAAAAATTCTGACAAATTCCTGGAGTTCCCTTTTGTGTGTGTCTCTTGAGGCAATTTCCTTGGAACGCCAACACAGAAACACATCCTGATTGCGCCCTGGCTTCCTGTCCCCACCTCTTTCACTCTACACCACCAAAAAAAGCCCCAGAACTCTTATGGGTTTATGCAGAAGAGCCCCAAAGTTTAAGCTTATTAGCTTTCTACGAAATCTCCCCTTGTACCACGCCCTGCGCATTAGATTAAATACGGACAACATCTGATGTTTGCTGAGGGGGACTTGGGAGTCTCTGTAAATTACCTCATAGTGTGTGTGTGTGTGTGTGTGTGTGTGTGTGTGTGTGTGTGTGTGTGTTGAATATCCCTAGCCCTTTTTAATTTTTATTTCAATACAGAGTCTTGTTTCCCAGACTGGCCTCAAACGTGTGATCTTCCTGCCTCAGCCCCCTAAACTGCTGGGATTACAGGTATGTGCCATCACACCCGGCTCTCAAAGTCTTCATCATTATTTTGGTTTGGGTACTAGGGATTAAACCTAGGGGCATTCTACCTCTGAGCTAGACCCTATTTCATTTTTTTTATTCTGAAGCAAGATCTTGCTAAGTTACTGAGGTTTTCATTAAATTGCTGAGGCTGTCCTCGAATGTATGGCCCTCCTGTCTCAGCATGCCAAGTACTGAGACTGCAGGCGTGCGCTACTACCACGCTTGGCTTTATCACAATTTCATAAGGCAAATGCTAATTTTTTTTTGATGGTACTGGGGTTCGTGGAAGCCCTTCTACCTCCGGGCTACACTCCCAAACCTATTTTATATTTTTGAAACAGGGTCTCTTATGCCAGCGCGACTGGCTTCAAACCTGCGCGATCCTCCTGTCTCCGCCTCCCAAGCGTGGGGATTACAAACGTGCACCACCACGGCCAGCAAGGCAAATGCTATTAACGGCTGCATGTCATACATCTCCCAGCTGCAGAGGAACGAGGCACACTCCCTGGAAGAGCCCTCTCTCCAGAACTTTCTGAACCCCACTCACCTTCTCAGAAGCCATGACCCAGTTAGATACACAGTGCATGGTGAGGTGGTAAAGTCCTGCACATGGGCAAACGGGGTCTGAACCCCACTTTACCCTCTGCTAGCTATGTTCCTCAAGCTGTCTGAAAACTTTAGCTTCCTTAGCTATAGCGTAAGTAGATGTTTAGTATTGCTTGGTGTTTTTCTGCCTGGCCCTTGAAGGGCTGCCTGTCAGATCCAAAAATAAATTTACATCAAAGGGAGGCAGAGAGAAAATTCTCTCCGTCTATGATTTGAGGGTGCCACTGAAATTTTGAGAGCCCAAAGATCCTGCAGATTCCAGGAATGTCTTACATGCTTCCAGGATGCTTCGTAAGGAATTCCAGTTTGCCGTGCATGAAACCCAGGAAAGCAACTGGCATTGACCCTGTGTGTGACAGAGGCTCCAGGCGCAGTAAACCAGCTCCTTAAGCTAGACTGAGCCGAATCCGTGCGAACTCACCACACCTTGGGCGGAACACAGCCTAGACACTGCACATGACTGACTCTAATGGATAACTCGGGTAGGTGGGCCAAGGCTAAAAGGGGAGATAGAAAAGAACTCAAGAGTTTCTGCCTTTGCTGCTCCCAGCCCTCAGTCCTCCAACAGTTTTGGTTTACATGGAGACATGAGTAATCAAAAAGATACTAGCAGGTGGAATAGTAGAAATCGGTGGAGATTCAAAAACCACCAAGAGGAGGAGGAGGAGGAGGAGGTGGGGACAGGAGGCTTTACACCTTCCTTCCCACCTGGTTGGCTGTTATCTGCAAGGTACATCAATATTTTCAATTTTCTAAGATGATAGAAATTTCCTAACCTTCCCAGATATTATATGATTTTAGTCATCTTAAAAATGGGGGAGGGTATGGGAAGTATGGCTCAGTGGTAGAGCACTTGGAAGCTGGAAGGGATTCAATGAGAGCTGTTTCTGTTTTGTCTTATTTTGGTTTTGTATTGGGGATTAAACCCAGAGACATCTGCCTCCAAGCTCTACTTCCAGCCCTATTTATTTATTTATTTATTTATTTATTTATTTATTTATTTTTTGCTGGTCTGAAGATGGAACCCAGGGGCATTCAACCTCCAAGCTATACCCCCTGCCCTATTTTTTATTCCTTATTTTGAAACAGGGTCTCACTAAGTTGCAGAGGGCCTAAGTAGCTGAGGCTGGCAGCAAACTGTCTGGTCTCAGCCTCCCAAATGCTGGGATTACAAGCAAGTGCCACCACGCACAGCCTCCCTATTTTATTTCTTATTTACGTATGGGATCCCACTAGGTTGCTAAGAGCCTCGATATGCTGCTGAGGATGGCTTTGAACTTGCGATCCTCCTGCCCCAGCCTCCCAATTACTGGGATTAAAGCAGGTGCCACCATGCCCAACACGTGAGCAATGTATTTTGAAAAGTAAAATAAAACAATTTTTCAAACTACTGTGAAAAAAGAAATGTACTCTTTCTAAAGAAAAAATTATCATGGTTACTCTTGGTGCAAATGCCCTTGCTTATTCTCTATTACCTGGATTTTTCCCTCATTTTGCAATGTATTTATTTTTAATTATTATTTGGGGTATTTCATGGTACTTTTCTTCTAAGACACCCAAGGAAAGCGGCGGTGCTGTAATATCCATTCCTGTTTAGTTAAGCAGCTACCGTTCTGCAAATTGTTTCCTTGATAGTAACATCTCCTAAACTCCTAGTGTTCTGCATGGTACTGGACAGAAGAAAATAAATTACTGGCTGATCCTACTAAATAGCCCAGGTTGCTAACGTGTAGCAAAAACCATATAATTTGTTTTTATAGTGTTACAGTCAATTGTTCACTCTGGGTGACCCTAAATCTCAGGATTACTTTTTTCAGAAAATAAAAACTCCAACCACTAGTAGACTGGTGGATTGAAATGCAGAGTAACGGTGCACTGAGTTCAGGGACAGACGTTTTGGAAAGGCAGGCGCTTTCATATTAATAGCTACATTTTGGAACAGTATGTCAAAAAGCTGCATAACAGACTCTTCGGATCTATTACTGTCTCCCAACTTCAAACAACAGTTTGCACCAGCTCTTCTGCAGACATCTGAACAGGGACCGGGTCCTGTACTGACAGTCGACCTATCTGCAAACATCTGTATAGCTGCCTAGTCTTTATTGACTCCCCTCGCCCCCACATACCCCTGGAAATCGCTTCTGAGATCACTTTGCTCGCACTTTCTTTAAATCTTTTATTTATTTTTATTTTTTTTTTAGTTCTGAGGATTGAACTCAGGGGCACTCTACCACTGAGCTATACCCCCAGCCCTTTTTATTTTTTATTTTGAAACGGGGTCTCTCGCTGAGTTGCTGAGGCTGGCCTTCAATCTGTGCTCCTCCTGTCTCTGCCTCCCAAGTATTAGGATTAAAGTTGTACACCACCACATCTGGCCAATTTTCTCACACTTTTATTTTTATTTTCTTTTTTAATACTTCCTGCTCATACTGTGTGTGTGTGTGTGTGTGTGTGTGTGTGTGTGTGTGTGTGTGTGTATTACTGAAGATTGAACCCAGGGGCATTCTACCTCTGAGCAACACCCCCACCCCTATTTTTTATTATTTCCAAACAGGGTCTCGCTAAGTTCCAGAGGGCCTCACTTAGTAGATGAAGCTGGCCATGAACCTGTGATCCTCCTGTCTCAATCTCCTCAGTACTGGGATTACAAGCATGTACTACCACACCCAGCTTCTTCTCACACTTTTAAAGAAGGGCTTGGTTGATGTCCATTCTTATAATGACCAGTGAAAGTAGAATTGAAAATGTCCATCCTAACTACACTAAGAGAAACTAATGCGATCTCCAATCAGGCCCCGGCCCTCCCTCCCCACCCCTCCCTTCAGGGTCTGGATCACCTAGACACCCAGCACCTCTCCACAAGGGCATTCAATAGCCAGGCACAATGGGGAGAGACAGGAGCTGAGTTTCTAACCTTATTCTGAATCTCTTTTCCACAGGACAGGCAAAGGGGAATGTTCACCAAATCCATCATATTATTTAAACAGCTTTTGCTAACTCATTTTATTTTCCCCTTTAAAAAAAAAAAGAACTCTCAGCCGGGCGTGGTGGCGCACGCTTGTAATCCCAGCATTCAGGAGGCTGAGACCAGAGGATCCTGGTTCCCGGACAGCCTCAGCTACTCCGCAATTTAGTGAGACCCTGTTTCAAAATAAAGAATAAAAAACCAGGCAGGGGGTGTAGTTTGGAGGTCAAATGCCCCTGGGTTCCATCCGCAGACCCGCAAATAAATAAATAAATAAATAAATAAATAAATAAATAACTCTCCTACATGGGTAGACATGTTTGTCTCTAAGTATATTGTCCAAGTAGAGACCACGCAGATCTCAGTCAGCTCCAGATGAAACCAGTTAAGTGATCTCCAGCGCGATGGAGGAGTTCGGAAATGCCATCTTCATGGCGCATTCGGACCTTCCACTAGGAACTCGGCTTCCGTGCAGCCTGGGGCCCCCAGCGCCCTCCCCTCCCTACCCCCGCCCCTTTATGTATATATGTTGCATAATTACGGAGCTGTGAGTATTTATCACCTTTTCTGGGCAGTAAGCAGAAAGAAATACAATACCATTACTTCCAGTTCCTGCCTTTCCCAAGATAATTAGGTGACACGTAGTAGCCGCCGGGGACCCCGCCGCTGTGCAAGTTAAGTGATTGACACCGAGCTGTCTGGCTGCTCTATTAACTGTTTCATTTTGTTGCTATTTGCAGTTTGCTTGGCTAATACTCCGAACAAATACAGACTGTTTCTTTAGCCCTTTTTTTCTCTTTGACCTTCTCCTGCCCACTTTCTTTGACTCACTTCAAACCCCCTTGAAAAGGCCTGTTGAATGCCCAGAGTCCATCTGAGGCCCAGGTCCGTCCCTACCCTGGCCCTGAATGCTTGACTTCAAAGATGCGCCGCATTCTTTAATTGCCCTTTGAATTAATATCAAAGGGTCACAATGCGAGTGCCAAAAGAGAAAGGCGCTTTAATGAACCAAAGAGCTGCCATTCATTTGCAGATAAGCACGTTTTTATGCCTGAGCGGTCACCACGGCCAAAGGCTGCGTGAAGGGGAGGCCGGCCCAGAGGACTTTCCCTTAAGTAGTGATTAGTTCAAACAAACAAGAGTAAACAAATAAAAAAAAGTCTACAAACAGCGACAACATAAATAATAAGGCTAAATTCGCTGAGCTGCGCATCCCCCCTTCTCGCTTCCATTCAACAACAAAAAAAAAGAAAGAAAGAAAAAGGGGGGGAAAGCTGCACTTAATTAGCAAATCCATTCACCATTTTTAATCCCATATTTCAACATTGGAATGCTGAGGACAGAGCTCCACAAGAGTCCCGGGTCCCTCCCAGACAAAGCGTTTTCAATCTGAAATTGTGTGCCATGGGTAAGACATCCAAGGAGATGTATGACTTTAAATTGCAGAGGGAAAAGTAACTTTTTACCAAAAATAAGTCCCAATGTTCAAGATATAGTTGCTTTTATTGTGTGCCTTTTGTGCTTAAATTATTGACATTTGGTTCTTCAGGATAGAGAATTTAGTTTGGACTTCATACAAACTGTATCTATTCTCTGTCTACCTATCTATCTACCTGACCATATTTTCCACTGCTGGAGAAATCACCAGGAGGTGGCCGCTGTCTTCACCGGCCCCTGGCAACACTGTAGCTACCCCTGCAGAGCGCCTATGAACCTCCCAGCCCCCGAGGTCAACGCTAGGTAAAATGGAACTCCAATCATCAGTGATTACAGAGTGAAATCATAAGCCTCCTTTCCCCTCTCCACCACACTCTGAGACTCTGGTGATTACAGAAGGAATTCAGTCCCAGTGAATTATCCTCTTAGTGACAGCTCTGACCAGCATCCTTGGTGCCCAGCTACAAACTGCATGGCGGCCTCTGCTAGACACAACATTCAGCCCATCGCCTGGGCCTTTGTCCCTTCCGGGATGCCTTGGAAAACAGAATGTGTGCTCCTCTCAAGGATGTACAAGAAAGGCCCTTCTGCAGATAAATGCTTCAACCAACCTCCAAAAGTGAGTTGCCAGCAGGTTCAAATCCATGCACACAAAATGGCCAGTGGTATGGAGAGACACAGACAGACAGACGCAGAGAGGCACAGAGAGGTCTCCCTTATCTTAGGGGAAATCGAAGGCATCTTTTCCTTACTCGGCCTTATTTTCCATGAGCTTGTCCATCTGGTTCAGAGTTGCCAAAATATAGAGTGAGAAAGGAGAAGCAAAGAAATGTCAGAGAGTCAGCCAATCTGCAGAGGTCTCTAACTCCTTCCAGAGACACTCCTTCCTGCCCTGCTGGGCCTTCCAATCTTATGACATGAGCCAACGGGCATCAGAACAATATGCAAATCAAAGGACTTGTTTTGCCCAAATCCAGACCCCTAGAAGCAGCATCTCCCGTACCAGTTTTCCACTCTCTTCACACCAGTGTACTGCTATGCAGTAAAGCAATGTCATCCCAGCAACGAGGTCCCATATGTCTTGGATACAGAATTTGGTTGAGTGTATTTTGAACTGACCACAGGAAGATGCACATAATCCTCGTTAAACTGCACTCTGAGAACGAATGAAGGCGAAGCAATCAGCAACCAAATCTTGTTTCAGTGAGCACAAAAGCAATCAGCAGACTATAAGTAAATAGTACTTTATGTTTGTTCAGAGCTTCTAATGCCTCCGTGGTCACTACAACATCACAATAATCCTTTGGGTCAGTGGAGCAAGTGCTGCCATCTACACTTAAGGGGCATCAGGCTCCGAGTAGATAGTGACCGTCCCCTGATCACACTGCGAGTCAGAGGGTGAGCTAGGTCAAGACCCAAGTCTCAACCCCAAAACCTTCCATAAAGCCAGGGTTATGGCTGATGCAGAACTAAATTTTGGCAGCCCGATATTCTGTGGTTTCTTTACCAAAATCCACAAGTGGAATAAACTTCAAGTCGCTGCAAATCCAGCTTAACGAGACACAAGAAAATTGTTCGTAGCACGTCTTTCAGTGCTTCCCTAGGACCCTACAGTCATGCATACACAACCATTGATAAACTCCATCCCACAGCACAACGACAGCATGCCTGCTACTGATGATTACACCTTGCGTTTGTCTAGTGCTTTACATTTCTCAAGGGGTTTTTCATCCCCAGTGTCTGATATAATTACGTTTCTTTAGTCGAGAAAAAATGTTCTGTTTCACTTTAGTTTCAAGCGCCAAGGGATAACCAACCCACCTTGAGGTCCAGGTTTTTTAACCAAGCAATGCATTTCCCATTTCCTATATACCGCTCGATAAACCGAAAAGGCATTTTGCTCCACAAGTAACACTTACATGCCCCAAAGCCAAATCTTTCACAGTAGCATTCTGTCCTCCACCCACCTTCCTACCCAGCCTATCAAGGTACTTCTGCGATGCAGTTCAGGCATAAGACCTCTCTTTATGGCTTAACCTGAATGCTGCAAAGCAGGGAAAGGGTTTCACCTTCACAAACAGCTGTTTTATTAAAAGACTGTCTGAGGCTTAAACTAAAACCTCATCTGCACGCCAACTGCACCTCTCTCCGAAGGGCTGGTTTCGCTCTCCAAGTCACCGAGTCGCAGCCAGCCAAGCTGCTGACCCCGCGGGCGTCGGTCCTCCCAGACAGGATTGACCTGGGAGCTGATGATGCTGAGTTCAGGAGACACCGCATGGGGTTCTCCACTGTTCATCCCAATTAGGAATCAGAGGCACACTTGGAAGAAGTTCTTGCCTTTAACGAAAAACCAAGGAGAGTGGGGTGCGTAGTCCTGACATCTGTAGACTCAAGAAAGTTGTGTTAGCCTGCCTTCTATAAAAATGTGTGCACACCTCTTCTAATCTTCCTGCCACGTCTCCCAAGCACCAGTGTGCTGCCAGAGCATGGAGTGTTATGTCAGCTAAGCTTAAAGGGAAGAAAATGCGGTCTAAAACCTCTAGGAGCAGACATCCTGCTGTAGGCTTCAATGGGTAACATTTGTTATGAAGCAATAAGAATTTGCATAATTTTGGGAAAGACTTTGTTTTCAAAGTAATTCTCCTTTTCACCTGCTTAGGCCTTTCCCGGGTATGGCTTTGGTTAAGTTTTGTTGATGGAGGCTCATGTTTAACCAACTGTTTTTAATTTACAAATTAAACTTGTCAGAAGTAGAAATCCTTCCCTTGGAACTCTTCCAATATGTCAAGAATTAATTCTAATGAAAACGGCATTGCCTAAATGCAGGATGGCCAGTCACTTATTTTATTTACACAAAGTCCTTCTCAGTTTCTTTGATAAAAGCAGCTAAATCTTTTTCCTCTTTCATGTTTTGTCAGCACTTGATTCCTTTTGTCCCTTGGCTATTTGCCTAGCTGTGGACAATAAAGCAGGAAGAATAGAAGCAGATTGTTGGAATGGCCCTCAATAAACCTAATTATGACATGTTCAGTGCCCTCACCATGACTCAGTCAGGGGACCCAGGCTTATTCAATTACCCTCGCCAGGTTTCTCTTTCAGACCTAAAGTTATCCTTTGACTGTTTGTATTTCTGAACAGTATTCATGTTCATTGTGAAAGAAAATCCCCTGGACTTTGAGGGGTTTTAAAGTTGATGCTGTTATTGTAGCTAATTTTTATTAACTGAATGATAACATGATAAAGAAATAGACTTTTGTTATGTAATAAGAACAAATCAGTGTGTGCTTACAGTTACACCTCTCTTTCCTTCTCTTCCAGCCAGCCTGGCAGGACATGGACCCAGAATTAATACACAAAACAATTTTTCCAACCTGCATTTCCTTTACAATATGATACTGAGTCTAGAGGCACAGAACAGAACTATTTTGCTGTGATTCTTCTTAACTTCAAAAAATAATGATAGCCACATGATGTGTGTGTGTGTGTGTGTGTGTGTGTGTGTGTGTTTTAACCACCAAGGAGGTTCTTTGCCCTATTAACACCAGAGAACATAAGTTCATTGGTACCTTTATGCCAACAGCTATTTCTTCAGCTGCTTGAAGCAAGCAGGATGGACGGTATTTAATTAAAACTCTGGCTTCTGGTTGGAGGAGCCCTTTCCCCCCTGAACAGATTGTTCAGACATCTTGCCAGTGGTTCCCGCAAAGCCAGTGTATAAAAGCTGTGAGTCAAGTAAACAAAAGAATGGGGGGAAAAATAAAGGAATGCCAAAAAATCAGTTCTTGATCCATCCGAGATTTAAGTCAACTAGATCTGATAAAATTAATATTCAATTGTACTTACAGCCACCCAAAGCCTAGCTACATTGTTTTGTGATTCTAGCGTCTCTGGATAATTTCTTTTTCTTTTTTTTTTTTTTTTTTCTGTTGAGAAACGCATCGTTCCCTTTAGGTACTTTGATGAGTCTTGATACTATCATAGAATAAAAACTTCAACTGCAACATAACAAAGTAGATGCTATGATCTTTTAAAACTTGCTCCTTGATTTATTTCCTTCATTCAAAAACTCCCAGCATTCTTTAAAAAAAAAATCAGCTCTCAATTGCAATCTTCCCCACAAGTGAGCTTGGAGTTTGGTGTTTATTTGGTTCCTAGGAAAATTTACCTTTGAATCCTAATGTGAGAAGTTTATTTCATGAAAGATGTAAAATAAAACTTACAGAGTCCTTAGCTTTTGAAGAGAGTGTGAAGTAAGTTCTCTCTACATCACTGGGTCCTACTCCCCTCTCCTCTCAGCCACAGCTTCATTTTCTCTGAATCCTACAGGGATATTTTTAATCTCAAGCATCCAAAACAAATTGTACGACAAAGCCCGTAAGCATTATTAATATAAGTAATTTTGATGAATATTTATCTTATACGATGTCAGCTTACGGTTCTACTTGAGCATTTGTTGATTTTAGCATCTCTCATGAGCACACATTTGTATTCACATTAACTTTAAAATTCTTTTGAACAGTTTGCATAAATAATCATAATAGACTCTGGCTATAATGGAAAATACCTTTTTTTTCACACCAGAGTGGGGAAAATAGCAAATGTCTCATCGCTGCAGAGTTAAAAGTGGCCTTCCAAAGTGTTCAAATTACTTTAATCGGCAAATGTAACCTCCTGTTAAAAGTTAACAAAAAGTCTACTTCTGCTACTCCAGAGTGGAAATGTTATTAAAATACCCAAGAGGTCCCAATATTTTAACCTGAAGCATATGTATTTTTGCATTCCCTAAAATGTTTTAATGTTTTTATATAGTTAAACAGAATAACAACTCTTCTTCAAATCTCAACTAGCACTTCCCTAAGAAAACATGGGGAAAAAATAAGTCAAGGAAATCAAATACTCAGATCGAATACTGCTCACCACTCTCAACTTGGCAGAGCCTTGGAAACGCCTGCCGTTTTAAAAGTCATACGGCTATCTTGCTGTTCAAACTCTATTAAACAAAGTTATGCCATAACTCTCACAAACTTAACTTCTTACAACCTGTTGGAACCCACTGCATTGCATGTGGCAAAAGAAGTCGGAGGTTTGCCTATGGATACGGAAAGGGGAGTCGATAATTGGGATTGTTTTGGTTTGTATGGAGTTGCTCAACAAAAAAAAAAAATAATAATAATGTTGGCTAAAAGTGGCTAAGATCAGATTTCTTCTTTAATCTAAAGGTCAAGTACTGCCTTTCTCTCTTATCAAATATAAATTTTAATTTGTGATTCAAAGTTCAAAATTGCAATATATTTGATCTGAGTATAGGATAATCACTAGGAAAACTAGAAATAAACTCTTTCATATGGTAAACAGTAGTGCTCTTATTCTGAACGGGGGGTTGGAGTCTCTGTTCTTCATGTTCTCATTTTATAGTCTTCAGCCTCTATTTTAAAAGATTATCAAATATTTTACAGCAATATTTGCTTACACGTGTTTCCATAACCCTAGTTAAGTTAAAGAAAACTACAACAAAATTTGAGCCAGAGATACAGGGTACATAAAAAAATATGTAAGCAGATATTAGTTTGGATATTTTATTTGATCTAAAAATGTCTCAAAACAAAAAGCCCAAATTTTCAAATTGCATTTTACATTGTTAATTTTATTATCCAGGCTTTGCAACCAAGGATTGAAATATTTGAAAGAATCATTGTCTATTTTCAGAATATATAGCTTAGAAGTCAATATGTTGTAGGTATTGACTTTTGAAATAATTTTCTTCTGCTAAGATAAAAGAGAAAAAATGTGGGGGGACTAAATAAAATCTCTCAGCTAAGACATATTGCCTTAAATTGTTTTCAATGACAAAAAAAAAATCATACATTCTTTCCAAGGTTCTAAAATGCTTCGAAGCAAAGTCCTAAAAAAAAAAAGCAATAAAAGTTTTCTGATTTGAAATGATCTCATTTAATCTTTACGATATTTCCTCCAAAATTCTGTTTTGTGTGGAAAGACTATGAGGTCTTTTTTTTTTTTAATTCATGAACATATATTCGTGTGTCTTAACTCATAAGCAGAAGGAAAAAAACAAATTTTGTTCGCCTGATTCCCTTTCTGACAACTAATACGTGTGAAACATGAGGAAAGGGTGTTCATTTAAGTTAAGATATGCGTTGGAGTCAGCTAAAGTGAATTACTCCATTGTCCAATTCTCTCTCTCTCTCTCTCTCTCTCTCTCTCTCTCTCTCTCTCTCTTCAAGCCCAGACAGTTTCCAGTGTCAGCTTGGTCAGTGACCAGAACCCCTGTGTCCCTCTGCGGGGACAGGAAGAAGTCATCTAAGTCGCAGAGGATTTGCAAGAGGGAATATTACTATCCTGCACGGGGGCGCTATAACATCTTCCTCGATGCTCAGAATTCTGTGCAACCAGTTGAGGTGAAAGCTCTCTAAACGATACCCTCAGGCCTCTCCAGCTTCTCCTGGAAGCCATAGTTTGGACAGAAGTAGTGCGGGGACCACCTGTAGGGTGCACAGAAATGTATCTTCCATCCGACTTCCATTCTGTCGGCCTCCTTCCAGCACCTAAATGCATCCTGCCCTCACCCCCAAACACCACGCCAGGTCAGAGTGACTCGTCCGTGGCCCTGGCCTCTCCGGCCTTGTGGCTCTGACTGCCTGGCTGCTTTGAGGCCCCACTGCTTTCTGGAGCAGCAGGAGCGTGGAGAGCAAGCCCCAGCCCCAGCTGCTCCCTCCTGACAGTCTCATGACATGGCCTTTCCCTTGCCCATGCGTTCTCCAGAGAAGAGAAAAATGAGGCCCAGTGAGGGAAAACAACCTGGTCCCAGAAATATTTTCAGAGACATACAAGAAGCATCGCAGAACTGCCCAATGCTAAGTTGACAGCTGGGGAAACTGAGCCCCCCAGCCCCATTCTGTGCCAGGCTCTGCAACCTGCCCTTAGCCAGCCAGTGAATGTCTCTCATCTTCTTGCAAGGAGTCAGTCTGGAATCTCATTCAGGGACATGCTGCAAGGACCAAGGATGCTATGTAGTTTTAAGGACCACCTGGGCGAGTTGTCAGACCCAGACTTTGGCTCCCCAGGTAAAGAAGCTGAAGCAGGAGAAGTGGGAAGCCACCCTAGAAACTCAAGGCAGACACAGAGGGAGGGTCTAACCACGCACTGAAGTTGTTTTGTGTTTTGTTTTTTGCTGCCACAAGCCATTGTGCCAGACTCACACTTCCCAGGCAGGAATGTTCCCTCTCTTCCCACCTCTGTCTAACTAGGACAATGATAGATGCTCTTGTGAGACCTGCTGTATATACAAATCGGGGGGGGGAAGGGCTCTTGAAAATAAATATCTTAATTTTGCAACATTTACAGAAATCTAATGAAACAAAGCCTTGTTGGGGCCCTCCCAGAGTCTGGAGGCCACACAGAAAGAGTTCACAGGTTCTGTAGCCCTCCCGTAATCCTCCTCTGACAGGGGACATCCTAGGGGACAGTGGGCTCTTTCTAAGTTCTTGTATCTACTGTCATAACCTATTATTCATAAAATACCCATTTAGCCAACTCTGGGGTCCAATAGGAATCCATGATCATTAATTAATCCACAAACACAGCAGGCCATTTCCGCAGCCCAGCTATGATAGGTGGAATAAATCCCAGCTGTCCCACTAAGAATATCGTGACTTACATCTTACAAAGACATGGGTTTCTGAGGTCTCAAGGGCTCCAGGGCCGAGAGTCTAGAAGGCTCTGAGGACTTGTCTCTGGTCTTTCCCAGCCAGAAGCCCTTCCAGTGAGTGCATCTACGATGGACCTCCCTGGGGCCCTGGTCCTCTGGAGGAGGGAAGTCTCACTTCTTAAGACCACTCGCAACTGTCCTAGAACTGCTGGAAGTGTGAGATCTCAGATCAGAGCCCTGCCCCTTAGGGAAGGTTTGGAGCTCTGAGGCAAGATGAACCCACAGTCCCCTCCTGGTCTGTGGCTCTGGACCAGGAGACCCTTTCTGCTTTTCCCCAGCCCTGCTTTTTGCTGAGAAGCCCAAAGGACACAAGCCACGAACTTTACCTGGCCCTAAGAAGTAGAGGGAAATCCACCTGGCTGGCTCGATGGGGCGCTCAGTCCCTGCCAGCCTTGTTCAGTAGCAAGGAGAACCTTGGGGCAGCTCCTGCAAAGACAGATCTGCTGCAGTGTGGAGCGAGCTGCTTTAGAAACTCTGAACGCTTTCCTCCATGGATACCTCAAATCCCATCAGGAATCCTTTCTACCATGCTAAGTCAGTTCCCAGGATCCTTTTGAAGTGCCAACAAGTCTGGCATGTGAAAACTGTTGTGGTTTCTCTTTGGGGGCAGAGCTGGGTTGCAGTATCTGTTGTGTGTGCATGCATGTGCAATTGCCACGTGTGTGTAAAGTAGGTATGCACAGGGGAGTGCAAGGCAGTTAGAAGCCAGGCAGGCAGGCAGGGAGGCAGAGGAGAGGGGACTTGTCGCTGTTCACCTGCTAGTGGAAGAAAAGTGGAGCAGAAATCACTTCAAAGGGTGTACGAGAGGAGAGTTAGAGTAGTCTTCAAGCATGTCTGTGAAAAGGCTATATTTGATCTGGTAACATCATTTCCCATTTAAAAAAAAAAAAAAAAAACCACAGTTTTGAAGCCAGGCATGGTGGCTAAGACAGGAGGCTAAGGCAAGAGGAGTGCAAGGTTCATGGCCAGCCTCAGAAACTTAGTTGAGACCCTGTTTCAAAATAAAAAAATAAAATGGAGCTGGAGGTGTAGCTCAGAGATAGAATGCCCCTGGGTTTAATACCCAGTACTTCACACACACACACACACACACACACACACACACACACACACGCACACACACATTTGAATAACAGTTACAGTTTCTTGTTATTTTTTTTTCCGAAGTCTTTTGCAAAAGGATTTTCCAAGGACCAGAAATTTCAATGTGAAAGATAGTCATTGTCTTTTCTAATGAATTTAATTTGGGTTTTTGTTTTTATAAAAAAAAAAGAAAGGATTCATTTCAGGGGAAAAATCATTAAGCTAGTAACATTAAATTATAGTAATTCAATAAAATGATGAAAATTAGGCAACCAAGATTCAGGCCAAATTCAGTTCTCTATGTCATTTGTATTTGGTAATAAAAAAATTATTCCTCTCCTTATCTGACTGAGGTGTACACTGGAATTCCATCAAAAAGAACCACCAAAAAAGAAAGAAAAAAAGAAAGAAAGAAAGAAAGAAAGAAAGAAAGAAAGAGAGAGAGAGAGAAAGAAAGAAAGAAAGAAAGAAAGAAAGAAAGAAAGAAAGAAAGAAAGAAAGAAAAAAGAAAAGTCTTGGGCAATGATGTAGTGTTAAATTCCCTAAAAAAGACCGAAAAGAGGAGACAAAGTTATACAAGCCAGGTGATAGGTGTCTGCTCTGACCAGAGTGTAATTCTGTGTGCTCTAGTGGTCACTTGCAGACCCTCAAATGGGCTGTATGGGCTGTATGTTCAGGAATGGATCAAACCACCCCACCCATCGGCCATCAGGAGACACAGAAGCCAAGGCCCCCAAAGTTCACTGAGAACAGCCCAGAGACTGAATCCCAAATAAGCCAGGCCTCGTTCCCCATCCCAGCCTTCTATTCTAAGGCGATTCCTTGTCTACGAGCGATCAGCCCAACACCCAGGCACACTCTCAGCCCTGCACACTTCAGCCTGACTCTTTGCAGTCTCTGACCTGATGCTACACCCCAAGTCTTCCATTTGCCTTCTTCCAGACAAAAACTCAGCAAGTATTCAGAGCTTGGCAGGGCCAGCGACCACAAGCAGACATTGGCTTCTAGTGAGAAACTATAGAAGTTGCCTTCCTACTGCCCTCTGATAAATGTGCACTGTGCAGACACATGCCACAGATGTGCCCTGTCTGCATAAAATCCCAGCAAATCTCACACCTGGAAAGCTTCCATACTGGATAGGCTCCCAAGCCATATTTTGCCCTGGCAGATTGCTAGCCCACCAGAGGCACTCTGAGAAGACTGCCACTTATCTGCTCCAGTTCCTGAAATGCATTCCCAGCCCCCTTCAGAAAAAGTCTGAGAGGATGCAGAAGGGCTAAGACTTTCCAAAATACAGCCAACAATTTCTGATCCTGAGATCGCATCCACTCGGGAATTATGAGACGGAAAATTGAAGCCATTTTCCCAATGAATTCCTGAGTCCCTTCCTCTCTTATTAAAGAAGGCTGGGTTTACAAATGGGAAGCACAGGGGCACTTCTCCCCACAAAACACCTGTTCCCTGACATTAAGCCAGCTCTAGAGAATGGCCCTGTTTGCCACCGTCCTTTACCTGTGTGGATAACAGCAACGTGACCATGTGTCGCAAATCCAAAGTTTGGTCACTCTGCTGATGCAGGCCCAGAAGCACCTGTTGGTTTTTTTGTTGTTGTTGTTTGTTTTGTTTTTTGTTTATGGCCTGAATCTGTGTTGACAGCATCACAGAAACACGACAAAGAAAGCAACATGTTCCTCGTTGGGATTAACCCTCCTTAGACCCCTTGCTTACTACGTGCAGGGCTGGATACGTTTACAGGTAGTAATCAGACGCCACAAATTACGGGCCTGATTCAATCCAAATTATGCACAGAGCCGGGAAAGAGGGAGGGAAAGCTGCTTTTGATTCTTCTCAGCTCTTTGCAGATGCTCTTAACACCAGGCCTGTTTACATCCTCTGCCTGACTCCTTTGGGTTTCTGTAAGCAAGTTAGGAGGTGAGCAGGAAGGCAGGCAATACACAGCACCTAGCTAGCTGTCTTCCATCTAAGCACAAACCAAACTTGTAGCGTTTAACAAGAGCACTCTGTGCCTGAGGGCGAAACCGGCAGGCTGTGTGCTGGGCGCTCCAAGACCAGCCCGGAAAGAGGACTGTGTTTGTTTTTCTGTTATTTCTTGAAACCAAATTAAGATTTTGACTTTCAGAAATAAATTCCAAGCCCCTAACTTATTCTTCTCTTTCTGACCGGCCCATTCTTAAGGAGACACGACTTGAAACACTTACTTTATAACATTTACTGGCACCCACATCTCCCATGTTCTCAGGAGGTTTAGAGTCTTGTTTTTCTAAGATAGTTGGAGTGCAAATCTTTCTGGCTCATTCCGGACTCTGACTTTCAGTTTAGGTAAGCCAGGTACTCGACAACTGAATTCCCAAGCATCAAATTTAAGAAAATGAGTCGAAATGATTTGAGGGAGGCAAGGTGTGTGAAAAAACATAAGAAATCCTTTGTGCCTAGAAGGGAATGGGGACATGCTCCCTAAAAATTGGTAACACTGAAAATCAGCCATTACCAAACTCAAGAAACCCCTAGAGCATCAGGTCAGCACTTCTAAAGAAAAATTAGAAATTCAAGACTATGTTTTATTACTTACTAGTTCAGACTTAATTTGGTGATCTTGGAAGACAATTCCTCTTTTGTAACTAAACAATCAGAATAAGTTGCCTCTAAATTGCTATAAAACTATCCATAATCTCTCCAGGACAAAGAGCAACGCATGTAGGAATGCTTAACAGAAAAAGACAAGTTTTGATGAGAGTGAAATTAAATAAACGGTAAACAAACGAAGAAGAAAAAAAAACAATAAATAGGAGAAAAACATTTTCCTTAGTTTTAGAAAACTGTTCCCTTTGAAGAAGCAACAGAATCCTGGACCAGCTCGCAGGAGGCAGCCAGTGTGAGTGGGATGACTGAGCAGTAATTTCAAGACTCCCCCTCACTGCGTACGGTGGTGAAGTGTCTTGTTTTTCTAGCACAGATGCCCACAGACAAACTCTCCTCTGCAACATGCTTTTCAATACCCCACCGTTTGTTCTCATTGCAGAACCCAAATTCCACAAACACTATCAAAACTGCAAATGCCATTCCCTTATTTTACAAATAAACTTACACATGGGCCAAATGGTGCTGTGAGTTTGGAAATGATCTAAACATGAAAAAAATAAACCATCCTTCGCCCAGCGCAATGGAATACTATGCAGGTGTACAAGCAAGAATGAGAACAAACATTAGGCCCCGCTGAGATGTAATCTAGTCTTTTTTTTTTTCTTTTAGTGGCAAAGTGCCAAATAGTTTATGTGCCTTTTCTGCAAAAAGTGGAAAGAAAAAAATGTTATTATTATTACTATTATAATTATTATTATTAATTTACTTTCTGTAGTGTTGGGTATTGAGCACAGGGTATTGAGCACATGCCAAGCAAACACTGTACCTCTGAGCCACATCCCTAGCTCAACAGTATTTTTTGTTGTCGTTGTTGTTTTAAGAGAGGAGAAAGAGACTGAAAGAAATGTAATTACATGTTTATGCACAGAATCTCCAAAAAGAAAGACTATTGGACATAGGTAGAAGGAACTTGCCACTGTACATGCATTTATATATTTTGAACTTTGTACAAAGCGAGTGTTTTATCCGCTCAAAAATAATTAAGATGATCTGAAAAAAAAATCAACCCTGACAAAGAATATCTCTCTTTCACTGGAGTGTTTGGGTCGGCAAGAATGCCATCCTTAGAATAAAAGAACATTTTGCTTTGGAGGCCAGGGTTGGCTCACATAATCCAGGAGTCTCTTCTGCATCTAAAATCCTTCACGGGGCCAGGACCCGTCCACTGGAAGGTTCCATGCGCTGCTGCAGCGAGAATTTTTATCAGTTCACTGGGGGCCGGTGGGCCAAGGAGCCCCGGCTGCCTGCTGCGAGGCCTAAGCCGCAACAGCTGCGTAAACTGCCTGTGCCCCAGTTTGACCTATTTGGGAGACAGGTCAGCCCAGTGCATGCGGGGATAAGAAAACAACGTTCCGTTCCGGGGCCAGTGGCTGTACTGTCAAGCTGCTCCTGCGGGAGGAAGATGGGCTCTCCAGTCCCCAGGAACCTTAGGAGCAGACCGCTTTCTTTTTACTCTCTTATTGTAGCCAATAACATTGGGAGTCCCCAGTCTTTTGGTGGAGAAAAGAAGGGAATTGCAAGTCATTGAAATTTAACCTCCATCTTCAAGAACCCAACTTGAGAAAGTTTCCTTAAAATTTCTGAGCTCCGGTTTTCAAGGAAAGGGAATTAAGAAGAATCATGCACAAAGAAAGAAGAAGAATGCACACAATCTCACGCACGAACCTAGGAAGGCATTTAAGAGCAAGGAATGGCTCGGGCTGAGGAGGGCAGGGTGTAATGAGACACTGGGCGGGAGAGGAAGACTCCACAGAATCAAAGTGTCACGAGTGAAAATGAATCTGAGACCCGTTTCAAGAAAAAGCTCCTTGTCAATCTGATCCAGCCAAAAACAAAAGTGCGCAAAACGGGAAGAAAAGTGTCATTTGCAGGAGTTTTGCAAAAGCCAGGTTATTCTAAGAAAGTAAAGCCACCTTGATAGGCCAGGAGTTAAAGTACTGAGGAAATATCCTTTGACATCTCAGTGAACTGCTTTAGAATTTTATTTTTGTATCTATTAAATCAATGAGGTCTTCTCCATCAAGTAGTTGCTTCTGCGCTCAATTTGTTTGGTGTAGTGAAAGTGAACTTTGTGTGGTGTGTGTGTGTGTGTGTGTGTGTGTGTGTGTGTGTGTGTGTAGTCTTCATTGTTGCTGCTGCTAAGCCGTGAATTGAGAACTTATCTGCCCTTGGGCAGAGCCCATCTGTTAGCTTGTAGGCTGGCCACTTTTTGCGTGTTCAGTTTTTGTTTTTTTTCTTTGAGTTTTGCTGGGCTAGATGGAATTTTGTAATTTGCACATAGCATGTATTTGTACATTTTATTTTCACAGAAACTGGGAAGTTGGTATGTTATGCCCCATCTTACGGACGTTAAAACTGAAGTTCATGAGGTCACATCTGAACTGTGTGCTTGGTCTTGATTTCAGAGCAAAACTGGTGATGTAAGCCACTTTTGCTTTGGGTACCCATGCTTTGGGTACTTTGCTCTTACAGTGCAAGAAAGACATCAAAAAAGTACTTTGGACTATGCTTAAACCAGTACAAGAAACACTCATCCCTCTAGTGACCCTTAGTTGAAAAACTGGCTTTGGAAGGATTCAGAAAGATGAAACCTATTGCTTTCATTAGAGTCAAATAAAGTGGACCAATTAATTTTCTCTAATTCAAATTAAGCTCAACCACAATAATTGAGAGACACACATGTACCTACTTACTTTGGCCCAAAATTTTTAAATCATAGTACACTTGAATATTGAATTTAAAAAATATATGTTTGAAGGTGGGGATATAGCTCAGTGGTTGAACGCACGCCCAGCGTGTGTAAGGCCCTGGGTCAGTCAGTCCCCTGCACCACAAAAAATATATACAAAAAATACATTTGAAGATAGATTTTATGCTTTTATAAGAGTTTATCCTTCAAATAAAATAAAATATGTAAGAGAAATGTGGCAGCTGTTCTTTCCTATATCTGAATACCTATAAAAATCACAAAATGCAAAAATAGATTTTCTGTTAAAAACGTAAATGTCTGCATGGCCACATCAGTATTTACTATGAAAGTACACAATAAACTAAACCAATGCCACGTTGAGATACATCCGGCATAGCAATTAACTTTCCCTTGTTAACTACTTAGCTCTGCTTATTTTGTGCGTCCACCGAATGATATAAGACCAAACGCATTTAATTCTGCAGTTGTCTCCAGGGATGTGCCTACTAACCAACTACGGAAAAATTTTAAATCTACATTTAAGTCTCCATAGAAATACACTTTTGCGTTCTCAATATGGTCCTATAAATTGTTAAATGCTGAAAATCAGTGGCATTTCCTTTCCTTCGGTCCTGTGTTGATCTGCCAAGAAGAGTCTCCTTTCCTCATGGCAGAGCATTTTGATCAGCTATTTTTAAATGGAATCTGTTGGATTAGGTCCAAGATGAATGAAGAATTGGTTGATATTAATATCCTCTTATAGGGCTGTGGGTACAGTTAAGCAGTGGGGGGTTTGTCAAGCATGTGTGAGACCCTGGGTTTGATCCCCAGCATTGCAAAATAAAAATAAATTAAATGCCCATCTAATAACTGTGTTCCAGAAAGAAACTACTGAATGGGTTTAAGAACACAAACATACCCTTAGTTTGATATTGCTTGTCATAAGTTCTAATCTGTTTTACTAAGGTAATGTCTCAATTACTGTAGTGGAAATAGCACATAAAAATTCAGAAAACTTGGATCAAAGTCGCTTTACATAGAAGTC
Source organism: Muscardinus avellanarius (assembly GCF_963383645.1). NCBI lineage: Eukaryota > Metazoa > Chordata > Mammalia > Rodentia > Gliridae > Muscardinus > Muscardinus avellanarius. The sequence continues at coordinate 16,936,048 of NC_137787.1, read as the reverse complement.
CTGTTTTATTGTATTTTATTTTACTTAAAATTCTACGACAAAACATAAAATGTTTCAAACGTTGCTAGATGCAATGTGCAAGGGAAAGTGTTGTCTCAAATTTATCCTTTTTAGAGGAAAAGTGCATCAAATTAAATTCTAGGTTTTACACTGAAACCCTTTATTAAAATGCAATGGCTTTAAAAGAGAAGTATCCATGTCCGTAGCAGACATTACTCATTCCTTCTTAATTTTTCACAGAATAAAAGGAAGGAAAACGTAATATCGAGGGTGAGAATTCATCAAACCTACCCAACCGTCCTCAACAAGCACATTCTCTTCTTTCCATACCTCCCTGTGACCATGGTAAACTTCCTCTCACTTAAACAGATGTTCTATAATACTATCCCCTTCACTTGATAACTATCCCCTTCCCCGAGATAACATTGGAAATTATGTGTAAAGTCTCCTTCCTTCTGACCATAGCCCCTGCCCAGATCATTGGAGGGGGGCTTCCGTAGGGGGAGACATTTCCTTAGAGGGGGTTACATTTCAGGCAAAACTCACAATGCTACTGGAGTTCAGAACTGGACCCAACATTGTAGGGTAGTAGAAGTAAAAGCCAGGTTGTGCGTGCTCTACTGCAGACTAGTGTGAATGGGGCAAAAAGACTTCTTTCCACAGGGCGGGGGATGGCCAAGGGTGACTGTGTTCCCACTCCGGGGCTTATCTTCAGGGAGAATGGCCAAGTCTGATGTTCATTCACTTTCTCTGTGCCCTTCAGGATAACAGCTCCCCCACAAGACACAGCCAGGTCTTGGGTCAGCAATTTTATCTTGGTTCTAAGAGCAGGCCCATCTCGGAGCTGGGATCTGCTGTCTCCCTGGCAGTGTATGAACACACAGCCTAATACTTAGGGGAGAAAAGGCATTTAACTCCAAGTATATATAAAGTATGCATGTGCCACAAAGAACTCTCTAGTGTTGTATCTGTACCCAAAACTGAGAAACCAGATCAGATCTAAGCTGACTCTAACTTCCAGCTTAATTAATCTACTTCAGGCAATTGTTCTAAAATGTGATGATCCGTCCTATACATTTTACATCAGAGAGCACTTGAACATGGATGGGGTATTAATTAACTGGGGGATTATAACAGAAAATATTCTAAATGTGTGCCAATGATTCTGCTATGGATATCATGATTCGTCTTGCTCAAAAGTAAAAAGTGAAAGCTAAAATTAAAAAAAAAAAACTATGCAAAATCATTTGGTACTGAAATGTGCGCAGAGAAGGGGATTCCAAAAACCCCACACACAGGCAGATCCACGATGCACAGTTAAATATCCAAGGCTTGAGTCTGGCATAAATTTTAGAACCTCCGAGTGATTTGTTGGAATTTGCAAATTAAGCACAGAGATGGCATTTCCAAAAGAGACCTTGCAAGAATTTTTGCTCTCCTAATAAAAGAAAATTCAATGCAAATAGATTGAGTTTTTGGAACAAACAATATCTAATAGTTTATCTAAAAAAATCAAGAGCCACAAAAGTCATAAAATGATTCGGGGAAGTATTGTCTTTGGCATTCAACAGTTGATTGTTATAGGGGAGGCTCTGCTGCTCTCTTAAATGCTCATGGCTCTAGAAAGCACAACCCACGGGACAAATACCTCCTTCATCTTGTGCAACTGGATATATAGTTCAGTACCATTGTAACTCTTAGTGACCAATTTATAAATAAACACCAATGAGGCACAAACTATGCATACAAACAGACACATATCTACTCTTATATTTTAAGGAGTATAAAATATACAGAAGAATTATCTAACCATCCATAAACACAAAAATTATGAAAACACATGTTAAGAGATGCAGTTAGTATAACTCTCAGTTTCCTGTACGTTTAATCAATTCTCCACCTAGTTTTACATTAAAAAATAATAAACATATTTTCTCTACATTCTTCTAGCTTGGAAACAGCAACTTTGGTGAAACTTTCACATTTAGAAATTTAGCAGCAGGGAGATAGCAGCTTCCATTCTTCCCTGCCCCCCCCCCAAAAAAAAGAAACGAATGACGATAAAAATCACCATCTTAGCCTCAGTTCTAAACAAGAAATCACCATAGGATAATTAAAAACACCCCATGGGTCTTCTCCACAAGCCAACACCATGTAGCTGGTTTCAGTTCCTATTTCTTAAAGCGAATTTGGTGAATTCCTCCTTAGAGATTTCTGAGGAAAAGGAGGATTTTCCAAGACAGATAAATTGAAATGATCCCGCTTTGATCTCTGTGGTTAAGAATCCCTCACAATAGAAGATGGCCACTGAGAGGCCTCGGCTCCGGCCTTTTAATGCATAACAATGGTATCAACAAACAGCTACTTAATCAATATTTGGCCAGAGCTGCTGAAAACTTCCTTTTCAGATTTTAATTCCTAGTTGTAAGACAACCCCAGAGCAGCCAGTGAGATAAGACATTAAACTGACTGCTTAATTGCCTTTTAGTGTCTTGTTAGTTATATATGTACACTCTTAATGGTTCTTTAACCTCTATTTACCCGCATAAATAAATTGCCTGTCATAGAAACCACACCGAACTTAAACTTTCTCAGTCCGGTCCAGGCCAAACTCTCTCCCACCGTTTGTTAAGCTCTAGAGATTTTCATTCGCATCGGTCCATTTAACCTATGCGCAGCTTAGAACTTCTCCTCTTATCCTGAGGCAGGGTTTTTGTTTTGTCCTCAAAATATAATATACATTTGAAGTGTTCATGGATGTCGAAAGCATCTGAGTTTAGCGGCAACGCGATTTCCCTGATTGATTTCTATATATCCCACTCGCCCGAGCCAATCCACACTTACCGGTTCCGCATCACTGCCCGAGTGGGTTTTATTGCTCAGCCCTGGGGACTCTTAAATGACCCTTCAGTAATTATTACACACTTGAAGCCCCTTCCTCCCTGCTATCAACAATCACATCAAACCCCAAAATAAACATACCATTCAATCATTAATTAGAAAATCTGCATGTTTTCAATAAGCATACAGCAGTCAACCAAGACAAACAAACAAGCAAAATAAAAATGCTACCGGCCAAACTCTGATTTTTTTTTTTTACATTGTTCTAGCAGGGAAATCCTTAGCACTACATTGACAAAAAGGATTGGGATGGTATTGTCATTTAATTCAAGTTCTGATATCTGCCATACTTTTAAAAATGGGTGCTATTTCCTTGTTAAGTTTTTAAGGGCTTCTAAAAAGATGAAATATACCCCCGAAGACTAGAGATGATGTTGAGGTCAAATTCCTGGTCTCGACAAATGGAAATCGTTGGGCTGTCCCATTAATAAAGGTTTTTGTGCCACAAACTAGGATCCCATACCCCATAATTTTAATCTGTGGGAAATTTTGTCTTCCACCTCAGGTCCCAAACAGAGACTTAAATTCTCTTTTCTGATAACTTGTTCGAACCAAAGGGCTTTGCTTTTCCCTGGATTCTAGCATCCCTTACCAGAGTGTTTTGTCTGTCTCGTCCGCTAGAAACGTATTCCAACGACTTTAAAACTTTCTGTGTTTTTAACAGACTTAGGTGTTTTAAAAGCTGACGTCATTTTGTCTTCATTCATTTTCCCCCCCAAAGAGCTCACAAGAAAGCAGGGCTCAAACAAGACTTTTGTCGCTTTTACTTTTCCAAATTAAAACAACAACATCAAATTGCAGGCAAACGATGTGACAGGAATATGCACCCTCCAGCGACCGGTGCCTGAAGCCCTTAGCCGAAATTGTTGCAAAGTCTCATACTTCCTGGAGATTTTTTTTTGGGGGGGGGCTGTGAAAGTGTATCTCCAGTCCCAATCAAAACATCAATTTGGCAATCTAGCCTCTTCCCCTTGTACTCCCGAACTGCCACTTCAAAGCCGCTGCAACAAGTCAGTAATTGTAACATTGCATCTAAATATTTAAGCGACAGTCTTTCAGTCGCGTGTCCATTTACAGTCCCCAACTGTCCCCTAATTCCATTACCGCACAAAGCAAAAATGTTGCTCAAAACTCACAAACAGGAAAAGCGTCACCCTGGAGGAGGAGGAGGAGGAGGAGGAGGAGGAGGAGGAGGAGGAGGAGGAGGAGGAGGAAGAGGAGGAGGAGGAGGAGATGAAGAAGGAGCAGTTTCTATTGATTAGTCACCGCTTTTGTGTTAAGGGCTTTCTTTAAAATAAGAAAAAAAATGGGGGGAGGTTGCAGAAATTTCACTAATGTGAGCCTCAGGCAAGGGAGGAAAAAAGAGAGGAGCAAGCCGGGAGAAGAAGGGGGAGGCGGGCTGTGTCAGGATGAAAGTGAGAGGACATAAAAGGCGATTGAGTCCGCTGCAGCCCGGCGAGCTAAGCTTCGAGCTGCCGAGGGAGGGGAGGGGCGGCTCGGGCTGGGGCGCGGGGCGCAGCAGTGGGGGCGGCCATTGTGGCAGCGCCCCCGGGCCGGGGGAGGACAGAGCGCCCATTGAGCGGCTGCGCGGGCCGTGCCCACCACCCCGGTGCCCAGTGGCCTGGCTCCTCCCGCCCGGATCCCAGCGAGGTGCGGCCAGGCCGCGGCGGGCACTGCGGGGCAGGGAAAGTTGGAAAGGAGAAAGGGACCGTCTGGGAGAAAGAGCGAGACCCTGGAAGGAGACCGAGGGTGCTTATGACCTATTTCAGGTTGCCTGTGCCCTGGAGTCTGCCAGGCAGACCCGCGGCCAAAGTTGTACCCGGGAGAGCCGTTCTCTGCAGCGCCTACCAGCCTAGGCCATCCGGGGAGAGCAAGCAGCAGTGGCCCTAAAAGTCCCTCCTCTGTGGGCGTTTTTCTCCCCCTCCTGCCGGCGCTCTGTGCTCTTTCTCCTATTTTACAAGCTGGGGCTGCTGAGACTTTGGATGCCTGCATCACAGACGGGAATTTTTGAGGTTTCTAGACTTCTAAGTGTATCTCAGTCCTTTCTCTGGGCCCCTTGTGCCCTCCAGGGAGGTGAAGGCACTGAAGATACTGAGGTTGCATCATCTTTGACAACTCAAAATTAAATTTAGGCTTTGGCGTCTGAGGTGTGTGTGTGTGTGTGTGTGTGTGTGTGTGTTTACCATCACAGCCCCCACTGGGAAGAATACACTGATTTTAAAAATGGTAGCAATTGCCCATGAATAGCAGCCAGCCCAGCTAGCAGGCTTAAAAGACTAGAAACATTTTGTAGGTGAAATGGCCACTTTTTCCACGCTGGAGAGTCCATAAAACTTCCTGGCGCAGCAGCTATTGCGGCTCATTGAATAATTCATCCCTCATTGCAAGCCCATAATGTCTATTCTGGGCCCTTTGTGGGGCTGTTTTCTCTTCTTTTCTCCTTGAATTATAAAAAGGTTGCCTGCCTTTGTTCACATCAAGCTGCTCCGAGCTGCAGCTTTGTCTGGGCCAAGCTAAAGTGTGAGTTTCAATGGACTCTCCAGGCTTTGTCTCCCAAGTTCATCTCCAAGTGTAGATTGTGTAGAGAAGGCCTTCTTTGTAAAAGCTGGAAAAGTTGTACAAATGTTTGACCAGCTCATTTGGGACGTTTTGTCTCCTGGGCCTGGCTTGCCTGTGCTGTGACGGAGCAGCCGATCTGCCTGTCGGGCGCCTCCAGCAACAAGTAGCAAAGCCCTGGGCCCCTCAGCCTCCCCAGCAGCTCTGGGGCTCTTCTGCCAGAGGCTGGAGGGTGTCCGACTCCTCCACTCCTGCCTTTTTCCCTCTCCTCACACCTCTCTGTATGGTCATGGCTGCGCTAAAAGCAGAGGTGTCTTCTCAGACAGCAGGACAGAAAAGCGCCCCTCCAGAAAGAGGGGCTTAGACTGTGTCCATGGGAGGCCCCTGCCGTGGAGGGAGGGACTGGACAGGATACGTATCTCCCGACTCAACCTGCTATGTTTTGGGGTGTCTTCCTGATTACATGTCCATCCCAGAGTATCTATGTATGCTTCCGTTATCCCCCAAATCAGGCATTTGGATGGGGAACACCCAAATCTTGGGCTTCTTGTGTGCAGATTTTTCATTGCTTTGTAGCACAGCTGCCCTGAAAGGCCCGCAGATGCCCCAGGGTTGAACAATAAAGGCAGAAGAAGGGACCCGCTTCCAGACCCACAGTCCCGGCCTGTTTGCCAGCCTGGGGAGCGCACAGACCCAGCTAGTTGCAGTAAGTAGCTCTCCCCAGCCTGTCTGCCCCTCTAGAGCAACCACAAAACTTAATTCAGCCCAAGGACGTTTGAGTCACAGACCAGGGAATTTCGGGTGTGGGCAGGCATGCAACTACTTCTGATCAGACACAAGAGTGAAGAGATGCTTCTATCTGCAGAGCTCAAGGCCCCGAGACTCAGTCCCCCTGCTGCTGAGATCCTTCAGTTCACCTCCCAGGCCCAGCTTCCTTCCTTCTTTTCTGTGTATAACTTGAAAGTTTGAAGGGGGAAACTCTGAGCAGGTAGAGGGGAGGCAGGCTCTACTTCCTGCTCCTCGGGGTGAGATTTTCCATTGGTGCTGACAGGCCACAGCTAACGTGGAGTGGGTGGTCTGCACACACTCCCCCACCCCAGGAATAGACAGCGCCAGCATTAAGGACCCAAGAACACAGATCCCTTTAACTTGTAACCAAGATCATGGGCTAATTTCGATTCCCAGACACGTGCATGTTAAACCTCATAACACTTGAAAACCAATTTAAAACAAATGCAGAACAGTCAACTTATAAACACACGCGCACGCGCGCGCGCGCGCGCGCGCGCGCACACACACACACACACACACACACACACACATCTATTAGGCAGAAAAGTGGGGCAACACTGAGTAACTGCCGCCCAAGAGCTCCTGCGTGCCCCCCATGTGGGAAACTGAGATCCAGGCTTTTTCAAGAAAGTGCAAAAGTTACTTCAAAAAGCTACTTCTGACTCCAATAGCTTAAGTACCCTGTATCCCCAGCATTCCAATCGCTCAGAGATCCCCAGTCCTCATCTCTGTAGACCCCACCACCACCCCCCAGAACGCAGTCCACAGTTCCCAACTCCCTGGGCTGGAAGTGGTACCGAAGAAAAGATTTACAACATTTACAACATTTACAAGTGTCTCTCTGGCTTTCACATGAATGCTCTTACCGGAGCACAGAGGCTGGGAGCAAGGAGGGACCTTGACAGGAGCCGGGGGCTGCGTGGAGGTCAGGCCGGGACGTCAGAGAACTGCGCTAACCCAGGGCCGGAGCGCACCGAGGCGGAGCGCGCAGCCCCAGCACAGCCCGCGCCGCCGCCGCCGCTTACCTCGCTCGCTCAGGATGCCATCGATACTGTGCTTCGCCTTTTTCTCGCTTTCTTCGGCCTCCTTCCTCTCCAGATCGGCCTCTTCCTCTTCGCCTTTTCCGAATTTACTCCTCAGGATGCGGCTGATGGAACTCACTAGGGGTAGGGGGCCAAGAAGAGGAAAGGAGCGCACAGGATTGAGATGCACGGGGTTGTGCGGGAGGAGCCCCCTCCCCCTAGCCAAGGGCGCCAGAACCCACTGCCCCGCAGCCTCGGCACTGTCTCTGCCCGCCTCTGGTGCCATCCCCATCCATTTCCTGTCCTTTACTCCCCTATTCAAAGCCTCTTATATAGGCCTCTAGGTACAGAAAGAGGGAGCCTGGCAAGCGGCACCTCCAAATTAGGGCTGGGTAGGGCCATCTCTGCTTCTCTTCGCCAGCCTGGGAGCGGTTCCCTTCCTGACTCTGCACTGGGGCACTAGGTCTCCAACCTAAGAGATTTCTTCCTTCAGCCTGCCCTACAGCTGTCCTTCCCCACCCGAACTTACTGGGAGCCCCAAGGTTAGCGGGAAGGGTCGAATCACAGAGAACCGTCCCCTACAAAACGACTTTTTTTTTTTTGAGGCTTATAAAGCGTTTAAATTTCAACTGCAGAATCGTTTCCTATTGTAAAAATCAAAGAAAATACACTCCCCCCGCCCCGTTTATTTTTTCCAGATTCCGGTCTGGTAAACAAATCCATACTCTGAAATATATCGTTCGCGCAGAGGGAAAAAGGGAGTTTCCTTTTAATTAAAAACAAACTCTCCCGCGCGCCCTTGCACTGGCCCTGCATTTGTCCTTCTCCCTTCGCCTCCCCCAGGCTGCCGGGGGCGCCGGATGGTCCCTGGGACTCTCGGAGAAAACCCAGCGTTTGCCGATGCCTCCCCTCCTTTGCGCACACGGCAAAGTCTCCCTTCGGTTTGGGGTTACCAAAACATTTGTTTCTCTTTAAAAGGGAACATCAATATTAATAAGCGCATGGCCTCCTCCGCCTCACGTTTCCTGCCCGCCCTCCTCTGCAGAAATCCTCTTTGGGGAGACCCTCTGCGGCGGTCCCTCAGCCCTCCACCCCTGGGACACGCAGCTCACCCTGCATTCTATAAAACACCAACATCATCTGGTCTGTAAATATTTCAGGCCTTGGGAGAGGCTGCCTCCCAGTAGCTCAGATCAATAATGGGGTCGATTCTGTGTGTCAGAAGACCGCCACGGTAATAGCGACTGATGGTCGTGCCTTGGGGACACGTTAACGGGCCTAGTACCTGAGGGCACAGTGTTTCGATCACAGACAGCGTCCTTGAGTAATTTGTCTCGGATTTCCCAGCTGAACATGCCCGGGTTCTCTCTTTTGTATTCCTCAATTTTCTTCTCCACGTCAGGCGTAGTCACCTGCTTTAAGAGAACAGGCGGGCCGTCATTGGTACCCGGTACTCTGGGCCAGACTTGGTGGCTCTGCTGCCTCCGGGCCTGTCTGGATGCTCAGGGAAGGTCCCCCCTGTCAGTCAAAAGGCCCCCAACTCTCTGAGACTCCCTTAGAATAAGGCAGACAGGAAATCATCCCTCTCCCGGAGCAGCCTGGGGACCCTCTACCTGTCTAGAGAAGTTCTACAACTGGGTGAAATTAAGAAATAAAACATCTTGAGAATGGGGTGGGGTGTACTTTCAGATCCCGGAAATTAAAGGCAACTCCTTTATCCAACCGAATCAACACGAAAATGAAACTAAAAAGGAAATGCTTCAAACAGGGCTGTCTGGGGGAAAAAAAATCAAATTAGACCAGCAACTTGTGTCATTGTAAGAGGGGACCAGGTTTTACTAAAGTGAAGCTCAAAGCAAGATGCAAGAGGTGAAGTACTGGGTGTTTAAAAATTAGAGTGGAGAGCAAAGCTGCATAATTAGAGCCTACCCCCCCCCCCTACACACACCCAAATAAAAACCTTTCCAAAGATTCCCAGATTGAGATGGGGTTGGAGGAGAGGCTTGGGAAGTCTTAGGCTTATCATACTCATCTTGATTTTGCCCCCTAGCAACTAGAAAATCAAATTGGCTTTTCCCTACAACCAGAAAAGACAGACCTTGTCGCTCAACCCTATCGAATGTGACTCTTTAAAAAAGAGAGGCAAAATAATTTGAGGATAGTATCAAGCTGCCTTTTTTTTTTAAGGGACTCATTGGGTTCATTACATAGAAAACTAATCGCCGTGGCTTTTGGCTTTTGACTCCTGGAAAACAATTTGGACTGGGGAGAGACTAAAAGTTAGGAGAATCCATTTAAAAAAAAAAAAAAGGAAGCGTCTTAGATTCCTTTTGGAAAGGGCCGAGCAGCAGATGATGCTGCTCAGACACTTGGGGGGAAAATCGGCAACAGGTAGACACGCACAGTGGCCTGCTTTAGGGGCTTGTTCGAATAAAATTTGGTGAAAATTTCAGCGTTCTCCGAGCACAAAAAAAAAAAAAAGTTACTTTTTTTTTCCCAAACCCTCTGGAGTGTTTTTGAAGCATCAGTTAAGGAATGGAAGGCTCACACTCAGTACACCTTCAGGGCTTTGGAAGACAAGCTCCTTTCAGGCCCCAGATGGCAGACCTGCTCCCTACCGCTCTAACCCACCCGCTGGACCGGGCGCCGGGGAGCGGCACCGCCAGACCCGCGAGCTCACCTTGGGCTTGCTGCCGCCAATGGCGCCAGGTCGGATGGAGCCTGTCTCCTGGTACCTGCACAGGATCTTGGAGACGCAGCCATGGGACACGCGCAACTGTCTCGAGATGACGCAGGGCCGGATGCCGTGGTGGGCCATCTCCACGATCTTGTGGCGGATGTGGTTGGGCAGCGGCCTGCCGTTGATAAACACGCCGCCGAGCTGGTTGACGCGGCCCTGGCCGAGGGGGGTGGACACTGGGAGGAGAAGGCGAGATGGAGAGGCCGGGAGAGTCACTTAGCTGGGTGGAAAGCAGCGGAAAGAACCCACCTCACTTTGACCCTTCCGGCCAATGGGCAGTGACAGCCCCACACTCAAACTACTCCACCCGGACTCCCAATCCCAGACCCTCTTCCGGCCACATTTGTTGAAATTATCTAGCAAACCTGGGGCATTTAACCTGCTGTGAAGGGAATCACCGTGGCAGGATGACTGGCTCCTGAGATATTGTCTTCCTTTTGGGGCCCAGGATGGCTGGCAGCTGGGGCTTGCTGGCGCTGGGTCTGTCTTTCCTCTAAAGGTGTCTCTCGCCCAACTCTGCTAGTTGGAACTGCCCTAGGGGTCTTTGTGGAAGCCCCCTTGGAGTTTCTGACTTGAGTGTGGGAGCCAAGAGCCAAAGAGAATTGCAAACAAGGCGCAGGTGGCTGCGGGTGTTACCTGTTAACACCTCGGGACCCAGAACGGTAGCTGTGGGTCTGCTTGTGGGTAATCTAACCCCCTTTGGGGCCCTGGGTATTGGTTCTGCTCTGAATGGCAGGCGAAGGGCGCTGCCAGGACCCCGCTCCGGCGCTCCAACTTCTAAAGTTGTTCGGAAGTGCTCGAGTTTGCAAAGCTTACTGGGATTCCCAGAAAGTTCAGGTCAACTGAAGAGCGATCCCCAAACAGGTTATAGAAACTTCAAGAGGCTACTTGGGACGCTAATGGCTTAAATTTTCCATTTCGAAGGCTCACGCCCCAACTGTGCACGGCAAGAAAATTCTTCCCAAACTAAACAAGAGTTTTGCAAGTCTGGGCTCCTCCGAGACAGTTTGGAGATGGCTTCGGGCGGGCAGAATGTAGAGACGTTTCTGCGGGTTTTTCCACACGCCGGGTCACCCCATTCCTGACCAGGGCATCTCCAAAACAGCCGGGAGAGAGGACCCGGCTAGGTGCAGGCCTGGCAGCCGAGCTCCGCCAGGGTTGCAGGGAGCAGGGCGCTACTTTTGCAGACAGAAAAGCGAATGGGGACTTGTCCCCAGCTATACCTTCTCGGGGTGGGCGGTGCTGGGGGAGTGGGATCCCAGGACACTCCACCGCCGTCGCGGAGACCCGGCACCGGGTGGGGCAGCCCATCCAGGCCCCGGGATCCCGACCGCGCAAGAGGCCCTTGCTTACCTTCCAGCGGGAACCCGCTGCGTGGGTAGTTCTGCCCCGCGCCCGGCCGCATCATCCTGGGCACAGCGCCGGCCAGCGTGGTCATCCTGGGGGCAGCTTCTCGCAGAAATTATATCCAGGTGAAGGCGAAAAGGAAAAGCTAGCGCGGCGTGGCAGGCGACCCTCGGGAACTCTCCGGAGCGTGAGTGAAGAGCTCCTCCCCAAAAAGACAGGCGAGAGGGAGGGACTCGGGGAGGGGGGCTGCAAGACCCGAAGTTCTGGAAGGAACCCGGGGAAGGGGCGGGCAGGGAGGCCCCAGAGTCCAGGATCCCAGGCCCAGGGCTGAAAAGTTTGGTGCGGGTCTGGGCGATCGGCCCCGCAGCTGGGGGCTTGGAAGGGGCTCGGAGCGCGGCGGCGAGCGGGGGAGGGGCGAGGCGGGAGCGCGGCCGGAGTCTCCTCCCGTCGTGACACGGAGTGCAGGGATCCGGGCTAGGGAGCATTTATTAGTTCTTTCACCCAAAGCTTGGTCAGGAGCCCTGAGCTGCGATTGGCCGACGGGGAGACCGTCCCGGGTGGCGGAGACACGCGCTGATTGGGCGACAGCGGCCACTTTCTCTTCCCATCCCTGACGGCGCCCAGGCCTCCGCCGGCCCGAGAGGGCCCCGCGCGGAGCGTTTTCCCCGAGAGAGAAGGGTGGACCCGTGAAAACCCGGAGAGACAGCCCTAGGGCGAGGGGCGCCGCCGCTCAGAGTGGAAAGGGGTCTCGGTCCCTCACTCCCTACCTGTGTCTCTACCGCCTATCCTTAGCTGTCTAGCTCTGTCCGTTTCTTGTTGGACTCTTCCTTGGCTCTTTTCTCTCTGTCCCCTTCATTCCGTCTCTCTTTAGGTCTCCCTCGTTCCACCTGTGGGTCTCTGCCTCTGGAGGGGGCGCGATTCCAGTAGGAAGTCTTGGGAGCCCCGGATAGGTTTGCTTCCTTCCTCTGGTCTACCAGTGCCCTTTGGCCCGAGCTTGCTGGGGTGCCCTCTGTGGAGTGGGGGTCCTCTCAGGAAGAGCCCAGGGTGTGCTCATAGTCTGGGGGTCCGGGATTGGAGGAGCAGGTTGAAGGTTAGGAAGCTGGCCATCCTCAGGCCCCTGGACTGTTCGTCGAAGGCTGTGGGGATGGGGGAGTGTTAAGCTATCATCTTCTTGATTTAAAAACCACTCTCGGAAACTAGAGCTCTAAAATCTCCACGTGGAGATCCCCACAGAAGAGATGCATCTATATGTTAAAGTTTTGCCCGGCTGCGGCGTTTGTTCTCAGGAATTTATTATGGCTTCCAGACTAAACTGCTGGCAAAAATAAAAGGAGTGGAGTCTTGGCTAGGAGCTGAAGTGTCCCCAGCAGGATATGACGCCAGGAGTGTTGTAAAGACTGTCTGTCCTTAGAGAAGGTACCATTGTGCAGGGTCTTTTATTTATAACTTGGTAAGTGCCAGCGAATTCGCCTCCTTTACACCCCAGTGCCAGCCCCGCGGTCCCTCCGCACTCTGCTTTATTCGCTCAAGTCTATTCAGGGACTGTCACTCCAGGCCTGCGAGGTATTCAGGCCCTTAATCAATCAAAAGGTTTTTCCCTTTGAAATAAAGGAAACAATGACTTCTGGGCTTCAAGTTCCCCCTTTTCCTTTTACAATTTTTGAATTTTTCCTGCCTTGGAGTCAGTTCTCTCTCTCCCCCCAATCTCTCTCTCTCCCCCCAATTCTCTCTCTCTCTCTCTCTCTCTCTCTCTCTCTCTCTCTCTCTCCTTTTCTATCTCCTTTGACAGTTTTGACATGAAGTGAACTCAAGCCCCCAACTCCACTTGCCCACCCCCTAATTAAGGCAAACTAGGAAGGCAAGATTTCAGGGGAATAAAGTATAGCAGCTCCACAATCCTTCCGTTTGGACCTTTAAAAGCTCACTCCAGTGTGGGGAACAGATAGTCTTTTGGCTAGACTTAATGTCAAAAGGCTTGGTTGATCCTGGGAGTGGCTGAGACTGGCCTCTGGAGGCTTCAGAAAATGTCTGGCCAACTCCCCCCCCCTTCATCCGCACACCCTTGGGGAGGAGCGTGTGCCGTCCTTGTACAGAGTGGAGAAGCCGGAGAAGCCACTGGGAGTGGAGCCCCGGTTAACCTGCTTTTACATAAAACAGTTAGCAAGAGGGGAAACTTTCTCCTTTTCTTCTTAAGGACTGAGAGCCACCAAAGTCTGCACCCATATTTCCTAAGCCACTTCTCACAGGTAGCATCTAAGGAGCTAGACGTTCTCCTACATTTTCTGCCTCCAAAAGTGTAAGCCGAGCCCAACGCGCACATTGTTGGGGGGTTGGAGGTACCTAGATATAGTTCCAGGGCACTCAACTAAAGAAACCCCAACACCCCCAATAGCCGTGTTAAGCAGTTTAAAAACTTCCCAGCTGAGTCTCCAGGTTTTGAGTTCAGCTTGCTTTCCAAGACCTCTCAGAGGCAGTGCTGGGCATTCTCCTGGTATTCTTTCTCCAGTGAGCCGCCCATTTAGGTACTACAGATTCCTTTCTGGGTTCCCAAACTTCTCCACCGCCCGGGGACACTTGAACCACCCAGCTACTGCCCTTTGAACTAGCTTTCAAGTGCCCAGAGGTTAGGGTACATTCGTGCATTCATAACCGTCCTCACCGCTTGCTATAAAAATGTACAAGTGAGGTTTAAGTGTTGGGGGCGTGAAGCTTCTGGGTGGAGAGATGATCCAATTTTTTTCTCCTTCCCAGACTCACCCTGCTCTGAGGTTTATATTTGTCCAGAAAATTAACCAAGCTCCTTTGTACCACTAGGGCTCTGCAGAGGGGCAGCTGGGTGCCATCAGGGTGCACACAGCTAGGCCACTTCCAAATTTTCTGAAGCTGGTGCTGTTGCAGTCTGACCCAGGAGGGCCAGAGCCGCGATGTTGGATGGTTCTCTTACCAGTAGCTCCCTCCCCCATCGCTGCCACCAGATTGAACCAGGCACAGAGCCTGGGGTACCTCCAAAACCCTGCAACAGTTTGCTGGAAGGCTTGGGAATCCCTGGTTTCCTAGAAGTTAAGAAGAACGATACTCCAGCCTCTCATCCAGTCTCTGAGGCCTGAGCCCCCCTATGCCCCTTTCTTCTTTCTGAAGTCTCTCCAGAAGCCAGCCCCATCCTGCCTCCAACTCCCCCCAGCATCTCCACCCAGCACTTCCCCTGTCTACAGCCAGTGGGCCACCAAGTCCTAGTGCCTAGAGCCGAATCTGGCTGCGATACAGGTGCTAATTGGCAAAGGAATGCCCCAGCAGCGGGGCTCGGAAGGAAGGCGAGGGCCGTGCCCTGCAGCTCCAAAGGCAGATTTGGGAAGGAGCATAATTTCTCCCAGGCTGACAAATTACCCAGAAGGTGTCTGAGGGAGTTCCTAGGACCGTCTCCCAAGCAATCGTAAAGTCTAACCACATTGCTATCTGTGCACGTGTGAAATGAGCTTGGAGCCTTAGAACCATAGTAGGATAATCTGGCAAAATAAAAAATAAAAAGAAGAAAGCAATTTGTCATTGCATCCTCGGCTCCTCTGCCTCCATTTCAGAGGTACTCTCAGTGAAATCAGCAGTGGGCTGATGGGTGGACCGTGCCGTTCACTAGGAGGCTCCACGTTTTTTCTCTGCCCTGGGTCAGGTGCAGAGATCTCCATATCAATCAGGCATCAAGTGGTCTCTGTATTTGGAGATTGCTGCTCAGGAGTTTTGTGGCTTGTGGGCTTCTCCAAGCCTCTGAAAAATGATCTCACTTCCAGCAAAACAGAGGTCTTAGGAGGAAAATATAATCTAAGTAAAACAATGTTTCTGACCAAGTGTGTGTAGGAAGGTGGTAGCATCTGCCATTCGGCTTTTCTGTCCACGCGGGAGGGCCCAGCTCTGGGAGACTGGGGGGGGGGTCCTTTGGGGAAGCGCTGGGCAGACGCAGCGGAAACCCTCAACCCCACAGAAAGGCTGCCCCCGGCTCACCGGGAAGAAATTAAAACTCCAGGCTCCCGATCCAGCTTCCGAGCGGAATACTACGTTCCGCATTGGTGCGCGTATGTGCGGGTTAAACCCGAGGCTCATCCCCACGGCTGCAGAGACCGTCAGAAGGCCCCCCGCGGTGAGTTGTCAAAGGCATTGGCGCCGCCATTCTCTTCGTCTGAAAATCCGTCGGGACAGTTCGGATTTAGGAACGGGAGGGGAGGCGGATCTGTGCGTCGCACCGAAATATGCTGTGGGCCGTGGCGGGTCTGCTACTGCCCGGTCCCTGCAGCCGAGGGAGCCGCCTGGAACAGGGGAGCGCGTTCTCAATAAGGAACATATGGTTTGTGAGGAGGAAGGAAAGAAAGGGGGGAAAGGGAGGGAGGGGGAGAAGAGATGTAAAACACAAAACAAAAAAATATATATTGAAAGGCAGCGAAGGAGATGGAGAGGAGTCTCAAGGTACCCGACTGCTCTTTTGCAGACTTCTCTTTGGGTCTGTGAAAACTTATTTTTATGCCAACAAGAGAGACAAAATGTCAGGTTTCAAAGGGAGAAAGCCCCTTGAGGGAAAAATAAAATTATTCCTCTCTGCAACGGGGTATCTTCAAGCAGCAGAGTGGGAAGAGAAGTTAATGATTAAAAGGTTGATTTGGTCCTGCTCCGGGGTGTGTGTGTGTGTGTGTGTGTGTGTGTGTGTGTGTGCGTGTGCGTGTGCGTGTGTGTGTGTGTGTGTGTGTGTAGGCTGGGCGTGGATGCCTGCAGACCTGGAGGTGTGTGTGTGTGTGTGCAGACCTGGAGCTGTATGTGTATGTATGTGTGTGCAGGGTGAGTGTGGGTGTGTGCAGACCTGGTGGTGTCTGGAGGACCTGGTGCCTGGAGGGGGGGTGTTAAGGACAAGGGACCTTCTTTAGCCTAGGGCCCGGCTGGAATTGGGGGCAGCCTGGGTCTTGGGTAAGGTTAAGAGTCTGGTCTGTGTAGAGGCCCTTGGAGGAACTGTGTAGCTGTGAGACCCGACTTGGGAAGGGTCTTCTGGGTTTCTGAGGGGACTCTAGACGTCTGGACAAACAGGTGGTTCGACTATCATCACTTAAGAAGCTCCTGCCTCCAGGTGTGCGGGTGCTTGGACTGTGTGCCTGGTTCCAAAGGTTGGTGTGGTGGCAGAGGGGAAGAGGCTGGTGTCCGGAGGATAACAGGCCTCTCCCTCAGATCCAGACCGGCTTCTCTGACTGCCAGCGGCCCCAGTTACCGAACCAGCACCGGGAACTGCAACCTCATCTCAGCCTGGATCTCTTCAACTCTGGCAGGATCCCAGCCCTACCCACGCCAATGGATTTCAGCAGGGCGAGTTGGGGTCCAGAATCGCTACGGAGCAAGAAGAGAGAAACTTGGAAGACGGGTGTTGAATTCTGGGGTCACCCGGCCAAGCCTAGCTGCACCACAGTCCACAGTCGGGTCACCGGGGCTGCCAGTGAGCCAAGCACTCTCTGTCCTGTGGTTTTAAACGCAGCCTGGAGCAGGAGACTGCATTTAGTCCAGTTGAGCAGACTAAATGCAACAGGTGGTGGAGGCCAGGTTTCCTGCTCCAAGCCCGGCTGCCTTGTGGCCAGAGACCTGCTTGGTGGGGCCTGAGTCTGGAGTGGGAGGTTAGTGAGGAGACGCACCTGCCTCACAGAGTCCCTGCTCCCCCTGCTCCCCCCCACAGAGCGCCCAGTCAAAAAGGGGAAGGGCCCGCCCTCCTTGGGACACAGCGTCCCCAGACCCCAGCACTCTATTAAAGGGGGTGTAGAAGAGGAAAAAAAAGAGAGGAGGGAAAGGAGACAACCGGGTATAAAGGAGAGAAGGGAAAGGACACTAAGAAGGCAAGCTCTCCACTCCACAACCCACCAGGACCCTGCACCTTTGACTCTCTACACAGGACCTGCTTTATTTCCTGCCTAGACCCCACACTTTTCTCTGCCTACCATTACCCAAAAACAACTTGCCATTTTTCTCTTTTAAATAAAGTTTCTTTTTCTCCAAACAAAACTTTAAACCAGTTTGTAGGTTTTGGGGAGGTGGACGGGAGGATGGGTAAT
The DNA here is from genome assembly GCF_963383645.1 of Muscardinus avellanarius. Classification (NCBI taxonomy): domain Eukaryota; kingdom Metazoa; phylum Chordata; class Mammalia; order Rodentia; family Gliridae; genus Muscardinus; species Muscardinus avellanarius. Next base: position 16,918,622 of record NC_137787.1, on the reverse strand, counting down.
TTTGATTCAGAAGCTTGGAAGTGGGGGAACCACGAAGGGAAACACTGAAAAAAGATGAAAACTGACCATTTTGAACAATGAAAGCAAACGGAGCAGCCAGTGAGACACGCTGTAGCTGCAGGCAGTACGCACGAGACAGAAATACAGACCCCGGGCCAGCTAGCAGAAAGCTCTCCCGTCTCTTTGGTGGTCCTGCTCACACCCAAGTCACCCTCCCGTACAGCTTCTTGGGTCCAAAGAAACTCCTTGCGAGGTGTCCCAACCCCCAGACATCCAGCACCCAGCCACTGGGGGCAAGAGTTAAGACAAGTAGCCCCAAGAGGAATGAACTTCAGAAAGCCTTTCTTCTTTTCTTTTCTAAATGAAATCTAATACTATCTGGCTGCAAATATATATATATATCACCGGTCCTGAGTCTGAAAGATTAACATTTGGATATGTAAGAAACCTAATCTGCATGGCTAATTGATTCTCAGCATATCAGTTTAAAGGATAAAGATCGATATCTGCATGATGGATATTGTATTAATAGGGGCATAAATAAAAGCCGAGGAGTCGTTACCAAAACCTTTGAAGCCGCTTCCTGGCTCTTCGGCCCACAGCAGGACCTCTGGGTCACCCAGGTCTTCCCGCCCCCAGCTCCCGCTGGTCTGGAAGCACTGGCTTCTCCCACTCCGGGTGGGAGCGGGGAAATACTCAATACATAAGATATTTAGGAGCCGAGCGTGGTTGAGCACGCTTGTAATCCCTGCGTTTGGGAGGCTGGGACATTGCAGTTCTGTGAGGCCCTTTGCAACTCGATGAGAAGCTGTTTCAAAATAAAAAATAAAAAAAATCAGGGCTGCGAGTGTAGCTCTGAAGTAGAATGCCTCTGGGTTCCATCCCCAGTACTGAAAAAAAAAAAAGATATTTAGGTACACAAATATGCGTTGATGCACAGGACAAGTTTCCAACCTTGCATGTACACCCTCGGCCTTTAGAGATTGGAAGCCAAGGTCATTTTCTATCTTGCTCTACGCTCCTAGAGGGCACCCATGAAAGCTCTCCTTGATCCCGGGAGTAAGGGACCTGGGATCCGGGAGGTACCCTCTGGACGAGGAAGGGAGGAGGTAGAAGGCTCAGCAAGGACCTTGCAGGGCCAGAGACTGTCCACCCAAACAGGCCAAACGGGAAGAGGAGAGGTAGGTGCCTCTCAGGCTGGAGGGGTTGAAGGGTATTTGGACCAGAGCGAGCCCGGAGAAGTGGAGCTCCGTAGACAGCCCGTGAAGGGAACGGGTTGGGCTATACGAGATTTTAAAAGTGACCGCCTTAATCTGGTGGTGGCCAATTAGTCTTGGGTCCCAGTGGCCGCTTCCAGTGAGGAGCCCACGCTCTCTGCCTAGGGAATTTTCCAAATGCAAATAAATCACCCCTCGCGCCCCCCCTTTCTCCATTAATTAAGAAGGACGTTTCGACAAAATGAGTGTAATCTTTATTAATTACGCAGCCCTTGGCGAGCATTTCGCATCAATCACGCCCAAAGCGAAAGTAGAGCGGGCGCCTAATCCTCTCCCGGAGCGCAGCTGGAGCGGCGGGGCCGCCCGGGCAACCCCCTTTACTTTCACCTCCCGGGGCTCCTACTGTGGTTGGCGGAAGAAACTCGGCTCGAGAGACCAAGCAGGCAAACACCAGCCTCCAGCTCGCTGGCCCGCTGGCTCCTGCAGCCCGGAGCTGGCCCCCAGGACGCCCCACTCCCGAACGTCTTTTATTTGGCACTCGCTCCTGCACACACAGGCAAAAACTCGCACACGAATTCAAGCGACTCCGCCCTTCTCCAGCTCCGCCCTCTGGGCCAGTTTGGGCACCCACAGCCCCCCAGCGGTCTTCTAAGTTCAGACGCTCCGAGGAGGAGCCTGGTTTAAAAAAAAAAAAAATCTAATTCGTCGAGGCCCAAAGCCGGGCTGAGCAGCGGTCCTGGGACTGTCAGTGTATCTCTGGGGCGAGGTGACGGAGGAGACAGAAAATCCAGGCTAGTCCTACGGACACCCTAGACAAAGGGCCCAGAGGAGCGGGATGCAGATACCTTCGAGCTGCTCTGGCAGCCACCCCTTCCTGCTAGCCGAGGTTGCAATACCGTGAGCTGGGGCTGGGGGCAGGGGCATAGGTGTTGTAGGACCTCTCCAGTTTTGAGTGGAGACCAGAGAAAGCTCGCAGCCTCCAAGTAGCTAGTGAGAAAGCCAATCCTGGTCTTTGGAGGACAGTCCCTCTGCACCCTGGTCTGTGGAAGGCAGGAACCTTGGGTGCTCACTGAAACCGCCCTAGCAGGGAGTGTTTCTTGTGAGCACTTCGGGTCAGGTGCCACTTCTTGGCCTGAGTTTACTATTTTACACCCACCTCACACTTCAAACACCATTCAGCAGGTCCTGCCTCCCCATGCCAGGAGCCTGGACCTTTGGTTAGGTTCCTCTAGTAGAGTCCCCCTTAAAATTTGGCCGGATTTCCCCTCTGCCCTGCTCCCGTTTGGTACTGAGAATGGAACCCAGGGGCATTCTACCTCTGAGCTACACCCCAACCCTATTTTATTCTTTATTTTGAAACAAGGTCTCACTAAGTAGCTGAGGGCCTCACTTAGTGTCTGAGGCTGACAGAGCCTGCGATCCTCCTGTCTCAGCCTCCCAAGTGCTGGGATTACAAGCGTGCTTCATGCCTGGCTCTGCTGGATTTAAAGAAGGGGGCAAGCTGGACACGGTGGCGCAGGATTGTAATCCGAGTACTTGGGAGGATGAGACAAGAGGATCTCAGGTTCGAGGCCAACCTCAGCAACTTAGCAAGATTCCCCAGCAACTTAGTGAAACCCTATTTAAAAGTAATAAAAATTTAAAAAAATAAAATAAAACAGGGTTGAGGGTGCGGCCCAGAGGCAGAACGCCCCTGGATTCCATCCCCATGGTCACCCCCCCAACAAAAATAAAGGGGGAAGGAACTCAGCACCCAAAGCCCATAGCGCAGTGATGCCGAGGCTGTAGAGGATACGGTGCGGACCCTGTTCGTGGACCCTGGGCTCTCAAAGAACGAGGATCTCACCAGGAGGGACACTGAGTCCGCTTGTAGCTAACTGCGCTGGCATTCTGGATCTAGCTTCGCAGGTCGGGCCATCGCCGTCGCAGCCTCCAGGACTGGCCGGAGCGCTGGGCGGCCTCGCGATCGCGGCCGGGACCCCGCGGAGCTTCCCCGGGAGGCGGGCAGTGGGCCCGGCGCTCGGAGCGTCCCGGAGCGCGCGGAGCCGGGAGCGCGGCCGGGGGACCCGGCGGTCTGCGCGGAGCTCGCCGGCCGCGCTTCTTCGGGCTGCGGGGTTGCTCGCGGCTGTGGGCGGCGGGCTCGGGAGCGGCACCCCGGCCTCTGCCGCGCCCCGAGCTTCGCCGGGTCCCAGGGGCTCTTTCCGCGACGCCGCATCTGGGCGCACTCCGGGTCTGGCACTCTCCCGCCTGCCGCCCATTCCTTTAGCCCCGCTGAAAGCGCTCACTGAGGGCTCGGGCTCATTTACCCCCGGGTCGCCCCCGGACCTGCCGAGTCGCCTGGGTATGGCACGTTCTCTCCCTCCTGCTGCTCCAAAGATCTACCTGGCGGGTCCTCGGGCATCCGCTCCGGCGCTGACCGCCAGGCCCACGTGCCCCGGGCCTCACCTCCAATCCACAAAGGCTTCGGCTTTCAGTGCTGAAGCCAAGCGGTAAGCGAAACGGACCAGAGCCTCACTCCTCACCCGGGGGACAGCTGGCTCGCAGATATACGATTATGTATTCATAACTCACACGCCGCCATGAGAGTGTACGGCGGCAGCAGCTGGACACCATTGTAAGGTATTTCTGATCAAATAAATTCCCATCGATGTCCTTCACAGCATCCAGGCAGGTTCGCTCGACCGCACCGGATGGGAGAAGTTATCTCAATCCCCATTTTACGCCTCCAGAACACAGGCACCAACGTGGAAAGGAATAAGATTTTAGGAAGGCGAGGTGGTGCTGCCCGCCTGTCATCCCAGCGGGGACGCTGAGGCAGGAGGACCCCAAGTTCAAGGCCAGCCTGAGCAATTTAGTGAGACCCATCTCAAAATAAAATAAGAAGGTCTGGGATGGAGCTCGCTAGCCCATGTGAGGCCCCGGGTTACATCTCCAGTGTTGGGTGGGGAAAGAGAGTTTAGGAAGAAAATACAATCGTTATGATCCTACTATGTGCTTGACACCACTAGGTACTGACTTAAAATAATTCAATTCGGTCTACTCTCAAGGTTTGGAAATTCGTTTATTTAAAAAATACAATTAAAGTTGGACTTTGTTGGCTCAAAGAACACAGAAGTGCCAGGTCATGGGAGAAAAGGAGGAAGAGAATAACTAAGTCTTCTGAAGTAGAGATGGTGGAGGCTCCTCTGCCCAGTCTCTGCTGGAGGCAGAGGAGGAAACTCCCTGAGGCTTCTCCAACAGTAAGCTCAGCTCCCTGCGGTTGGTGGTGGGAGATCTCAGAATGCCTGGCGTTCCTGGCACACCTCCATGGGTTCCCCACACCAATAAGCTGAATCAGCTCCTTCCAGAGAACTCCCTATGTTGTGACCCGGGTGCGCTTAGTGATCAGTGGAGAATTGCAGCAGTAATGGCATACACTTACTCAGTGCTTAGTTCCTGATGGGATTGTTCACACAATGTTACAAAGATCCACACTGCTGAAAATAACTAGGAGGCACAGGGGGGTTAATTAACTTGCCCAATCACGGAGCTGAGAAGCCTTACTGCTAAGATTTAAGCCCAGGATGATGTTGTGTGGCCGGTTCTGTTCATTAGAAAGCCATGATTTTCCACCTCTTTGAGAAGACTCAGAGAAACCCGATCTGGAAGCTATCAAGCATTTCCTTTTTTATTCTTTGCCTTATTCTAGCTGTAAATAAATTTCAGCAAACGTCCATCTTTAATGCCTCCAGGAGGCACCGATTTAGCTTATCCTGATTGAAATAATTTGGAAATTCACCCCACCTGAATTTCCTTTAAAAACACATCCAATGATATAATATTCCTTTAAAGTTTTTGCTTCTTTTCAACACCTTTCTTCCCCCTTCCTAGTGGAGATATTATATATAATATACCAGCACTCATTTTATATACATATATACATATATACATATATATATATTTTTTTTTCCAGTACGGGGGGATTGAATTGAACTTCAGGCCTTCTACCTCTGAGTTACACCCCGAGCCCTATTTTTATTTTTTTAATTTTGAAACAGGGCCTCACCAAGTTGCTGAGGCTGGCAGGGAACCTGCGATCCTCCTGTCTCAGCCTCCCAAGTACTGGGATTACAAACGTGCGCCACCACGCTGGCTGGGATACCTTTGCTTCCATGCCACGCCGAGAAGAAACAGAGACAGTTTGGCATTTTCCATCCGCTTCTAATTCGGACCAAACACATGTCAAGCAGAAGGCTGAATATTCTCCATGCCGTCCGACGACAGCCAGCTCTGGATTTGAATGCGCCGAGCAGCCCTGCACCAACCTGCCTTCTCAGCCAGCGCCTCTCAGTCCTACCGGAGCTGACCTGTCTGGGGAACTACGAGGAACTACGAGGAATTTACAAGCGGAACCCCAAAGCTTCCTACAGCGTCTCCTAGCCCCGCTCACCCCTTAGTGCAGCTGTCCCGCGGAGCCGCCGCGCGCGCCGGGAGGGTGTGTGGGGACACTGCAGCGCCTTTGGGTGTCCAGTGCAAACCGCCACGCTCAGCAGCGGGCGGTTTCCCGGCGCGGCAGGCTGGGATTCGGAACTCCGGTGCGGACTAAAAGCGCGCGGAAGAACCGAAGGCTGAGCTAACGCGATGTTCCTACACGTGGGTTCACTGACTCTTCCTAACTATTCGTTTGGAGCAACTCTGCTTCCCCACGCCCCCGGGGTGGATCGAACCTGGGGCCTTGCACTTGCTAGGCAAATTCTCTGCACTGTTACACCCTCAAGTGTTCGTTCTCTCTCTCTCTCTCTCTCTCTCTCTCTCTCTCTCTCTCTCTCTCTCGTCTGTCTCTCAAGAATACATCCCAACCTTATTTTTTAATTTTTATTTTGAAGTAGGATCTCACTAGGTTCATAATCTCACTACTTGATGAGACTGTCTTCCAACCTGTGCTCCTCCTGTCTCAGCCTCCAAAGTACTGGGATTACAAGCCTATGCCACTTTTAAGAATAAATGTGGACCGGGCATGGTGGTGCACGCTGGTAATCCAACATTCGGGAGGCTGAGACCTGAGGATTGTGGTTCTCGGACAGCCTCAGCTACTTAGTGAGACCTCTGCAACTCAGTGAGACCCGGTTTCAAAATAAAGAACAACAACAACAAAAAAAAGGGCAGGGGGTGTAGCTCGGAAGTCGAATGCCCCTGGGTTCCATCCCCAAACCCGCAAAAAAAAAAAAAAAAAAAAAATGTGTCCGGGTTTGTCAGCGCACGCCTGCAATAGCTGCACTTGGGAAGCTGAGACAGGACGGTTGCAAGTTGAAGGCTAGCCATCAGCAATTTAGCAAGCTTAGCAAGACCTTGTTTCCAATAGAAAAGGGCTGGAGGTGTAGCTCAGAGGTAGGATGACCTTGGATTCAATCCCCAGTGACAATAAAATTAAAATAAACAGAGGCCAAGCTTTTTGGTGGGATCTAAGAGTGGCCCGTGGGAATCCAGAGATGTTAAATACACCATCCGGCCACAAGTAATATACCTGTCGGACCCTGAAATCGAGGTAAGAAGGCTGATGACCAGGTTCCAAACAAAGATAAAACAATATCAACTAGGCAGAGATGCTGCCCCAACTACCATCTGATCGGACCAGAGAAAGCTGGTTCCCTCCACGTGGGCAGTGAGGCAGGTAACAGTGTCTTTGTGCCTTCGATTTCTCTCGGGACATGAATTTCCGAAGCCCAAGTCCACTGTTAACTGGGCTGAGAATTTGGGGTGAAAGACTGCAAACAGGACACTCTTTAAAAGTCATGGGCCTGGTCTAGAGGGAACCAGCTGTCCTAGGTCTTAGAGTCTGTCCCAGGGTCGGTGTGCGAGAATCCATCCCAACTGTTCTACGAGTGAGCGCTGCCCCGTGACTTCTGCGCTGGGCAGGTGAGCCCTCGACGTGCTGCACTCCCTGCCAGACCCTAGCCACGCAAGCCTCTGCGCCCAAATGTAGAGAAGTCGAGGTAACCCCTGCTTCACATGGATTCAGGGGTGCCTCTGTCTCAGTGCAAATGTATTTATACCTGGACCCAAGGGCGTGGGATCAGCTTGCTTGCACACTGACTTTTCAGAAGGACCTTTTAAAGGAATGCGAGGGCTCTGTTAGCGTTTAAAATAGGTCTGGGAGTGTATCCCGGAGGTAGAAGTTTCCTGGGTTCCATCCCCAGTAACACACACACACACACACACACACACACGCACACGCACACGCACACACACCAAGTGAGCAGCCCCCAAATACTTTTTTGGAGGATGACTGAAGATTGAACCCAGGGGGCATTCTATGTCCAAGCTATACCCCTAGCCCTTTTGAATTTTTATTAATAAATTATTGAGAGTCTAAGTTGCTTAGGCTGCTTGCTGATACTGGTCTCAAAACCTTGAGCCTCCAGTCTCAACCTCTCAAGTATTAGGACTCCAGGCTATACCTCAGCCCCCACCCTTTCAAAGACTACTTTTAATAGAATGGGGAGAATGAGGTGCATTGGCATTTTTTTGTGTGTGTGGTACTGGGGTTTCTGGAAGCCCTTCTACCTCTGGGTTACACTCCCAGACCTATTTTATACTTTTTTAAATTTGGAAACAGGGTCTCTTAAGCCAGCGCAGTTGGCTTCAAACCTGCATAATCCTCCTGCCTCTACCTCCCAAGCGTGGAGATTACAAGCGTGCACTACCAGCCCGGCACACTGGCATTTTTAAAGGGTGCCCCAGGTCATTCATCTGGGCAGATAAATTTGAGATATATATATATATATATATATATATATATATATATATTGTGTGTGTGTGTGTGTGTGTGTGTGTGTGTGTGTGAGAGAGAGGTTTTGGGGATGGAACCCAGGGGCTTTCTACCTCTGACCTATACTCCCAGACCTATTTTATATTTTATTTTGAAACAGGTTCTCACTAAGTTGCTGAGAACCTCACTAAGTAGCTGAGGCTGGCTTTAAACCTGCATGATCCTCCTGTCTTAGCCTCCCAAGTACTAGGATTACAAGCGTGCATCACCATGTTGGGCTACAATGTTTTTAAATTGAAACTCACCTGTTTACTTCATCTCACTTTAACTAAATGCCACCAGGTTTTATTTTCTGAGAAACGTGGAGTCATAGCTTAGATGTTGGAAGTGGCTATACTTTACTTAAACAAAGGATGTCCCCCCCCCACCCCTGTATCTTGTGCATTGCCAGGCAAGTTAGGTAAATGTCTGCGTCCATCCTTGGTGCGCTCTGATTTTTCTAACCGTGGGCTGGGTGTCTGCCTGTACCTTGCAGCATTACATGGCTTTTCGGTGATGTCCTCCAGTCTCCGCAAACAGGTGAGGTTTTCCAAGTCCAGTGAGTTATCAGAAGTCAGCGCCAAGCCTCGTGCCACGTTGTGACCATGTAGTCCCGGGACCCAGGGGGCAAATACCATTTAAACCTTGCAGCAAGACCCCAACCGAAAAGATAAATTAGTGGAAACGTGGGGACTTGGTGGTGGATTCTGCGAGTAACCAGGAAAGTCTCCCGTGACATCGGAAGGGACATTTCAGGTGGCCTTCTGGGCGCAGACGGGTGTGAAGGGATACAAACCTAGTGCTCAGAATCGTGTGTGTGTGCGCGCGTGTGTGTGTGTGTGTGTGTGTGTGTGTGTGTGTGTGTTACTGGGGATGGAACCCAGGAAACTTCTACCTCCAGGATACACTCCCAGACCTATTTTATAATTTTATTTGAAATAGGGTCTCATTGAGTTGCTGACAGCCTCGCTGAGTAGCTGAGGCTGGCTTCGAACCTGTGCAATCCTACTGTCTTAGTCTCCCAAGTACTGGGATTATATGCCTGTGCCACCACGCCCAGTTCCATGTGTTTTTTATAGGTAAATCTAACCTGGGACCTGAGTTGAGAGCCTCTGCAGTGGCTCAACATCAGGAATTTGCTAGCAATGGCTCACATCAGAAATTTGCTGTGTGTGAATTTAATAAGAAATGGGTCTCTAGGGGGTAAAACATTTGCCTTGAAGAACTGGCCAGTCAATTTTTCCCAAGCTAAAACTACCTAAGTCTCACCGGGAGTTAATCCTTCTCCAAAACTATGGGTCAGGTGCAAACTGATTCTTCATTCTCAAGTTTCACTGCATATTTTTAAATGCACGTACAATAGAAATATAAATGTTAGTTACACGTGATGGGGAATACTCATTGTTGGTGCCCACAGACTACCTGAGGGAAAACATATTTCATGGCTTCTGAAATGATAGCTGTTGAAAGAGTTTTATTTTTCCAATGGTTAAATACTTTCTCTTCTGCTTATGCCATGGTGTGTTTTATAATATTGTAATATTACCCTCTTTTTTCTCACCTCAACATCCCCAACTTGACTCCATGGAAACATGGCATTGCTAAACCAAAGATAATCCAGTTTTACATGCAAAGACAACTGTTTTTACTGAAGGAAGTATGCACAATCCTCCTCAGCTCCTAGGGAATGTTCTTGGAGATTGGACTTTGAATGCTTACTTCTCCAAATGTGTTTTATAATCGGGGATGCTTGTGAATTAATTGAAGGAAAAAACTTAATTCTCTTTGGCCTATTTTGAGTCTTCAAAATTGAATCAAAATTAATAGAAGGGAACAATAGTAATAATATATACTAGGAAGCTTATCTTATAATGACAATCCAAAGAGATTCAACAAATTATAGATAAGATATCCATCCTATACAGGTGATTGAACCCAGTGAGGCACCACCACTGACCTATATCCCCAGCCCTTTTTATTTTGAGACTGTGTCTGCTAACTTGCCTAGGCTAGCTTTGAACTAGGCTAGCCTTGATCCTCCTGCCTCAGCTTCTAGAGTAGCTAGAATTATAGGTGTGTGCCACGATGCCCAGCTGATAAAATCTCTTTTATGCTTTATTCATTCACATAACTTCAAACTAAGACCTGGCTGCAATCACTTTTTTACACCTATGAAGACAGGTACTGAAGTAAGTATTGGCTATTTATCTAACAAACTCACACTCTAATATACAATAAAACATATAAATTCAAAGGAAGAGATTCAAATACATATTTAGAAAGAATGCAGCTCATTGCCCATGACATGAATTTGATCATCTTTGTATTAGAACAGAAATGTAAAATACAGATATTAACAAATGGAAATTAAATGATTCTAGACAGTACCAGTTGGATCACAGAAGAATGGGATTATCCACTTACTGGCATGAGTGAAATTAACAAGTCTATGAAGTGTACTTTAAAGTTACAAAGTTTGAAGAGTTAGTAAAACAGGCAGCAACGAATAAATGAGACTTCAAAGAATTTGTTCTCACATTGTGGGACAATTCATGGCAACATATGCTTTTCCCAAAGATGCAGATGCCTTGCTTTGAAAAGGACAGTGCAAATGTGTTCAGAAATGAATCCTAAAAGTCACAATGTAAAAATGGTTGGGAGCAGAAGCCCAATGTGCTTTAGACTTTCCAGTGGTTTTCTACACTAAATAAAAGTGCAGTAAGAGTTCAGCTGCAATACTGATAATTTTATTTTTTAAAAAGTGCTTTCTATAGTATATATAATTTCTTTTTACCTTTTCAAGATTGTTATGAAGTCAGAAAGTAGTGGTTTACCTAAGACTCTCAGGCAAAAGTTACTGAGTGGCTGGGTGAGTCTGGGAAACCAAGTTCCTCAATATTCATTCCAGAGTTTTCCTTCAGTTAACTCAACACAGTATTTATCAGCTGCTTACTATGTGCTGAGAACTGGTTAAGGCTTTGGGGATAGAGTAGAGGACCAGACAGACAAGGTTCCTGTCCTGTTGCTATATTCTGGTTGCAGGAAATTGAACACACACACACACACACACACACACACACACACACACACCTGCTGCAAAGTTATAAGTGTAAGGAAGAAGCCAAACCGGGATCAATATCCCTCTCTGGGGAGGTTATATTAAATCCTTGAAGATCTGAAGGAAAGACTATAGATACATGTAGGGTTTTAGTTTCCAGAGCATTTTTAGCCACACTCCCACTCAATGCTACAAATCCTCAACTAATCCCTCGAGGCGGAGGAGACTGAGTCCCCCACCCCATTTTCCAGATGAGGAGCTTGAGGTTTAAACAGGTTCAGTGACTTCCCAAGGTCTTTCCAAGTAAGAGAAAACCTAATATTCAAAACCCCATCTCCTGGCTACAGACACTGGTTTTCCCACCCCACATCCAAAATGTATTTTTAGAGGTGTTCACCAAATCATATTACATTCAAAGACGGAGTGTTCAATCAGTCACCAGCATGATGAGTGTCTTTCACTTGAAATTTCACATTGTATGGAAGCATGGTGGCCTCTCTGACCTGTGGCCCCAGGGCCTCAGCAGAACCGGAGCTATGGGGAAGGAGCTCCGGAGCCCCTGAGCAGAGATGCCTGTCACCAGGAGCCCTCAGCCAGTGAACTCATGGCTGCAATACTTCACATGTATTCAAAAGACACTCCAACGCCAGGCATGTAATTCTGGCCCACACTTGTAATCCCAGCATTGGGGAGGCTGAGACCGGAGCCTCTCCTTAGCTACTTAGTGAGGTTTTTTTGCAACTCAGTGAGACTCTGTTTCAAAATGAAGAATAAAATATAGGACAGTGGTGTAGCTCCTGGGTTCCATCCCCAGGCCCCTACACACACACACACACACACACACACACACACACACACACACACACAGTCCAGGTATTTCAAACTCCCATTTTAAGTCTTTCCACTTGACATAGGAATGACTAAATCCAACCTGCATTAGGGGAGGGGAGAGAAGACCTTTATTTTTTACTTTATTTTTAATTTTTTTGCAGTACTGGGAATGGACCCAAGGGCACTCTATCCCCAAGCTACATCCCCAGCCCTATTGTTTTGTGTGTGGTACTGGGGTTCCTGGAAGCCCTTCTACCTCCGGGCTACACTCCCAGACCTATTTTGTACTTTTTTATTTGGAAACAGGGTCTCTTCAGCTGGCTTCCAACCTGCGCGATCCTCCTGTCTCCGCCTCCCAAGCACGGGGATTACAAGCGTGAGCCACCACGCCCTGCTGAGAGAGGACCTTTAAATGCCAGAGAATCACTGGAAACCAGACACACGTTTTCATCACTCCATATTGCCACTCAATTTCTGGGAAGAAGTCAGACATTTTCAATAAAGCAAGGTCAGCCAAGAAAAAGGAATCTTCATGTTCAAGTCCTGAGCTACTAAATGTATCTACTTGATTTTCAAGTATTCTGACTCAGATTTCTCATTGCAAGAAATTTGCATGTGCGACCCATAAAAGAAGCAACATGTGGCTTTTATGGTGACCGAGGCAATTCAAAGATGTATTCTTCACTTAAGAGGAATCATTTAGATTACATCATATGTGTACTTCTGTGAACATAAATAAACTCTGTAAGAAGCAAGTTCCCCAAGTAACTTTAGACAGACTTCTGGGTTGCCAGTTTAAGGCAATGAAATAGCAAACACCTGTTTGTATACACATATACACATGGTTATGTCCACAAAGCCAAGTTCCATGACTAATGTGCATATATATATATATATCATATATCCATATACACAGCATACATACATACATACATACATACATGTGTAGTTGCACGTGTGCAACTTAAAGACATTGCAAAAAGAATCTCTACACTGGCAGGTCGTGGTGGCACATGCTTGTAATCCCAGCATTTGGGAGGCTGAGACAGGAAGATCACAGTTTGAGGACAGCCTCAGCTACTTAGTGAGGCCCCTTGCAGCTCAGTGTGACCCTGTTTCAAATTAAAGAACAACAACAAAAAAATAGGGCTGGGGGTGCAGCTCAGAGGTAGAATGCTTCTGGGTTCCATCCCCAGTACCTCAAAATAAATAAATAAATAAATAAATAAATAAATAAATAATCTCTACATTGGAAAAAACAAAGTATGACTAAAAGATAAATACTTTTTTTTTGTATTGGGGATTAAACTCAGGGGCATTCTCTTTGAGCTGCACCACCAGCCCTTTTTATTTTATCTTTTATTTTGCAACAAGGTGTTGCTAAGTTGCTGAAGGTCTCACTAAGTTCCTGAGGCTAGCCTTGAACACGCGATCCTCCTGTCTGTTTCCCAAGTCCTGGGATTATGGGAGTGTGACACCATGCCTGGCTTGAAATGTGATTCTTAGTATTAGGCACTTGGAAACATTTCACGGAAACCAGGAACAAAGTGCGACAACAGGATTAGCTTTTACTGTGTGTTACAGTTGTAGATGTGTATGGGGGGGCTTCTCCCTCCAGAATCCCCCAACAGATCTCACTGGCCCTTCAGGGTCTCCTATTAAGGTCTAGAACTAATGCCATGAAACGCCCATCTCAGCAATGTACATCCCCACATGTGAGTTATCCCGCGCAGTCATATTCAAAATGGGAAACTGGGATCGGATATGAACATGTATTTAAGAAAGAGAAAGGTCACACAAATAATTTGGAGCCATTTCACCATGAAATAAAAGTCAGACAGTAAGGTTTTTCTATAAATATTTCTTGTTTTATTAAGACAACGTAGACATATAACACACCATACTGTAGTTTCTAAATTGCAGCCAGACCACTTACCAATGGCCAATAAATTACTTCACTCCTATGATAGATACGAAGGCTCCATTCAAAGTCAGTTAATAGAATAGTGTCAAGGTACCATGCAGACGGCTTGCATATATGTGTGAGGAATAACGGGGCGCCCTCAGTCTCCTCTGAGTTTTTAAAGCATGAAAACGTTGTCTTATTCCAAATTCCAAAAGATGGAATACAGAATACTTTCATATTAACGACACCGTTTTGCTGCTTTATAAAGGACATTTAATTCACTGCAACTTTTCAATCCTAATTCATTCCTTTAGTTAATCAGATAGATGTGTATTTGCTTTACCTCCTGTGGCCAGATGGGAACATGTCAGTGATTCCAGAAACAGTAAGCAGATAAGTTCAAAATAATATTTTTCTGATAAATGCATAATGTATGTATGTATGTATATATATATATATATATATTTGTAGTCAAAGGCAGAAAAACTTAAGTTAATTTTATCTTTGGGCACTATTTTTTATTTTATCAGACAGTTGAAAGTCATTAAATATTTCACAGTATAAAATCTTGAACAATTACCAACACACCTGTATTTTCTGCTTCTAATTTCAAAATGTATTTGGACTGGAGGTATGAGAGATATATCATCATTTAAAACAACTTATCTGGAAATCTTAAGGCACAAACATTTCCAGATTTATATATTAAAAAATAAATTATTTTAGAAAGTGAAATTAAGAAAAAAAAAAGAGGGGAGGGGAGAAGCCTGTAGTTTATATTCTTCACGAATAGCTCTCAGTATCTTCCAGGTGGGGGCAACAGTAAGTCAGTTTTGAAAAAAGGGAGATCAGGCTCTTTAAGCTCCCTGAGTCCAGTTACAGATGAAACGACTTCCTGGCAGTAAGACCGTGAGTAAAACAACCGCAAGCTTTCAGGACCCGGGACTCCTGGGCCCTGCTCCAGACCCCGGGCGGTGGGCTGCGGCATCCCTGCCAGGGGCTCACCGCCTCCTGCTGTGCCATGGAGTCGGCCGCGGGCCCCGAACGCGCATGCGCGCCACGCACCTGCCCCTGAGCTCGCAGATGCGGCGTGTTGGGAGGTCCCGGAGCCGCGTTCACACCTCTCTGATCCGGCAGGGAGTGTGCATCACTCCCAGCACTCAGGGTCTCTACCTTTTCAGGACCTCCGGGAAGCAAGGAAACCTTTTTTCTCACGTTTACATCGCATTCATTTTCCCTTTGGGCAATTCAAGTCCATTCGCAGCCGCTGCGGACAAGTGTGTGCGCGCACCCGCACCCTTAATAAAGTCTCAGGTCCCAGCCGCCAGACGACCAGCTTTCGGGAGGGTTGGCTGAGCTCCCGGGGCGCTCTCCTCTCGCCTGCAAAGGCTTCTTCTCCTGCCTGCAAAGGCTCGGGCTTTGGGAAGGGATGGCCACGCACTCCTGGCGCACAGTCTGGACCAAAGGGATGCTCCGCCAGCATCCCCGCCTTCTGAGCTTCCCTCTCTGGGCCAGCGCGAAGGGCGCGGGGCGTGTAAGGCCCCGGAGGGGGGCAGAAAACCGAGGCTGGGCAGCGGCCCGCTGGCTAGAGGGGTGGGTGCGCGTCCCGTGCGTCCCGGAGACGCAGGGGGAGGCAGGAGAAGCTTGATCGCGCGGAGCCTGGAGCCCGGTGCTCCGGCTGCGCAGACCGACCCCCGAGCGGCCGCGCTACGTGTCGCCGCCCCGCGCCCCGCCCGGCGCCGCGGCCCGCGCCCGGGAGCCCCCGCCCGCGCTGCCCGCCGAGCCCGCGGCCGCACCCTCGGGCCGGTACTTGAGCCAGCAGATGATCCAGGTGACGACGACCGAGAAGAGCGCCAGCATGCTGGCCACCGACAGGCAGATGGGCCCCACGGGCGAGGGCGAGGGCGTGCCGGCCGCCGGGGTGCCGCCAGGGGGCGCCCCGCTCCCGGGGGGGCCCGCGCCCCCGCCGCCGCCGCCGCCGTAGTGGTTGACGAAGATGAGGCCGGTGAAGAGCAGCACCACCATGGACAGGAAGGAGAAGACCACGCACACGCAGCCCGCGGTGAGCGCCGCGCGCTTGCAGTTCTGGCAGCTGTCGTAGGCGCCGGGCGCGCGCAGGCCGGGGCGCGCGCGGGGCGGGGGCGCGGCGGGCGCGGGCGCGAGCGCGGGCGCGGGCGGCGGGGCCGGGGCGGGGGCGCGGCGCTCGGGCAGCGGCGGGAGGCGGTCCTGGGGCAGCGGGTCGTGCGCGGCGCGCAGCGCCCGCGGGCAGGCCTCGGCGAGCTTGGTGTTGCAGGGCAGCCCGTGCACGCGGCCGTCGGGCAGCGGCGTGCGGTGGCGGCACACGGGGCACGCGATGGCGCCGGGGGGCCCGAGCCAGGGCGGGGGGCGCGGGGCGCGCTCGGGCGCGGCGCTGGCGGCGGCGGCGCGGAGCTGCAGCTGGCTCAGGCACTCCTGGCAGAAGGTGTGCAGGCACGCCAGCAGCTTGGGCGCCCGCCGGTCCGCGTCAAAGTAGTTGTAGCAGATTTTGCACTCGTAGTCCTCCAGCGCAGGGAGGCCGGGGGCCCCCGCGTCCCCGCCGTCCCGGGCTCCCGCGCGGCTCCCGGGGCTGCTGCTCGGGCTCTGGTCGCCGCTGTCGCTCGCCGGCGCTGCCATGGCATGATCCGCCCCTCATCGGGGGCAAGGTGAGGCGCCTTCCTCCCCCTGCATCGCCGCCTCGGCTGGGGCGGGGAGGAGGCGCCTCCGCCTCCCCCCTCGACTGCTGTCGCCTGGCGGGGGAGACACAACTGGCTGGGCCGGGTGGGGGCGCAGCGGCATCTGCCTCCCCCTCCCGCCCACCCCACCCCACCCCACCCCAACCCCCGCGGGCGCCTCGGTCCCTCCCAGCCCCGGAGCCCCTCTGGGGTCCCCCCCCACCCTCGGTCCTCCTCGAGGCAGCTCTTCTGGTAGCTTTGGGTATCCGGTCTTGTAGGAATTGGGAGTTGAGGGCAGCTGGGGGGTGCGGGGACGCATTGAGGGGGTGCAGCTGCTTAAAGATGTTGCGTATCGCTTGCGCACGCCACCCCCCAAAGGGATGGTGGTGGAAAACCGCGACCTGCTTTTCCCAGTTCCCCTGCCCCACCCCTCCGTTTCATGCTGCGCAAACCCCTCAGTCTGGGGCTGGGTCCCCCCCCCCCACCAGCCTCGTCTCCCCCCACCAGCAAGAGCTCACCGGTGATGTAATGCGGACCCGCGCAGGGCGGGGAAGCGGCGGCCTCGGCAGCCAGGCAGCAGCCCTTCCTTCCCGCGGTGAAAACCGTGATCTCATTTCTCCGTCCAAGGGCGAAAGCCAATAATCACCAAGCCATTTAGGCTTTGCGCTTTTATTAGCAGAGCCCCGGCAGGCCTGCGACTCTCAGGGCGGAAGCAGAGCGGTGACATTTTCCTTTCGCTGTTTGGAGGAAATCTGGGGACTGAAAAGTCCCCTCTCCCTCAACGTTGCTTCCTGAGATTTAGGGGGACACGAAGACAGACTGGGAGCAGGGTCTTGCCGTTTCCCCATCACAGCAGTCCCAGGTCGCTATTCCTTTAGTGCCCAGGCAGACAGAGGCAGAGTGGATGGAAAGTTGTCTACGGAGTGCACAGATTTTTCAAAAGTTCAGCCTGATGGTAGCCACTTGCTCGCTTCAATTATTTCAGTTGCTCGCTTCAATTTTTAGCATACAAACGTAGAGAGCCCCAAACTCTGAGTGCCATGGGCCAGACCTTGGTTTTATGAACACTAATAGAAGCCCAGTGGGCAGGTAGCACGGAGCAGGACTTCTTTGGAGAGCACTCAGTAGGATACAGGCATGGTGGGCTTGGGGACTTTTGGAGGGGAGATGCCCAGATGTTCCTAGCAGGAAAGTCAGTCCCCTTGGAAAAGATAAAGGGATGAGAAGGAAGCGAAAGAAAAAAAAAAAAGACAGAGAGAAACCAGCAAACCACCAATGTTCAGACAAAAGGTGGAGAAGAGGAGTCATAAATAACTATTACATTCAGATGTTTGAAAATACATATTTGCTATTTATTTATTTATTTGTTTGTTTATTTATTGTGGTACTGGAGGTGGAACCCAGGGGCATTCTACCTCTGAGCTACACCCCCAGCCCTATTTTTTATTCTTATTTTGAAACAGTCTCACTAAATTGCAGAGGGCCTAAGTAGCTGAGGCTGGCAGTGAATCTGCGATCCTCCTATCTCAGCCTCCCAAGTCCTGGGATTACAAGTGTGCACCACCACTCCCGGCTTGCAAATGCACTTATTTGAAAATTCTGAATGGTGAATGATAGTTGCCCTTAGTGTAAGAGTCCTCTAGTGAAGTTTCTTAAGAACACTAACATTCTGTTTCCTAGTTCAGATTTCATAATTATGACTTGAGAGAGTGCTCTGAATTTCACGGAAGCATTTCATTTCCTGCTCGTGGCCATGGTGAGAGACGGCAGGTGGATGGGGCGTCCGCAGGAGGCCCTGCCCTGGCCTTGGGATATTGCCCAGTGACCCAGAGTTCACTACAGTGAAAGGCTTCCTGACCTCTTTCCCTCCTTCAGCTGTATGGTTGGGAAGAGACTGAAATAGTGTGCTTATGCACTCTATTACACTGGGTTCTTCTGCAAGCTTCTGCTGTTTAAGAGGCATAATGATGGTGCAGGGAAATGTGAAATCCCAGTTTGGAGAAGAGAAGCACAGAAACGGGAGGGTGGTGTGGACTTGTGTTCTTCCTGCTCATCCAGGTCCCACACCATGTGCAACCTCATGCTCAAGGGACCAAAGGGTGACCTAAGCTTCGTGCGGTGGGCCACACCTGTAATCCCAGCAACTAGGGAGGCTGACGCAGAAAGGATCTAAAGTTCTAGGCCAGTCTTGGTAACTAAGTGACATCTGTCTCAGTATAAAAAATAAAAAGGGCTGGGGATGTAGCTCAGGGTAAAGTGTCCCTGGGTTCCATTCTCAATACTGGGGTGAGAGGAATTAACTTAAGAGATCAGAAAGCCAGTATGTCTGGATAGAGGATGTATCTGGATGAGGCATTTAAGATTTTGCAATTTCACTCCTCGACACCGTCTCTCCATATACCCGGGTCTCTCCCTCTGAGCACTATTAGCATTTTTGCTGGATATTTTATTTTTTTCCTTATGAGTGCCACTCTGTGTGTGCTCAATGTTCAGCAACATCCCTGGGCTCTATCCACGTGATCTCAGTAGCTCAGCTCCCTATTTTGTCCCCTGGAAACAAAATCCCTCCAGGTTGAGGGGACTTACCCCCAAGTCACAGACTTTATTAAAGTGAAACCCAAACCGGAAACATCTCCCAACTCCTGTCTGGTGCAAGCAAATGACATTGCCAGAGTTATTATTTCTCAGCTGCGGGTATTTCTCCTATAGCTCATGGTCGTGTAGGTACCACTGTACCCTCCTTGAAAGAGCCATGAATAGCTTTTGGTCTAATACAGTCTAATGGCTGGGATCATAAGCAACTGCCAGAATCTGGTTACCAATGTTAGAATTTACCTTGTTTGCAGGCATTCCTAGAGGCACCGAGCATCTCTAATTATATTCTGGGGCCAGTTGCTCAATTTTAGGACCCATAAAAACGTCATGTAAGGGATTCCATGGGTGCAGCGGGGGCTGTGTTATTTCTCAAAAGTGTAAGTTTGAGTCACTGAAGCCACAGGCATCCGTCCTAAAGGATCATAGGACCCAAAGCCCATTGTGTTACCGTCAGAAGTTAGTAATGAAGCTTGGTCATTCATTTGGGAATCAGGGGTTCCCATGTATCTGGATAAAACATTTCAGACTTTTTAGTTTCACTCCTCCACACAGTCTCTCCGTGTACCCAGGCCTCTCCCTCTGAGCACTATTAGCATTTTTGCTGGATATTTTATTTTTTCCTTGTGAGTGCATGCTCAATATTTAGCAACACCCCTGGGCTCTATCTACTTGATCTCAGTATCTCAGCTCACTAGTGTGACAACCAAAACTGTCCCCTGGAAACAAAATCCCTCCTGGTTGAGGGAACTTACCCCCAAATCACAGACTTGATTAAAGTGAAACCAAAACCAGAAACATCTCCCATCTTCCCAAGATGTGAAGTCAAAAGGGAGGAACTCAGCATCCACATCAGTGTCTCAATTGGCTTTGCAAGAGTCCCGCTCATGCTGTGAACATATTAGACACCACTATTTGTTGAATTAATTTTGGGAGACCAAGGAAATGGTATCAGGCAATCTTTGGTCCATATTCCCTCCATCAACCCTATGAAGAATGTTTGAGTTTGGGGAGCAGGTGTCTCACAAAGGGCTTCACAGGGAGCAAGTGTTTGTATAAGGTGCAGTTGAACAGTCCTGAGTCCAGCCCCTGGTCTGTTCCTCACCCTTTCTGTTTTGTGAAATGGGTTGCTCAGCTTCCCCATGTCTGTTTCCCAAACTGTAAAGTGGATGAGAGTAGTAACCACAGGAAGCCTACTGTAAGGATTGAGTATGTCGTGCACATAACACAAAAAGAATAGTCCAGCCCCTTTGAGCAGTCATTGTTTAATGGTACGGATTCCTATATCTGATCTCAGTCATCCTCACATATGCCCAGTGAGAGAGGCCGTGGTAACCATGGTTCTCAACCAACCCTTCTGCTGTTTAAAGGTAGAGACACGGATAACATTTCAAACCAAAGGAGCAGGCAGAGGCCTAACCTAGGAATCCAACCGTGCATTAAGGATCTGCCAGCTGCAATAAAGCTCTGCGTAAAACATCAGGGCAAAGTGAATCTCATTGGTCAGGTTGGAGAGCTAGATGCATAGGCAGATAATGCCACTCAGAAGCAAGTGGTTTTTCATTCCATCATGCAGTTGACATTTTAAATAGAAACTGGATCAATTCTATTCGACATTTATTGAAATCCTATTTCAAAAGACATCAGTGCTGGGATGACACCTGGCCTCCAGGAACCACGGATTTAGAAGAGAAGCCGAAAGGAGCCTGAGGAAACAGGGAGAGTAAACGTGCTGTGATATCCTGGTGGGGATCTGGAATAGGGATAAACTAAGGATCTCTGCATAAAACATGGATCTTAGTGAATAATAACTTATCAGCATGCATTCGTTGGTTATGACAAATGGAGCATATTATTGTAAGATTAAAATAATGGAAGAAATGAATGTGGTGTATATATGAGAACACTGGGTAGCTTTAAAAGTTTTCTGTAACTATAAAACTAGCCTAAAATAAAGTTTAATTTTGTTATTGTGTGTGGTTGTGGGTTGTGTTAGCCAGGTTTGCATTACTGTAACAAAATGTCTGGGGCAATCAACTTATAAAGAGGAAAGGTTCATGTTGGCTCGTAGTTTTGGAGTTCCAGTCCAGAGTCAGTTGCTTGTGGGCCTGTTGAGGCAGTGCAACATGGCTAACTGTTCACCTCATGGCATCCAGGAAGCAAAAAAGAGGAAGAGGAAGGTCTGAAGTCCTAATATTCCATCCAAGGGCACGCCTCCCATGACCTAACTTCTTTCCAATAGGTCCCGCCTCCTAAGGATTCCAACATCTCTCAATAGAGCCATTGGCTGGTGACCAAGCCTCACCTGGGCCTTTGGAGGACATATATCCAAAACACAGTTAGGGTACAATGTAATATATTGATAAAAAGTTTATTATCATTATTATTATTATTATTATTATTACTACTATTATTATTATTTTGGTGGTACTGGGGGTGGAACCCAGAGGCTTTCTACCTCTGGGCTATCCTCCCAAACCTATTTTGTATTTTATTTAGAAACAGGGTCTCACTAAACTGCCGAGAGCCTAAGTAGCGGAGGCTGGCCTCGAACCTGTGCGATACTCCTGTCTCAGCCTCCCAAGCACAGGGATTACAAGCGTGTGCCACCACACCCAGCTAAAAGTTTATTTTTTTTTAAAATGTGACTGATTTATGGGGATTCGCAAAAAGAACACACTGGAATTCCTTAGGAACTAATATTAAAACCCAGCTATCCCCTATGTATGATCTCTTCAAGTAAAACTCACAAAACAGGATCTCATTAAATTGCTGAGGGGCTTGCTACTAAGCTGCCGAGGCCGGCTGTGAGCCTGTGCTCCTCCTGCCTCAGACTCCCAAGTGCTGGGTCGCAGGCGTGTGCCACCACACACTGGATTTTGGATGTTTCAGTACTTTGTCACTACTTTGTGTTTCTCTACATAGACTCTAGTTTGGGCAAGAAAAAATATTTGCTGTGCTTCCCGGGGATTATTAAAAGTTGGTTTTTAGATTTTCAGTAACTATTCAGAGCGCCACCCCAACAAACAAATGCTCCTGTGATTTGTAATGAGATTTGTCATTCCTTGAACAAACCCATGGCCCTTCATCCCCAGAGTTCCTGCCAGTCGGCAGATGAACTGGGTCTGTGGGCGGTTTCTGTGTCGGGTGGCACTCACCCAGGGCTAGAAAGCATTCACACGCCAAAGCTGAGGGGAGCCAACTCTGATCAAGATGGAAGACAGGCAAGAGCATCACAAACATGTTTTTAAAATGTTTTCTAGAGAGTACTTGGGAAGCTGAGATGGGAGGATCTCAGGTTCGAGGACAGCTTCAGCAACTTAGTGAGACCCTGTTTCAAAACAAAAAACAAAAATGGCTAAGGGTGCAGCTTGAAGGTTAGAATGCCCCTGGGCTCAGTACCCAGCATCACACACACACACACACACACACACACACACACACACACACACACTTTTTCCTAGATAGAAATGTGAAATGTATCTTCTGTATTCTGAATTAGCAGGTCCTCACAGCAGTGCTTTGCAATTCCTTTGCCATTCTACTCCATTTCCTGATAAGGGCGCTGATAAAGAACATGGAGGTCACAGGGTCAATTCGGCTGCCAGGCAGGGCTGCAGCCCCTGAGGAAGCTCCAGGGGAGAATCCACCCCTCACCTCTTCCAGCTTGCAGCCTAATGGCTTTCCTGGATTCCTGAAGTAGACAAGGGGGCAGGAGCAATGGAACTTCTGGACATATTAAAGGCGATTCCAGGGCGTGAAGGTTGGTGTCTCAGTTCTGGAGGTTTCTCTGGGGATATCCCAATCCCCACAGACAGGCTGCTCTTGAGAAGACAGGAGTAGGGAGTAATCCTCCCACACAGGTGCCACCACAGATTCCCAAATTCTCCCGGGTTGGGGTGCGCTGGACAGAACCAGGTCGGATCCTTGGGTGCAGCTGGAGGGTACCGAATAAAAACAAAGGGTCAGTGGGAATCCCTAGTGTGCTAGGAAATTTTTTTAAGGAAGCAGTAAGCAGTAAAGTGTGGGACTCTATTGTAGTCTCTTTTCTTAAATGTACTTTTATTGGTGCATTATAGTTTCACCTCATAATGTATCACAGTGATAGGGATGCACACGTACACAGCACTTGGTGGACTCCCTCCCCCCATTCCGTCTTCCCCATACAGGTTGTTGAGATGGACCTTGGCATTTTGCATGTGTGTGTAATGATGATGGAGGTGTACCATAATCTCTTCATTCTCCAAAGCACTCCAGCAGGGCCACTGCCCTTTCTGAGCCTTAGTAGGGAAGAGATGTGTCAGAGACCTTAGGGAGGTGGGGGTGGGGGCATGGCGGAGAGAAGGAAGAAGCAGGTGGACCCCAGAGCCAGCAGCCAGGGCAGAGCAGCATTAGGTAGAGCAAAGGTGGACAAGACACCAGAGGAGAGGACACCAAGGTCCACTTGTTCCTCCTTGCCTTCCGCCCGCCTTCCAGGTGCCATCCTGGGGAAAAGGAAACCAAAGGAAGAGGACACATCCTGACCTCCCCAAAGCACGCTCTCACCGCCCCAAAGGTGGCTGTTAAGGTAGAAAGGAAGTGGCTGAGCTGTTTGCAAAATGAAGTTTGCACTTCTGCTGTGGTCTAGAGAAATGGAGGGTTCTTAAATCCTAGCGTGAAGTGTCACACTGGTATTAGAGAAGGTGTCTTGTTTCCCACTGTTGGTTGAACCATGATCCTTTTGTGCTGGCACCAGGGAAATGAGCCTGGGAAACAACACGTTTACTAGATAGTGTGGAATAGCACAAACAGTAAACCAAAGTCGTTGTATTGCCCCATCTACGCGCATCACGTCATGTCACATCCCCCTAATTTGCTCTGCTCCTATGAATCTAAGAAGCGAGAGGATCCTCTTTCTCAAAGCAGCCTGGGGTCACCTGTAAAAATGGTTTGCTACTCTCTTGACCCAGAAAATCCCACAAAATCATGCAAATCAAGAGGCTCCAATCTTAATGTTCATCTTAAGAACAATGGTGGAATTACCCTGCCATCAAGGGTATGCATATCTGAAAATCCACCAAGTATCTGAAAGGTGTCCTTTTAAAGAAGCAGTGTGTGCCATTCCTGTGTTTCAGTGGTGGAGTTGGTAGGTGTGGCCTGCCCAAAGAGTGGACATGACAGGGTCCATGGCACAAAACAGTGCAGAATTTTTGCTGCACATGTTTAAAAATGAAGAAATTCAGGCTAAACTTAAGGCAACTTAAGGTTAGATGTCTATTCTCTGGTCATTGAACATCTCCAGGTGAACAAAACCCCCATGATGCACCTAATCTTGCCACTTTACCGTGACCCTTGCCACTGTCCTTACACAGCACAGGGTCAGCTTAACCTAGTTGTGAGCTCCCCTGCCACACTGGGATGACCCTCACTGAGAAGGAGCAGACTGTTCCGAAGCCTGAAGAGGAGGTTGCACGAAAGAAGATATCCCAGAAGACACCGGAGAAACAAAAATTTATGGCACAAAAATAAATTCAGAATAAAATAAATGCAAATAAAAGTTAAAAAAAAAAGTTGGGGGCATGAGAACCATCTGGAAAAAGAAAGGGACCGGGGCATCTCTTGTGTTCCAAGGAGGTCAGATAGAACTGGCCCAGTCTGGGAGGGGTCTTTAGGAAGTAAAGAGGAAAGGAAGGTCCATCAGCATGTGTCCTGGCTCCGTCCTTTGAGCTGGTGAGCCTAGACAGATGGGGTGGGGCTCTAGAGCTTGCTATTATGTGATAGGAAGGAATTCTTTGTATGTGTCATTATAATAAATGTAGTATAGTTATAGAAAAAGTCCATAGATGTTTCTTATAAGCCATACTGAAGTATTATAGGAAAAAAGGCATAATATCTTAACTTTGCTTCAAAATATGCCAGCAAAATGAATAGATAAATAAATACATTTAAAAAGTAGAACCAGGCAGGGTGGTAATCCCAGGAATTGGGAGGCTGAGACAGGAGGATCACAGGTTCAAGATCAGCCTCAGCAACTTAGCGGGACTCTCAGCGACCTAGCAAGGCCTTTTTTCAAAACAAAAAATAAGAAGGGCTAGAGGTGTAGCTCAGAGGTAGAATGCCCCTGGGTTCAATCCTCAGTACCAATACATACATACATACATACATACACACATACACACATACATACATGTATGTGGGAGACAGAGAAATCAGATTGTCATCATGTATGAAAATGGTGAAGCTTGGTGAACTCAGTACAGGTGTGCATTATACCAGTCTCTTTTGTGATTTTTGGAAATGTTTGTATCTGTCCTCAATCTTAGAGACAGACTCAGGATTGGTGTCCATCTTGGTATTAGTTTACCTTTCATCACAGCAGCCAACCAAAATACTGGGAGAACAATTAGAGGAAGAGAGGTTTATTTGGCACCGGGTTCCGAGGTGCAGTCTAGGGCTGGCCGGCTCCAAGGCAGAAACATCAGGGCAGCCGGGAGGAAGCCGCTCAGCTCACGGCAGCTAGAGCACAGAAAGAGGGTAGGGGAGGATGGGCGCAAGGAGATACAGGCCGCGAGGCCTTGCTGCATTGATACCACGCTTTCAACCCAAGAGCTCTGGGGGGGAGGGATTTCAGAGCCAAATCATAACATTCTTATCAAAACACCCCTCAGAATGTTCATGTTCTCAGAAACCTCACTAAAGCACTTTAGTGTGGAAGGACTGGAGAAAATGGTCTTGAATCCAGCTACTTTGCTCTTTTCTTATTCTTTTTGCCTCCTTTAGGTAGGAACTGGGTAAGGGCTAATTGGATGATGTGTGCATGTATGCCTCCACCATCTTGCCTTCCACTAAGATGTATGAATACAATGCACCAATAAATTTTTTTTTTTTGGTGGTACTAGGGTTCCTGGAAGCCCTTCTACCTCCAGGCTACACTCCCAGACATATATATATATATATATATATATATATATATATATATATATATATATATATATATTTGGAAACAGGGTCTCTTAAGCCAGTGCGGCTGGCTTCGAACCTGCGTGATCCTCTTGTCTCTGCCTCCCAAGTGCGGGGATTATAAGCATGTGCCACCATGCCCGACCCAATAAAATTATTTTATTTTATTTTTTTGCGGGTTTGGGGATAGAACCCAGAGGCATTTGACCTCCGAGCTACACCCCCTGCCCTATTTTTTATTCTTTATTTGAAACCGAGTCTCACTGAGTTGCAGAGGGCCTCACTAAGTAGCTGAGGCTGTCCGCGAACCGCGATCCTTCGGTCTCAGCCTCCCAAATGCTGGGATGACAAGCGTGCACCACCACGCCTGGCTCTAATAAAATAATTTTAAAAATTAAATATGCAGGATAATTTATAAAAACATGTATAAGACTTGTATGCTAAATAACATGCTAGTGAATTAACACAAGTAAGATCAAAGCAAAGGGAAAAGAAAAAGAAATCAAGGAAGTGCTACGGGGGCCAGGGAGCCCAGGTGTCCCCATGGAAACTTCCAGAGTTTGGTGCCCAGGGCAGGTTCCAGGATCCTCTTCTGCCGACTTTTCTCTGCAGGTGCTGCCCAGCTTTGGAGCCCAGGGCCCGGCCTCGGAGCTCCACTCCCCCGTCAGTGACGTCTACTCTAAACCCTGGAATGAGTGATCAAGAGAGATCGTGCAGATACCAATCCTGCAGAAGAGCAGAATGGAAATGTGGGCACTTCCTCAGCAGTTGATTTAAATACCAGCTTCTCCTTACCACACCGTCTGCGGGCTTCGTTTTTAAATTATTATTTCCTATCTAAATCGTTCCAAAGTTTTAAAGAGATGCAGTCAGTGGACCATGGCCATTTCCTTGCCTGGGAAAACTCAGGGGTTACAATTTCCACCTTCATCTCTGGGAGCCATTCGAGGACTTGTGCTTTAAGCACCCACCAGCAATATGCTCCATTTCAAAACAGCTTCTTCTCCTTGGATCAGGTGGCCTCTGTAGTTTTCTCTGAAAAATCATTCTGCAGCCTGAGATCCTTGGAATTAAATCTGTATTGCTGCTAAAGACTTTTTTCCCTTGTTATAAACCTGCCTCTTTATCAGATGTGATAAAAAAACACTTCACTAGGTAGGAAAGGTATGTTAAAGTTAGAAAATCGCTTTCTCACTGAGCTATGGATTTCTCTCTGAGACACAAAAGTGAAGTACCAGACTTTTGGTTAAAAAAGAAGAAGAAAGAAAATCATAAACTGGACATGGTGGCACATACCTGTAATCTCAGCACTTGAGAGGCAGAGACAGGAGGATCACAGATTTGAGGACAGCCTCAGTAATGTAGTGAGATTCTTAGCAACTGAGTAATACTCCATTTCAAAACAAAATATTAAAAGGGTTGGGGTAGCTCAGGTAGAATGCCCTTGGGTTCAATCCCCAGTTCAAGGAGGAGGAAAAAAAAAAAAGGGAAAAGGAAGAGAAGGAAAGGAGTTTCTTGGACGCCACAAATAGGAGTAACTTAAGCTGAGATCGTATTGCCTTTCTTACCATTATTTATTCTGACGTGTCTATCACAGCAACAAATCCCAAAAATAAAGGCTGCTGAGTATTGAGAAATATTAAAGGCACTCAAGTTCCCAACCTAACATTAGGGATTGCCTTGATGTCTATGGAGAATAAAAGCCAAAACTGGTGAAAGTCTGTAGCACCATCAAGTGTTTAACCATGTCTTCTACTGAAAGATGAGACTGTGTAGGCTCTTACCCGCTGTGGCCAGTGAGGCCCAGCTTCTAAGACTCCAGGCTCGCTACCTCTATACAAAGATCTAAGTAGCAAAAGGTTTTGCCGACTGTGTGGCCAAGTGGTAGAGTACTTGCTTAACATGCACAAGGTCCTGGGTTTGATCCCCAGTAACCACACAAAACATCATTTGGTCCATCATATTAGAGAAAAGATTGATTTCTTTCTATATAAAGTGTGATAAAATCATTGTTACATGAATAGGCAATCAGATAGTCTGCAGACAAATACTTCTATTGAGGGTTATGCCCAAGAGATAATTCATTAAAAAAAGATATTTTTCTGGATTTTGAGATCTTTCTAAATTTTACCCACTTTAAATGTTTTCCAGCCAGACTCTGATGGATGCCTGTAATCCCAGTACTTGGGAGGCTGTGACAAAATGATAACAGGTTTGATGCCAAAACGCAGTAACTTAGCAAGGCCCGGGTTTAAGCTTAGAGGTAGACTGCCCCTGGGTTTAACCCCAATACCACATACACACAGAGTTTTGCAGTGGTGGTTTTTTATTCTATAATTCTAAATGAAATGAATATTTAATATTTCCTCTTATTTTAGCATTTGAATTCTCTCTCTCTGTCTCTCTCTCTCTGTCTCTCTCTGTCTCTCTCTCTGTCTCTCTCTGGTGGTACTGGGGGTGGAACCTAGGGGCTATTCTATATCTGGGATATACTCCTAGACCTATTTTATACTTTATTTGGAAACAGGGTCTCACTAAGTTGCTGAGAGCCTCACTCAGAGTCTGAGACAGGAGGATTGTGGTTTCAGGACAGCCTCTACAACTTTGCAAGATGCCTAGAAACTTAGTGAATATAAAATAAATAAAATAAAATAAAATAAAATAGGTTTGGGAGTGTAGCTCGGAGGTAGAATGACTCTTTGTTCAACCTCCAGTAATAAACAACAAAAAACAGGCTTCCAAAACTGTACAAGCATTAGGCCCACACAGTCCTCCCAGGGAGAAGTGGACTCCCAGAGTTCTCCCACGCTCTGATAATGGACGTGAAAGACCCTAATGGGTTTGCCCTTCCAGCTGCCTCAGTCTTCTGAAAACCCAATCTGCGTATGATTAAGTCAGCAAATGCACAGTTGATGGATTGTAATGACTCTGAAGGAATCTGTGTGGCCAGAAAGATAAATAATACATCGTTTAAAGGTTTTTGAACTCTGAGAATGTTTTAGAAGAAGACATTCTTTAAAATGCAAAAGAATTGAGGAAGGAGGGTAGAGCATATTCAGGGAGAAAAACGTAAAAATGGGCCATTGTGACGAGCCAGGCTAGATGAAAGGAGATGTCTCTCTTATTTTCATCCATGGTCACTTCCACACTCATCCTCATCTGAAGTCAATGAAGTAGACCCCGTCTAACTGAGCCTGCCTGGCTGGACCGGTGCATCCTCAGAATCCCTGCTCCTTCTCGGCCAGGGTGTGGTTGCAGACAGAATGCTGACGTCACATAAAGAATGTGAATAGCATATGGAAGGAATTGCCCAGTTCCTTTATTGTAAACACACTTGGTTGTCCTTCCAGGCATGCCAAATCTCACCCAGCGTTAGCCCTTTATGACAAAGATAAAGGGGAAATCAATTTCACCTTATTTCCTGCACCACTTTGAACAATCTCAATATTTTTGATCCAGGATCTAAAATTTTTTTTTTTTCATTTTCTGGTTGCTAGCCAGGCATGGTGGTGCACCCCTATAATCCCAGTACTTGGGAGGCTGACAGGAGGATCACATGTTTCAGGATGGCCTCAGTAGGTAGTAAGATTCTCAGCAACCTAATAAGACCCCGTTTCAAAACAAAAAATAGGAAAGGCTGTGGGGGTAAAGGTAGCTTGTAGCTTGGAGGTAGAATGCCCCTGGGTTCAATCCCCAGCACTGCAAAATGAATGAATAAATAAATAGGAAAATCATTTCTCTGCTTGGGCTGGAGGTGTGGCTCAGTTGGTAGAGTGCCTGCCTAGCATGCATGAGGCCCTGGGTTCAATCCCCAGTACCCTTCCCCCAAGCTAATTAAAGTTAATAAAAATAAGTAAATGTATTTGCTTACCTTAAAATTATTTGATACCTTAGTTTCATTAATAAGGTTACTAAAAAGATTTGTGTGGCCACAAAAGTTTGGTAGACACAAGGTTATGCACTGAACTGATTTCTGTGTATCTCTGAGATGGCTCTTCTCAGAGCCTTCAATAATCAATTTTTATGTGCAGACTATAGAAGAAGGTGGTTTGGCATGCTTCACAGATTCTTTAATCATAAAGCCCTTTTTTGAAGAATTAATATTTCAGAGACCATAATGTTGGGAAATGCTACTTTGGACCACAATAAAATAAGATAATAGATGTAAATGCTTCATATAACATGAAGACTAAGCAAATTGTATGATAGTTTGGTAACAACCATTATCATTATTATTAAGATCACCACGGTTGAAAGAATCAATCATTCCCCCATTCTTTTCTAATGGGGTCTATTTAAAACCTCTGTATAGCTAATTTTACTTGCATTTTGTGTTATGACAGTTTTATTTTACAAAGGGGCTGAAAGAATTTATCCAAGCGTCTTGCTATCGGGCTTATTTGTCCGCTGCTTCAGCAGATTTTACTCCCTTTTTTAGATTCCCCATTGCATTTATTAAAGAATGAGCACTGCCAATGCGATCTTCATCAAATTCCCAAAGGCATTTTTCCAGAAATAGAAACATTCATCATAAAATTCATATGGAATCTCAAAGGACCCCAAATAGCTAAAACAATTTTTGAAAAAGGACAAAACTAGAGGACGTACACTTCCCAATTTCAAAATACATTACGGAGCTGCCATAATCAAAACAGTGTGGTAGTAGGCTGAGGGCATAGCTCAATGGGAAAGCACTTACCTAGCATGTATGAGGCTCTGGGTTTAACCCCCGGGGCTGTCACCCCCCCCCCAAAAAAAGCCAATGTTTTACTATCATAAAGATAGATAAATAGACCAAGAAATAGAATACAGGGCCCAGAAGTAACTCTCACATATGTGATAAAAATCTTTGATAAGGGTGCCAAGACTATTCAATGGGGAAATGACAGTCTCTTCAATAAATATTGTCAGAAAAACTAGGTATTTCTAGTAGAAAAAAAATTAGGTTGGACCACTCATGGTGGCACATGCCTGTAATCCTAGAACTTGGAAGTCTGAGACAGGAGGATTGTAGGTTCAAGGCTAGCCTCAGCAACTTAGACCCTCAGCAGCCTAGTGAGAGCTTGTTTCAAAACAAAAAGAAAAATGGTCTGGAGGTACAGCTTGAACTTGAATACAGAATACTCCTGAGTTTAATCCCCAAGTACCATGAAAGAGAAGGAGAAGAAGAAAGAGGAGGAAGAGGAGGAGGAGGAGGAGGAGGAGGAGGAGGAGGAGGAAGAGACAATGAGCAAAATGGATTAAAACCCAACTATAAAATTTCTAGAAAAAAATTGAAAACTTCATGAAATTGATCTTGACAGTAATTTCTTCGATACAGTAACAAAGTCCAACAACAAAAGCAAAATAGATAAATGAGACTACATAAAAGTTAAACAATTTTGTGAACTAAAAGATACACTCAATATAGTGATGGGGCAATCTGTGGAAGAAAGTATTTCTAAATCATATATCTAATAATAAGGGGCTAAGATCCAGAAGATTCCCAAACCCCTACAACTCAGCAATAGAAATATCACACAATCCAGTTCAAACAAAAACAATGTTCTTGAATAGATATTTCCCCAGACACGATATACAGATGACTAGTAAGCGTATGGAAAGATGTCCAATATTACCAACCATCAGAGAAGTGCAGGTCGATGAGCCCAGCATAGTGACCCAGGCCTGTAATCCCAGGGCTTGGGGGGCTGAGGGAAGAGGATTGCAGATTCAAGGACAGCCTTGGGAATTCAGCAAGAGCCTTAGCAATGCATGGAAACCCTGTTTCAAAATTTAAAAAGTCAAATAGGGGCTGTAGCTCAGAGGTAGAATGCCCTTGGGGTCAATCTCTAGTACCCAAACCAAAATAAAATAAAACCAAAACCACAATGAGATGTCACTTCATATCCATTAGGAAGGCCACAATTAAAAAATAAAACAAGCTGGGCATTGTGGTGCACGCCTGTACCCAAGCGCTTGGGAGGCTGAGACAGGAGGATCGCACAGGTTCGAAGCCAGCTTTAGCTACTTAATGAGGCTCTCAGCAACTTAGTGAGACCCTGTTTCCAAATAAAATATAAAATAGTTCCGTGAGTGCCAGGTGTGGTGGCGCACGCTTGTAATCCCACGCTTAGGAGGTGGAGACAGGAGGATCACGCAGGTTTGAAGCCAGCCTCGCTGGCTTAAGAGACCCTATTTCCAAATAAAAATATAAAATAGGTCTGGGAGTAGAAGGGTTTCCCGGAGGTAGAAGGGTTTCCAGGAACCCAGTACCACCAAAAATAAATAAATAAATAAATAAATAAATAAATAAATAAATAAATAAATGAATAAATAAATCAAACAAGCCGGGCATGGTGGCGCATGCCTGTAACCCAGGTACTTGCGAGGCTGAGACAGGAGCATCTCGGTTTCACAGCCAGCCTCAGCTACTCAGTAATGCCCTGCAACTTAGTGAGACCCTGTTTCAAAATAAAGAATAAAAAATAGGGCTGGGGGTGTAGCTCAGAGGTAAAATGCCCCTGGGTCCCATCCCCAGTGCCGCATTAAAAATAAATAAATAAAACAAAACCAAAAAACCCACATGTAACAAATGTCAGCCAGGATGTGGAGGAATTGGAACCTTTTTCTACTATTGGGACTGTAGCATGTTGATCAAAGAAGATTCGAGGTCATTTACATCCAGACTGCCTAGTAGTTCTCCTCCGTTTACCTTTGTTCCATTAAGCAGAGTCAGAATATTTAAGAGGTACATCCCCAGCCAAAGGATTCTTTTATTATTACTAGTGTGGAAAAGTTTCTTTTGCCCATTGTCATTGGTATTGGCAGTAGACTTTTAGGATAGTGAACACTTCCAGGGGAATATCTACCATGTATCTTTCATGTAGAGCTGGAAGATTTCAAGGCTTCCAGGAGATTGGCTGCTACAGGGAACAATCTTAAATGCTCTTAAGATTTAAGAGCCTTAGTCTTAAAAGTGATGGTATGCACCAGCCAGCTTGTCTTTTGTCCCTGATGTTGTCGCGTATCATGAGAGTACACATTGAACCTTGCCCTTGCCTTGCCCAAGGCTGAGTGCACACGTAGGGTAATGCTAGGATTATTATTGGACATTGCTCTTGTACCAGGAAAGCTAGCAGTAGTTGAACTGAAGAAGAGGTTCTGAGCCCCATAAATATTCCTCTAAACCAAAATGATCTGTGTCATCATTAACTTCCTTAGCTATGACCCCCAAATGCTCATGGCTACCCCAAGCCACCCAGCACAAGAAGAAACAGGACCGAGAGGAGGTTGAGTGGAAAGATTCAGTGATCTCAAGCATTTACAGTGAGAATATTGTATTCCTGTAAACTTTACAAGAACAGGTGGCCCTGAAAACACCTGTAAATTCAAGTGAGAGGCCTTGAAACTTAGGATTTATTCGTTTCCTGGTAAATCCACTTCTAGTTTAAATTCAAATCTTCTTCCACCAGGCATGTTGTTTATTTCTTTGGGGTGGATTTACATCTGCATCTTGAACCTAAGGACCAGATCTGTAGAAAATAGGATGCAAACATGTAAGAGACACATATGTGACAACATCCCAGCTGGCTGACATATTAAACCTAACAAAACAATTACTGGGTATTATGTGGATCAAGACTCTTAAGTCTGGGGATGGGTTTAAAACTATTTAGCTTTAAAAGATACACATTGTGTGGCTATAAAGCCGGTGGGGGGGGTGTTTCTGTAGGCCCAGGGTGTGGCCTTGGAATTTTCAGTGTTCACATTTCCCAGTTGATTCTGATGTGCTGCCAGGTTTCAGAATCACTGATGGAGACAAAATATTTGGACGAAAGCCTGTGCCCGCTACAGCCCCGCAGGGCGGAGTAGGAGAAACATGACAGGGATATTGTGATGTGGTGCAGGGAGAAGCTGTAAGTCCCACATCAGACTGACTAGAGCGGCACTCAGTGGAGAGATTGTGAGAGGGATTTGTATTACCCCGACTTTGTTGGGCACATATAGAAAAACCCATTTCGGGTTATCTTAGGCATAGAAAAAAAAGCAGCTTATTGCCTCCTGTGGCCAAAATGTCCATTTCAGTTAAGGCTGAATCAACTGGACATTTCCTATGGAAAGAAAGTACTTTTTCAATTAAAAGTGGTGGAGTAGACTTTTATTACCTGGCTGGGTCAAATGTCCATTTCTGATCCAATCACTACATCCAGGTTGGCTGATGGGCCAGACTTGGGCCACAGGACCACCTCAGCGCACAGGAGGTGGGTCAGCCTCACTGAACCCTGTGGCTCAAGAAAGGAGAGGAGGAGAAAGGATTTCCTTCAGGAAATCGGGATTATAGGCAGAAACAACGGATGGACAGGTGGATGCATGGATTCCATGATCTCTGCAGCCACCTCCAGCTAACTGCGGATTTGCTTTGTCCTTGCTGAATTTCCCGAGTTGCCCAGCTTCTGGGGTGAGCAGCACCCTTAGACTGATGCTGGGGCCACGCTAGCAGTCCATAATCAGGTGTCCAATGGGATGAGGCCGGATGGAGATGTAGAATAAAGAGTTTTCCAAGGGAGACAGCACCAACAGAGTGGACAAGAGGGTGTTCCCACATGCATAGAGGGCTGTGAATCCCAACATCTCTGAGCAGAAGCAGGGATCGCTGAAAATACCTGCAAAGCCATGCCCCCCACTGAGCCGCCAGCACGCTCTATTAAACACGTGAACTCCATAATGAAATATAACAAATCAGTGGTGCGGTAAACCCCAAACATGCTATCCAAATCCTGCTTCACGGAAGGGCTCTCTGCTTAGGTGGGGGGAGGGCAAAAGCACCCCGTTTTCAGCTGACAGCTCCTCCTCTAGGCTGCAGGGGGTCACGTCCCCCCCCCTTTTTCGTGTTACTGGGGTTTAAGCCCATGGACATTCTACTTCTGAGCTCTAACCCCAGCCCATTTTATTTTTACTTATTTATTATTATTCTTATTTTTGGAAGGAGGAATGCTTCCCCTGTATTTGTGAGAAAGAATCAGAATGGAACCTGGACCTCTGCTGATGGGTGAGACAGGACTTAAACCTTCACCATTTGGAGGCCAGGAGTAATTGACCCCTTTGTGTCTGCACAGGCTGTTGGCATACTAGTTTCCAGTTGCTGCTGTAACAAATTACTACAAAGTTAGAGGCTAAAAACCTCGCATATTTATTACCTTACAGTTCTATGACATGTCAACTTTACTCTTAAAACACAGGAGCCCTCAGCCGGGCGTGGTGGCGCACGCTTGTAATCCCAGCATTTGGGAGGCTGAGACAGGAGGATGGCGGTTCGCAGACGGCCTTAGCTACTTAGTGAGGCCCTTTGCAACTCAGTGAGACCCTCTTTCAAAATAAAGAATAAGCTGGGCTTGGTGGTGCATGCTTGAAATCCCAGGACTTGGGAGGCTGAGACAGGAGGATCTCACAAGTTCAAAGCCAGCCTTGGGGCCGGGCGTGGTGGCGCACGCTTGTAATCCCTGCGCTTGGGAGGCAGAGACAGGAGGATCGCGCAGGTTCGAAGCCAGCTGCGCGCGCTGGCTTAGGAGACCCTGTTTCCAAATAAAAATGTAAAAATAGGTCTGGGAGTGTAGCCCGGAGGTAGGGCTTCCACGAACCTCAGTACCACCAAAAAAAAAAAAAAAAAAAAAAAAAAAAAGCCAGCCTTGGCTACTGAGTGAGGCTCTCAACAACTTAGTGAGACTCTGTTTCCAAATAAAGTATAAAATAGATCTGGAAGTATAGCCCGGAGGTAGAAAAGCCCCTGGTTTCCATCCCCAGTACCACCAAAAATAAATAAACCAAAATGAAAAAGTAGGACTGGGGGTGTAGTTTGGAGGTCAAATGCCCCTGGTTTTCATCCCCAGTACTGCAAAATAAATATATAAAAATAAATAAATAAATAGATTTTAAAAAACCACAGGGGCCCTCTCATCTGGACAGAATTGGTAGTTTCTGTTTGGGGCTTTTCACAGTAAGGTATGGAGATGGCTCTAAAACCTTTTCATTTTTTTACTTGGAAACAGGGTCCCACCAATCTCCTGGCCGCAAACCTCCTGACTCCCCAGTGCTGAGATGATGGGCGTGCGTGGCAGTGTGTGGCAAGGTCACGGCCGTTGGGCCAGCCTGCATCTAGAGGTAGGAGGCTCAGCATCTCGGCCCATCATGGGACAAGGTTCCAGACTGTACTTGCTGCCGCACTCCTTCCCGGGCCTCCTCTGCAGTTCATCTTTTTTCTCTGCCTGTTCTGCTTCTGCCTGTATCCTTTCACAAGTGTTGATTGTCAATAAACATCTCATACCCCAAGCTTTGTTTCAGCACCTGCTTCCAGAAAGCCCAACCACTGATAAATATCATTAGTTTATAGTATAGTTGGTCTCCTGAAAGTAAAAGGAAGTATTAAGCATGCAAACTATTTTTAATATGCTAAAAATATATAGCTTTTCTAGAGTCTTTTTCATTTTCTTGAAAAAACAAATGCAAGGCCATGCAGTGGTACATATTTGTCCTTTTTATTTTGGAATAGGACTTGGGAGGCTGAGACGGAGGCTGGGGTGTAGCTCAGAGGTAGGATGCCCTTGGATTCAATTCCCAGTACTAAAATATTGAAATTGTTTATTTGTACAGGGGAATTGATTCTAATCTAAGCAGATATGATCTTATACAAATTTTTTAAAATGCAGAACCTTCCCCCACTTTTTTGTTTCTCTCAAAAATCAAATTAGAATTTTTTATTTTGTCAAATATAGAGGGTCATATAAATAAAAAGTCATGCTGAAAAAAAGAACTGGTTTAATTAAATATTGGGGCAAGAAGGAACCATTTTTTTCATCATGGCTTCAATCAAAATAAAAAAATAAAGTAACATTAAAGGCACAAATTTATAATAGAAAGTATTATTTTTCAATAATAAAGGCACATTGGTATCACAAAGTATATCTGCACGATCCGTTTAAACCTCAGCTCTGTTTCCCTGCAGCTGTGGAAAGCAGCCAGTTAGGAGAGGCCTAGAGTGTTTAGAAACTCTGTTCATTTATTTTCTATAAATGGAGTAGAATGTCATAGCTTAGACCTTTTAAAATTTTTTACACGCTTTTATTCCAGGTAATGAGCAACAGAGATGAAAACATTCCAAATAGTTCAGAGAAAGTTACTGTGAGAAAGACCCAGCCCTCACAGCAGGCACCAAATTTGCAGCAGTTCATTAATCATTTATATTTTAATTTCCATTGGTGATGACCTAATGCCTCTCTAAATTACGTACTTGCATCAACACCTCTTGCTCATCAAGTTTGGATATTAAATGTTGATTGGCTCTTTGGTATGATGGAAGAGGGTTCCATACTCATCTTCCTAGTCTGTATTTTTGTATTAGTATTTTTAGTGCGTGCGTGTGTGTGTGTGTGTGTGTGTGTGTTACTGGGGATTGAACCCCAGGGGCCTTCTACCTCTGAGCTACACCCTCAGACCTTCCTTATTTTTGATTTTGGAACAGTCTTGCTAGGTTGCTGAGAGTCTCGTCATCGTGCTGAAGCTGTCTTCAAACCTGTGATTCTCTTGTCTCAGCCTCCTAAGTCCAGAGGTTACAGGTGTGCATCACCAAGCCCCGTTTAATTTTAATTTCTATATAACTGTAAATAATACACTAAAAGCTTCATTTTTTTTCCATTTGCTTCTTTTTCTTCTTCTTCTTCTTTTTTTTCCTTTTCTTTTTTTCTTTTGGGTGGCACTAGGGATGGGACCCAGGAGCATTGTACCTTTGTCCTATATCTCCAGCTTTTCCTTTCTTTGTCTGAAACAGGGTCTGGCTAAGTTGTCCAGGCTGGTCTCCAACTCACGGTCTTCCCATGTCAGCCTCCAGAGTGCCTGGCGTTAGGGTCACACACCATGGCCCCAACTTGGTAATTTGAATCTTTGTCCCAGACCATGGTCCCTTACATTGGGCTCAGATTGAACCATTGCTTAAAGTGGGCTCACTCTTGTGTGTGTGTGTGTGTGTGTGTGTGTGTGTGTGTGTGTGTGTGTGGTACTGGGGTTCCTGGAAGCCCTTCTACCTCCGGGCTACACTCCCAGACCTATTTTTACATTTTTATTTGGAAACAGGGTCTCCTAAGCCAGCGCGCACGGCTGGCTTTGAACCTGCGCGATCCTCCTGTCTCTGTCTCCCAAGCGCGGGGATTACAAGCGTGCGCCACCACGCCCGGCTAAGGTATGCTTTTTTAAATTGATTTCTCATTTTTCCCCACTCTCGGAGCACTTTTTCCGTGGATATTGCCAAATAAAACATAATGCTCTCGGGCCGGGTGTGGTGGTGCACGCTTGTAACCCCGGCATTTGCGAGGCTGAGACAGGAGGATTGCAGTTCAAGGACAGCCTCAGCTACTACTTCGTGAAGCCCTTTGCAACTCAGTGAGGCCCTGTTTCAAAATAAACAATTAGAAAATAGGGCTGGAGGTGTCGCTCAGAAGTAGAATGCCTCTGGATTCCATCCCCAGTACCAGAAAAAAAAATAAGTAATAATGCCCTCTATGCACTGGATTCTGGCTGTCTCGCTCATTCTGGTCCTGGGTTTCACTCCATCCTCCTCCTCCTCTGCCTCCCTTGCTTCTGGCGCATCTCCCCACAGTCCTCTGAGTTCCCCTTCTAACTCAGACTGAGCTTGTTCACAGCGGCTGCCCCACTGCCATGTGACATTGTTGCTTCAGGATCCATCCTCCTTCCTCTCGCTCTTCCTGGAAGAGATTCTTCAGAAATGAATGATGCACAAGAAAGTGCGAATTCGTGAATGCTGACCAGAGACGGCGACCACTTCCGCTGATGCCTGGCAGAGCTTCAGATGGCGTTCCTGGCCTCAAACTACCACCCCCCCCCCCAAATCTGCTGCTAAGAACACTTCCTGAGTAACCTGTTGTTTTTCTTTAGAAGGTTTAGAATATTCTTTCACACCCGATACTCTGAAATCTCACAATCCTATGTCTGAATCTGGGTCTTTAGAAAGACTAAGAAACTAAGAACTATTTAAGACATAAAAGGGTCTAGGAAATAATACCATGGAAATCAAGCATGGAACGTGCCTGCCTGCCTGCCTGCCTTCCTTCTTTTCTTCTTCCTCCCTTCCTTTCTTCCTTTTATTCTTTCTTCCTTTCCTTCTTTCTTTCCTTCTTTCATCCTTTCTTGTCTTCATTTACTCTCCTTGGTTATTGAAGGCTCCTTAGGAGAATTTTTATTAGAGAGGTCCATCATCTCTCTCTCTCTTTTTCCCTTCTATTTTCTGCTCCTTTGGGGTTTTGTTGTATTGTTATTCTTTGGGGGGAAATTCCCTTGACTTTACCCTCCAATTATTCTATTTGTTTAAAAATTTATGCAAACAAATATTCTTATTTTCAAGAGCTCTTTCTTGCTTTTGGTTTTGGCTTTTTGGGGAGTGGTTGTTTTGTTTCATTTTGCCGTGTGTGTGTGTGTGTGTGTGTGTGTGTGTGTGTGTGTGTGTGTTACTGGGGATCTAACCCAGGTCTTGCACATGCTAAGCATATGCTACTACTGAGTTACACCCCATCCTCTAATAGAGATTCTTGGAAGTTTTCTCATTTTACCTGAATTATTATAAGCACAATTTCTGAATTCTTTCTCCAAGACCATAATAGAAAAAACTAA
This sequence comes from Muscardinus avellanarius, assembly GCF_963383645.1. Lineage (NCBI taxonomy): Eukaryota > Metazoa > Chordata > Mammalia > Rodentia > Gliridae > Muscardinus > Muscardinus avellanarius. Next base: position 16,878,946 of record NC_137787.1, on the reverse strand, counting down.
ATGTGGCATATGAATTTGTAGACTGGCAAGAAGTAACTTTTTTTCCAGGAATCCACCAAAGGGAAAGATGTGAAACATCTCTGCTTGTGACAGCTGAGAATTCTCTTTTTGTGGTGCTGAGGTTGGAACCCAGGAGCATTCTACCTCTGAGCCACCTCCAGCCCTATTTTTAATTTTTTTTTAAAATTTGTAAACAGGGTCTCACTTAGTTGCTGAGAACCTCACTAAGTTGCTGAGGCTGGCTGCGAACCCACAATCCTCCCGTCTCAGTCTCCCAAGTACTGGAATTATAGGCGTGCGTCACCATGCCTAACTCATTCCATATTTTTTGAAATTGTTCTTTCCTTCATCAAGTGAAGTGTGCATGTATGTTCGTATTCTTTTGAATCTCATTGTGATGTATAATCACACAGCACCAATAAAAGCCTAAAAAACAAAAAGAAATGCCCCCCCCCCTTTCCGGGAATGAGTGCCAGATGGCTTGTCTACTGTATGTGGGGTGGGAGAGGTGAGCAAGGCAGGAACAGCTCCACACTGAATTTCCAGTTATCCTCACATTTTTCGGCTCCTCCCTGCCCTGTCGAGCCCGGCTATCATACCAGAGACCAGCACCATCGCTGGCCTTGTGAGCAGATCACTGTCGCCCCCGAGGCAGCTGCCTCCTGGGACACTCTAGAAGCAGATTCCTCCAGCTTTAATGTTGTTGTTGTTTTTAAATTATCATCTTTGAGCTGGGCGTGGTGGCACACGTTTGTAATCCCCGCGCTTGGGAGGCGGAGACAGGAGGATCTCACAGGTTTGAAGCCAGCCTCAGCTACTTAGTGAGGCTCTCAGCAACTTAGTGAGACCCTGTTTCTAAATAAAATATAAAGATAGGTCTGGGAGTATAGCCTGGAGGTAGAAAGCCTCTGGGTTCCACCCCCAGTACCACACACACACACACACACACACACACACACACACATACACACACAAATTAGGATCCAGGCATGGTGGTGCATACCTGTAAACCCAGTACGTAGGAGGCTGAGACAGGAAGATTATAGGTTTAAGACTGGTCTTAGTAGTGAGACTCTCAGCAACCTAGCAAGACCCTATTACAAAAAAAAAAAAAAAATTAAAAAGGGCTGAGGGTGTAGCTTGGAGGTAGAATGCCTCTGGGTTCCATAGCTAGTACCAAAAATAAAAAAATCTAGAAAATTTATGGAACATTTCTTCCAAGCAACATAACAAACTTCTATGTTCTTTTTTTTCTTTTTGTAGTTGAGTTTGAATCATTCGACCTCTGAGCTCCACCCTCAGCCCTTTTTATTTTTTTTTTGAAACAGGATCTCATTGATCTAAAGAGCTGAAGCAGGTCTCGAACCTGCAATTCTCCTGTCTCAGCCTCCCAAGTACTGGGATGACAGGTATGAGCCATTATGCCTAGCTATGTTCTTTTCCTTTTTTTTAAAGGATGAAAATTTTTAGAAACTATTTTCTAAAACCTCAGGGCAAAACAAGGTACACAAAGATTTAGAACATGCAGAAATTGTTTGCATCTTCTGCTAATATTTCATAGCTTCAGCTTTATATAAAATAATCCAGATATTGAGCCCAGTTGGATCTGGGAGCCCAAAGAGAAAAAGAATGGCTCTTATTTGAGTGCCTTTCTGTGCCCAGTACTTTACTGTGTACTTCAATATCCATTTTATAGATGAAGCAGTTGAGACTCAGTTGAGTGATCTACTCAGGGTCCCACACCTAGTAAGTGGTCATTCAGTCTCGAACATAAAACCTTCTGATCCCCACTCCATGCATGTCATCTGGGAGGGAGCAAGGCTGCTACAAAACAATAAATAATGACAACAGAGGCCAGGCCCGAGAAAAGAGAAAGGCCTCCATGTCTAGGTAAATTGATTGTAGCTGCCAGACCTGGTGTGCACACCTGTAACCCCAGTCCTTGGGAGGCTGAGACGGGACGGCTGTAGGTTTAAAGCCTCAGTAACTTAGACTCCTCTCAGCAATCTATCCAGACCTTGTTTCAAAACAAACAAACAAACAAAAAAGTTTTTTAATTGATTCTAAGCCGGGCATGGTGGCACACACTTGTAATCCCAGCATTTGGGAGGCTGGCACTGGAGGATCACGGTTCACGGACAGCCTCAGCTACTTAGTGAATCCTTCTGCAACTTAGTAAGACCCTGTTTCAAAATAAAAAGAATAAAAAATAGGGCAGGGGGTGTAGCTCGGAGGCCAAATGTCTCTGGGTTCCATCCTCAGACCCGTACAAATAAAATAAAATAAAATTGATTCTAGATTTTAGCTATAGTTGACATGCATAATATAGGTGGCCAGGAGGCTATTTGTGAGCTGAAGGAGACTCTTGACAGCTCTCCTGAAGACTGAACGTTCTGAGAGCTGCTTTAATAAACCATGAGTCTCACGTGGCCACAAGCTGATGTCCTCTATCTTCTGCTATGGAGAGGCTCTGCTGAACTCTGTCCTCAGCAAACACACGTATAATCATATTGGCATTTCAGTTTCAGAGAAAAGAAATCGTTAATTAAAACGTACGTTATTGAACAGTCACAGTACATGTACGGGTCTACTACAGGAATGGCAGTAAATGGATAATTCATTCATCAATTATTGCCACAAATCCAAACCATACTGACAAATGACATTAGTTATGTGATTAAAAACAAAAAAAAGATGAAACTGCTTTATGTAGACGGATCTCCAGTTTTCTTGATTCAAAATTTTAAGACTGACATTTTCTGTGCACTAGTTAAATATAAATTGCTATTTTCAAAATCTGTTTCACAATAATGACTATTACATATGCAAATGGGAAATAATTAGAACCATGACTCTTCAGAGGGAAGTGATGCAGAGCAGATACGATCCTCTAGGTGTGTGCGTCCTCTGGAGGCCGCGCTGTCGGCATAAGAACCCAGATCTTCATGGCGAGAGCCGGTGTCTGATTTGCAAGTTGACTGACAGACACCAGAGTCAGAGAAGGTTTAGGCAGAAGCAACAAGGCTCTGCTTTAAGTAGTAAAACTGTCAAGGGAGTGAGAAACCAGCGCCATGTCCAGTCTTATTCCTTTAATTACTGACTCAGTTAATTGCTGGAAATGAAATTGCAGTCTCTAGAAACCTTGCTGTAGACGCAGTGGTCAGGAAACACAGGGACCGTACCAGGAGCTCAGAGCACCAGCCTCCCAGCCCGCAGGACCACAGAGACGCCTCACCTGGGGCCCGCGGTACTGGCCAGTGCTGCTCTCCTCCAAGGATCTGTTTCCTCGCAGCCCACGGACCTTCACAATGATTTCACTTTTTGCACTTCATAGTAAGACCTGGTATTTTGCCTGTGATAGTCAAAGAAAGGAAGAAATGTTCCTGACAACATAGATTTTTTTTTACAGTTAGTTATGAAGGAAAGGCTTATATAAGAAATTCAATTTTACCAATCTTTAGCCTAATATTTTAAAAAGGAAAGCCTGAGCATAAATTGACCAAAGTTTTTGTTCTACATTCAAACATTAAAACCATATAGACCTGTGTGTGTGTGTGTGTGGTGCTGGGGATTGAGCCCAGGGGCATTCAACATCTGATCTATACTCCCAGTCTTGTTTTATTATTTACTTGGAAACAAGGTCTTACTAAGTTGTGGAGGACCTTGCTAGGTTGCTGAGGCTGGCCTAGAACCTATAATCCTCCTGTCTCAGCCTCCCAAGTATTAGGATTACAGGTTTGCACCACCATGCCCAGTCAAAGCCACACTGACCTTTACCTTTTTTCTGATAGCTTTATAAACTCAAGATACCATATGATCCGGCCATACCACTACTGGGTATCATTCCAAAGAGGTTGAAACCAGAGAACTACAGTAACATATGCACACCCATGTTCATAGCAGCACAATTCATAATAGGCAAACTATGGAACCAACCTAGGTGTCCATCAACAGATGAATGGATTACAAAATTATGGGAAATATACACAATGGAATTCTACTCAGCAATAAAGAAAAATAAAATTACATCATTTGTAAGAAAATGGAAGAACCTGGAGAACATTATGTTAAGTGAGATTAGCCAGTCACAGAGAGTGAAGGGGCATATGTTTTCTTTAATATGTGCAGGACAGGGAGTAATTGGGATACAAGAGAGACTCCAGATGATGAGGAGAAACCTCAGGGGAGCCAGGGAGGAGATATAAGGGTAGAGGTGGAGGAAGACTTAGGTTCATTAATAGAAATACTACCACAGACTATGTGTGTACATGTGAATATACACCAGCATCAATCTGGGCACTCTGTATTGGAGGGAAATGGGGAGGGAGGGCACCAAGAGCCGTGTGCATGTATGACATTGTCAACATGATTTACATGTGATGTGAGGCTATAATGCACCAATAAAAGCACAAAAAGGAGAAAAATGAAATAAAGTAAAAATAAAAACTCAAGGTACACTTGAAAGGTAAACAAGGTCAACAAAAGAATCTGCAGGCTTGGGGAAAGTAGTAGTCACATCCATTGTGAATTTAGATTTTAAATGTACCCTCAAAACTCATGTGTTGCCCATACAGCCAGGCTCAGAGGTGGGGAATGGTAGAAGGAGGTGGATCACTGGCGGCGTGGCTTTGGGGACTAAATCTGTCCTTGGCTCCCCTCCTTTCTCCTTGTTTCCCACCACCATGAGTTCAGTGGTCCACCTCTGCCATGCCTTGACACCATGATTTCTGCCTTAGAGCCAGCCACCTGTGGACCAACCCTCTAAACCTTTCCTACTCTAAGTTGTGTTTGTCAGGTATTTTGTCCACAGTGGTGAAGAAGCTAATCAAAACAACATCCATCAATGCACCAATAAAGATATAAAAAGATAAAATATAAATATAAAAAAACAAAACAAAATAACATCCATGCCAGATGATATGGACCAGTGAAATCATTTTCAGGAAAGAAAACCTCAGGCTTATAAGGTCCCATGGTGATATGAAATTCTGTACCTTAATTATGTCCCTTAGAGTTAAAATCCTAGCAGGGTAGAATAGAAACCTCCCCCCACCCCACCAAAAAAATAATTAAACTATGATTTAGTAGGATCTGTCAGTTGCCTCTGTATGGAAGTTAGAGCCCAGCTCACTGCAACATGGAATTATAGATGATGTAATGCAACTTCAGACCAGTGTTCGTGCCCAGGGAAATGGAGAATTGAGGCCATTATGTAGATAATGAAGACATATCTTTCATTATTGAAGACTTAGAAGACAAGAAAAAATAGTCCTTAGACTGGAATGGGTAAAAAGGCTCTATGGAGACAAGAGGCTGTGTAAAAGAACAACTATCATGATGTCATATAATAAGACCATCGGAATCACGTTTTATAGTAAAATACAAATAGGCATTCAGGGCAGCAGTATTTTTTGTAATAATTAACAGTATACTTGAAAACATCTAAATACATAATAATCACAAGCAGTCCAAAGGAAAGTACACATTAAAATTATAACTTGGATTTTGCTTTTTCAAATTATATAAATTTATGTACATTTAAAAGTAGTGGATAAGATACTTTAAAGTATATGGCAACCAGTGTTGGCATCCAGAAATGCTATGTGTAGCTTTGCACCTCAGCTACAACTCCACGTGCTGCTTCCACTGTAAACAAGGAGGATGTAACTTCAGCTCTGCCCCGTTGGCACCATGACTTCTGACTCCATTGGGCTGATGGGAGCACCCTGATGCCAAATCTGAATCAACTGCAAGTGTTAAAAAATCCAAAGCGTTTAAACGAAACTTTAAAGATGACCAATATGACCAGGTGCAATGGTGCACACCTGTAATCCCAGTACTTGGGGGACAGAGGATCACAGGTTTGAGGCCAGCCTAGGCAATTTAGACCCTATTTCAATTTAAAAAAATAATAATAATTTAAGGGACGGGATGTAGCTTAGAAGTAGAATGCCCTTGGGTTCAACCTCCAGTAACACACACACACACACACACACACACACACACACACAGAAGGATCTCTTTATTCTTTCAGTTCTGTTGTATTTTCAGATTAATGGCTAACTAGCCACAAGGACAACTGCTAAAACTTCAGCAATGCGTATTAACTAGAGCTACATATTGCAGGGCTGTAAACCCTAATTGCACTGAGGTGTACCAAGGAGGCCACAGAGAAGCGGGGCTGAGCGCCTGCGCTGTGGAGTCTTGTGGGAGTCCTGCCTTCTGTGTGACGCTGTGAGGATGACTTCTGATTTTTGCACATTTCTACCTGTGGACACTGTTTAGCAAATAGGTGGGTCCCATGGTTTATTTACTTTCAATAAAAACTCTTACCCAGAAGAATCACGCTGGATTCATTTACTGATGGATTCATTGCGCAGGCGTCCACGCCTATATTCAGGAATTGCATAACCACTGTCTAGAATCAAAACTAAAAACTCCAAAGGGGCAGTCATGCCTGTGGGATGTGCTTGAGTTAAGTGGTCACTGGTTCAAAGTTCAATTCTTGGCCAAAATGGGCCAAATGGAGAGGAAGAAGAAGAAGAAGCTGGGAGGAGGATGAGAGAAAAAGACCAAGAGCCAATGAGAGCAGACAGGCTCAGGCAGTGACCCTGGAGAGGCCGACAGAACGGGTCAAGGTCTTGGCTTATGATAGTTTCCGACCCTGGCCATGCACGGGGTGACCTTAGGTCCCACGGGAGTGCCCCGATGCTCTACATTATCACCACAACTCTTTCATTAGAGGGGGGCCCTTACAATTCAGAAAACCTGGTACAGAATGATTGTTGAAAAAACATGTTCCTTAGCCGGGCACGGTGTTGCACGCTTGGGGAGCAGACAGGAGGATCGCGCTGGTTCAAAGCCAGCCTCGCTGGCTTAAGAGACCCTGTTTCCAAATAAAAAATATAAAATAGGTCTGGGAGTGTAGCCCAGAGGTAGAAGGGTTTCCAGGAACCCCAATACCACCAAAAAAACAAAACAAACAAATAAAAAAAACATGTTCCTTTTGGAACAGATATGTTTACTAGATTTCCTATTTTACTTAAGGTGAAATCTATTTCTTGGTGGTTGATAGGAGTCAAAACATCATGTTAATATTAGTGCTTCATTTGTGTGTGTGTGTGTGTGTGTGTGTGTGTGTGTGTGTGTGTGGTACTGGGGATTGAACTGAGAGGCTTTCTACCTCCGAGCTACACCCCCGGCCCTATTTTATTCTTTTTACTTTGAAAAAGGGCCTCACTAAGTTTTGGAGGGCCTCACTAAGTTTTGGAGGGCCTCACTAAGTTTCTGAGGTTGACTGCCAATTTATGATCCTCCTGTCTCTGCCTCCCAAGTGCTGGGACTATAAGCATGCACCACCATACATAATTCACATAATTCATTTTATTGATAATAAAATGATCAATATTTATTTTTTAAAAGGGGGGAGATAAGTAATGGCTTTGCTATTATGATTTTTAACTTCTGTTTGGAAATTTTGTTCCAGTATTGCCGGGCTGCACACCAGCAGGACAACACGATGAAATAAATGCTCTGGAGACTACTCCTGGTCTCGAAGAGGTGAGAGGGTAGAAGGTAAGAGAGCCACGCTCTCCAAACAAAGCTCAGCTCTTCCTTTTATTACAGGTTTACAGAATTAAGGCTGGATCATCAAATCATTCGTTGTCTCTAGCTAAAAAGTGGAACACTGGGTTAGGAAGCTTTAGAAGATAACTTGTTATCTGGCAGCCTTTGCAAGAGCAGCAGAGATTGCTGTCTCCAGCAACCTCTTTGAGGCGGTCTTCCACCTTTAAGCAAAGCAAGCAACAGGTGTAGTAAAACAGGAGGAAATCGCTTAGATAGCAAAGGGACATCATCCGGCCACTATCTTCAGTTCTCTGGAGAGGCAGTCTTCAAGACTCTTCTCTCTTCAAGACAGCCAAAGCAAACAAAGGCTATAAATCCCAAAGCCCATATTTATTGCTAACTTTGCTGACTTTCAAATAGATTTGATGAAGATAGCGCCAATATTCAGCATTCGGCTAGATATGGAAGGGAGGGACCACACAGGAGAATATGTTGTATTGGCTTGTGATTATTTCTCTAAATAACATGGTCATTTAGAGAGACGACATCTACTAACAGTTTGGGCAAAGAAGAAATGTCAAGTGGTAGTCCAGTAAGATTGTGAAAGGTAAGACTAAGTAGGACCCCAGTATCTATGGATTCAATCAACCCGGAAAGAAATTAAAGACAAAAGCACAAACCCCAAAACCATCGTGTCTGTACTAAATATGTACAGGTCTTCCCCTCTTGTCATTATTCCCTAAATAATATGGTACAAACACTTATTATATAGAATATATCGTATTAGGTGTAAATTATATTGACCTAATATATTGTACTAGGTATTAATGCCTGGCTTAATCATGCTTCTTTACTATTAAAATGACTTTTCAGAAAGTTCTAGATGTAGCTGGGCATGGTGGTGCACATTTGTAACCCCAGTACTGGGAGGCTGAGACAGGAGGATTGCAGATTCAATGACAGCCTCAGCAAGTAGTGAGACCCTCTCTCATCAACCTAGTGAAACCCTGTTTTAAAATAAAAGTAAAATCAGGCTGGGGGTGTAGCTCAGAGGTAAAATGCACCTGGGTTCTATTCCTAATCCAAAAAACAAGAATAAGTTCTAGAAGCAGCTGAGCATGGTGGCACATGCCTATAATTCTAATACTTGGAAGGCTGAGACAGGAGGATCAAACTGCCCACCTCTTTTTTCAATTTTTATAATATTTACTTTCTTATCTCATTGTTTTAGTTAAAATTGAAAAAGATAATTATGGGATCAGTTCTTTCTTTCTTTCTTTCTTTCTTTCTTTCTTTCTTTCTTTATTTGTGGTACTGGGGTTTCTGGAAACCCTCTATCTCTGGGCTACACTCCCAGACCTATTTTTTTTTAAATATTTTTATTTGGAAACAGGGTCTCTTAAGCCAGCGAGGCTGGCTTCGAACCTGTGCGCTCCTCCTGTCTCCACCTCCCAAGCATGGGGATTACAAGCGTGCGCCACCACGCCCGGCTTGATTTCATTTTAATGGAACTAACTTTGATATGTTATTGCTAAATATATTTGTCACAGGATTTTGATAAGATTTTTTTTACCTATTTCCCTTTTTCTAATGCTTCTAGGAGTCTTTCTTGAAAATGACTGAATATAAGAACATTTATTTATCTTTTAATATGTTTCAATAAACTAATTTGATGGATATCTTAAAAGCTGAACAATACTTATGAAATAAGGAAATTTAAACTTCTAGAAAACACATTTTTTATTGCAATGAACATCTTTAATACAGCTTTTTAAAGTATTTAAGGTTATTCTTTTGTATTTATTCTCAGATACCAAATGAGTCAGTTGAAAATATCTAAAAGGGCCCTTGTAACATTTTAGAAACTTTAGTTTCTAAAATCCCATTTTATAGAAGACATATACAGGAGAGAAATTAATAGCATACTTTTTTTTTTTTTTGCGGGGTTGGGGATGAAACCCAGGGGCATTTGACCTCAAAGCTACACCCCTGCCCTATTTTTTTTATTCTTTATTTTGAAACCAGGTCTCACTGAGTTGCAGAGGGCCTCACTAAGAAGCTGAGGCTGTCCACGAACCACGATCCTTCAGTCTCAGCCTCCCGAATGCTGGGATTACAAGTGTACGCCACCACACCCAGTGCATACTTATAAAATAAACTATTTGGAAAGATTTTGATTCTCTCTTCTATTTGTGTTCTATATCTAATAGAAAATTTGATATTATACTTTCTTTTCTTTCTTTCTTTTTTTTTTTTTTTTACAGGACTGGGGATGGAACCCAGGGGCATTCTACTTCCGACCTACACCCCCAGCCGTATTTTTATTCTTTCTTTTAAAACAGAGTCTCACTGAGTTGCAAAGGGCCTCACTAAGTAGGTGAGGCTGTCTGAGAACCTCGTTCTTCCTGGTCTCAGCCTCCCAAATGCTGGGCTTACAATTGTGCACCACCATGCCTGGCTGATATTATACGTTCTACCTGAGAAACATTCAGTTATACCTAACCAATGTCTTGAAGTTTATTAATTTTTCATGAAATCTACAGTGAAGTGTATAGATTCAAAAGAGACCAGAGTCTGCCCAGATTCTCAAAGACTCTAGAGTTAAGCCGCGTAACTTCGGTTCTTTTGTGAGGTCATTTTTGGCAGAGTCTGCAGACTTGATGTCAGTAAGCTTAAGATTTTAAATACCCATTTAATTTCAAGATCACTGGGGCAGAAACAACCATCAGAAGAATCCTTTAAGGTTTTAGGAGTACACATATTATGGCCCGTAAAAATTTTTGAAACTAAAAATTTATTTTAGCCCAAAGAAACACTCCCCTTCCTCACACTGGGCCTTGAAAAGTTAATACAGTTGTGTCCTCCTGTCTTTTTTTCCAGAGCAGCAGTTTGGATAGGAGGACTCTTAGTGCCTCCAAAGCTTTCCTAATGGCATGTAAGGCTTTGAATGAAAAAAATCACCTCGTTGAATTGATCAAAAATATCCACTGAGTAAGTAAACCCATGAAAAATCTCACCCATGTCCAGTTGTGCTAAGTGATGTTCTTTTACTCTCAATATTTCCTTTATGGGGTGTGTGTGTGTGTGTGTGTGTGTGTGTGTGTGTGTGTGTGAGAGAGAGAGAGAGAGAGAGAGAGAGAGAGAGAGAGAGAGAGAGAGAGGGAGGGAGGGAGGGGGGTTCATTTCAATTCATAGACATATCTTTTAAAAATCGAGCAAGTTTCTATATATAAGAAAGTACTTTATTTTCTACTGCGTTTTGATTTTTTTATTAAAAAATACTCTTTAAAAAATAGTGATTTCCATGTATGGAGAGAGAGGAAAGGGAAGGTGTATGCCAAGATAAATACACCAAGTGCTATGTACACGTATGTTTGTGTCGCTTTGACTCTCACTATGATGTATGTATACATTGCACGATCCTCCTGTCTCAGGCTCCCAAGCGCGGGGATTACAAGCATGCGCCACCACGCCCGACTCATTATGAATTTTAAAATAAAAGAAGAGGACTTTTGGAGATTTAAAGATTTTTTTTTGAAGATTCTTTTTGGTGATACTGAGGTTCCTGGAAACCCTTCTACCTCTGGGTTCCACTCCCAGACTTATTTTTATACTTTTTTTTTTTTTTTTTTGGTGGTACTGGGGTTCCTGGAAACCCTTCTACCTCCGGGCTACACTCCCAGACCTATTTTTATATTTTTTATTTGGAAACAGGGTCTCCTAAGCCAGTGCATGCTGCTGGCTTCGAACCTGTGCGATCCTCCTGTCTCTGCCTCCCAAGCGTGGGGATTACAAGCATGCGTCACCACACCCGGCTTTTTATACTTTTTTTAAATTTGGAAACTGGGTCTCTTAAGCCAGCGCGGCTGGCTTCAAACCTGCGCGATCCTCCTGTCTCGGCCTTCCAAGCACGGGGATTACAAGAGTGCGCCACCACGCCCGGCTTAAAGACAATTTTAAAGGCTTTTCAGAGACCCTTAAAAAGGGCCTGGAATTCTTTGGTTATGAATTAATTTTAGGTTAGGGCAGTTCTTATCTGGCTATACTGGGAATTATTATTATTAATTATTATTATTATTATTATTATTATTATTATTATTATTATTGTACTGGGGTTCCTGGAAGCCCTTCTACCTCCGGGCTATACTCCCAGACCTATTTTTTTAAATATATTTTTATTTGGAAACTTAAACAACAACAACAAATCACATTTATCAGATGGTGTAGTGATACACACATACCTGTAATCCCAGTACTTGGAATTTTGAGACAGGAGGATTGCAGGTTCAATGCCAGCCTCAGCAACTTAGCAAAAGCCTACTAAACAAACAAACAAACATAAACAAATAAACAAACAAATAAATAAATAGTGCTAGGGACGTAGTTCATAGGTAGAATGTCCTTGGATTCAATTCCCAATATAAATAATAATGATGATAATAACAAAGGTAATAATTGCTGATACCAAGGTCCTACCTCAACACAAATCAGAATCCTTAGTGGTAAATTCCAGCATCACTGTTTTTGTTTTTGTTTTGTGTGTGGTACCAGGGCTTAAACCCAGAGACATTCTCCCTTCGAGCTACACTCTCAGCCTGATTCTAGTTCTTGTTTGGAAACAGGATCTGGCAAGTTGATGAGAGTCTCACTACTTGCTGAGGCTGTCCTCGAACCTGCGATCTTCCTGTCTCAGCCTTCCAAGTCCTGGGATTACAGGTGTGCGCCACCACACCAGGACCTGTTTTTGTTTTTAAAGTTGTTTTGTTCACATCTGTCCTGTTGATTCTAATGTGCTGCTAGAGTCCCTCTCTGGGTCTTAGTATCATTTAAAAATACAAGTGCTGTTGAAAGAGGAAAGCCTGGTTATGTGATCATTTCTCTTTACACCTCATTGATGCTATGTAGAAGAGAAATATCCAGGCCTATTCATGTCTGGGCAATTGCTGGGCAGAGCAGGAAAGAAGGGAAGGAAGGAAGGTAAGGTAAGAAGGAAGGGAGTGGGGGAGGGAGGGAGGCAATGAAAACAAAATAAACCCTTTAAGATAATCATGAATGATTTGCTTGTGCTGTTGGTGGATGGATAGAGCTAACTTGCTGCGTGGATGATCCAGCATCAATGGCCCTTCCTAGCAACATTATGTCCCCTAAATTAGCCACCTGCCCCACCGCTGCTGCTGCTGCTGCTGCTGCTCTAAAATTACTTAGAGCTGGAATTTACAGAAATTGGCACACCATCCTTTTATTCTGTTGCACAAAATAATTTTCCAAATTAATCAAACACATCTCTCTCTCTCTCTCTCTCTCTCTCTCTCTCTCTCTCTCTCTCTCTCTCTCTCTCTAATGGCCTGGAAGCCGAAACAAAGTAGTTGCTGGCATGGTGAGAAACCGTTTTCTCACGTAATTTGTCAAACTTCCAACTGCTCATCTATTCCCTGAGCAAAGTTGCATCCCAATCTCTCTATTTCAGAACTCAATTATAATTGATGGAAAACATTGTTTCTTAAAAGCCTGTTCACTAAACAAGGTGTTCTAGAAGGCTTTGTTCTGTCTTTGTCTGGGCTTTTAAAACAAAACACCACAGACTAGATGGCTTAGAAATAGCAGAAATGTCTTTCTCACTGTCCTGGGGGCTGGAAAGACCTGGCTCAAGGCGCCAGCTGACAGGGGTTGGGTGAGGGCTCACTGCCTGGGTTGTCACCTTCTTGCTGGATCTTCATGTAATGAGCAGATAAAAGCCTGATCTCTTCACCGCCTTAGCAGGGGACAAATCACATTCCAGAAGGTTCCACCCTCATGATCTAATCACCCCCCCAAACCCACCTTCTACCACCTTCATTTTGAGAATTAGATTTCACCTTAGAAATTGTACAGGTACACAACATTCAATCCATAGCATCCTCCCAATCCTATTTATTTATTTATTTATTTATTTATTTATTTATTTATTTATTTTTGGTGCTGGAGATTGAATCCAGGGGGTGTTTAACCTCTGAGCTACACCCCCAGCCTTATTTTATTTTTATTTGAAAATACGGTCTCACTAAGTTGCAGAGGAACTCATTAAGTTGCTGAGGCTGACCGTGATCCTGCGATCCTCCTGTCTCAGCCTCCAAAGTACTGGGATTAAAGGTGTGTGCCACCACACGTGGCTAGGAAATTTCTAAACTGGTAAAAAAATATAGCCCAGGAAACACCAGTACACCCTTACATGGATTTCACAATGGAGAGCCTTGTGTCCTGTATTACTTAGCTTGGGTTTAAATTAGAACAATTATCTCTACACTCGCATTTCTGATTTGTCTAATTATTTGCATATGATATTACTAAACTTTTCCCTATTCTGTGTTTATACAAAATAGAAGTTAGATATTGTAGTTAGATTGAAAAACTGACAGTCTTCTTCTAACTCTTTATCCTCTCCTGGACTCTGAACATAACCATGTGACTTACTTTGGCCAAAGGGACATTAGGGAAGATGACACAGACAACAGCTTGAAAGGCGCTCATATCCTGGGGTGTGCCGACCTCTGAGGTTCTTGAGAGCCTGTGACCTGCCAGTCCATTGGTTAAGGAGAGATGTGTGGCCAAGTCATCCCAGGTCCCCAGCTGATACAAAAAGTGAAGCCAGTTTTGTAGATGGCTCAGACCAGAAGACTCATCTGATCTACAAAGTAGTATGAAATAATAAAGGGCTATTAGTCAAAGATACTGAGTTCTGGTATGGTCCTTTCTGCCATAAATGTAACTGATGCAAATAGAGGCTTGATTAAACTTGGCAAGAATACTTTCTAGACAAGCTGGACGAGATGGCACATGCCTGTGATCCCAGCACTTGGGAACTGAGACAGGATGATCGCAGGTTTGAGCCCAGCCTCAGCAACTTAGTGAGATCCTGTTTCAAAATAAAAAAATAAAATAGGACTGGGGAGTTTAGCTCGGGGATAGAATGCCCCTGGGTTCAATATCCAGTAAAGAAGGAGAAGGAAGAGGAGAAAGAGGAAGAGGAGGGGGAGGAAACAAGAGGTATAAAAAACAAAGGTCTCCAAAGATCCTGATCTAAAATGTTCTCTCAGTGGGCTATAAAATTTATCTCTGAACTTTCTAGCTACCAAAGCAGGAAAGAAAATCCACTGGCTAACAAAAATTCTGTGATTTGAGAAAAGAGAGTCTCTTTTTAAAGTTAATTTTTATTGGTACATTATAATGCCACCTAATAGTAGGAAAAAAGCCTCATAATTCATATAGAAACAAGGACTGTTTTCCTAGTTCTTGATTCAGAAGGAAATTTGTTCTTGGAATTAAATATATTTAGGATATGTAAGACTGGTACAGCAGCAACTATTTCCTTGAAGCAACACAAAAACAAAACTCCCTTGTGTGAATTTCAAAAGCTCCACTGTGTGTCGGCACTGGAGTCTTTTAATGGTAGTTTAACACAGTTATGTACTATGCATCCTTAAGTATGCAAAGATTGTGCATCCAGTTTCTTCCAAACATGGATAAAAGCCAGGGCACAATGACCCCTGGCTATCTACTCCGTGGTCCTATCTACGCTCTTCTATCTCATTGACTTCCTTTATGAACGTGCACTTCCGTCTGGTCCTTGCTGTCTGGATTTGTTCCTGTTTGGTTTTTGGAGATGGCGTCTCCCTGTGCTGTGCAGGATGGAATACAGCGGCTATTCACCTTCGCCATTGATCAACACGTGGCTTTTGACCTCCTTGGTTTCCGACTTGGGCCACCTCACTCTTCCTAGGCAACCTTGTGGTCCCCCACTCCCAACAGGTCACCATAGAGAACTTGGTAGAGATGCTGAACATCTTTATAGTACTCTACAGCCCTGACTCCTGAACTTGAGCCATCCTCCTGCTTCAGCCTCTTGCTTACCCAAGACTACAGGTGTGTGCCACCATGCCTGGCCTGACTTCCAGGTTTTTGATTGGGAAATCTTAAACTCTACTTCTTTTACCCCTCCTCACACATCAAGAAAGTAGTCCTTTTCTCTGGCCTTGCTGGACACCATCCTCTGGTTATGGCTAGAGGTGGCAGGTAGATTGTGTTAATAGCCTCAACTTTTCATACCCTCTGTTTCTACATCCTTTGGCAGTGCCCTCCCACATTGCCCTTCAGGCTTCCCAACGTAACTGGACAATGCCCAATGGGACAAGAGAAAAGTCAATAAAACAGGCTTCAAGACTGCTTGCCTTTTTATACAGTTGGATACTCTTTCTAGAACTTGTGCCACCAGCTTGAGACCCAACCTGAGCTATCCCATTGAAGAAATGTGTGCAATTGGCAGGAGAATCAGGTTTGCAGCTGAGACCATCCTAGACTAGCTGACCCTATTACCAGCCAGCCAGCAGACCACAGACTTGAGAGCAAGCCCCGTGGGACCCACTGAATGACCACTGAGTGACACAGGAACCCAAGAAAAGCAACAAGTAATTGTTGTTTGAAGCCGTTACATGTTGGCACAGTTTCTTATACATGCATCAGCTGCCTGATACAGCAGGGGAAGATGAATATCTTTCCTAAATTAAAGGTCATTCTAATTCTGTATAAAAAGGAGCTCCATGAACTCCCATAGATAAACGAAGGCACTTTATTTGTCCCAAAACATAATTCTGAATCTGGAGTTCAAATGAGCATTCTCTTGGAGTCCTGATTCTGCTCCTTTAAGGTTGAAAGTCAGCGATGACAGTCATGGGCCCGGAAAATTCTAAGCAAAACCTTGATAAGGCTCTCCGGTCATCAGATATGAGTTAAATTATTTCAAGGCCGATGCAGTTTACTTTTGGGTCAGACGATTCTGGCATCTCTTAAGCAGCCCAGATTGATAGCATTACTCTGTGAACCATGAAATTGGTAGCTCCTCGCCGATATTTTTTGATCTAGAATTAAAAGCTGACTTCACCATTCCGTTTCAAGCATGCATACTTCAACAATGACAAAAAGAGAAAGACACTGGAGGGGAAAAACCATGCAAGAATACCAGCAGTTCCAAAAGAAAATTAACCGATAAAAGAAGTGGGGGATGAGAGCAAAGCGGGAGTGAGCCTCTGGGTTCCTGGAAACCACACCAGGTCGTGAATATGGAGGATGGGGCCGAGGACAGAGAACGACCCAGTAAACACATGGCAGGGGATTAAATTATCCTTCAAATGAAAAAATAAAACATCCCTGGAGTCAATTAGAGCTGGACCCAGTCCTGACTCTTGTAATTGAATATGGGAAATGATTTGGGGCTGTAGCTTATGTTGATGGGGAGGCAGAATTCAAGGCAGGCTCTTTCCTTCAAAATAAAATTCTTTTGCAGTTAATTCAAGTACACACACAGTTTTTCAGTTGTGAGATAGCAGGTCCTCCTGAGGCCAGGAAATGGTAATAATGATATGTTAATAATACATTTTTCCCAATTAAAACTCACAGGAACACTCATTTTAGTATTACTGTCTGAGATATTCTATACAAAAAATCTGTTGTTAGAGTTCAGAAACCTATCATCATTATTATTGTTGTTATTGTTATTTTTCTTATTGGTACTAGAGATTGAAGCCAGGGACATTCTACTTCGGAGCCATAGCCCCAGCTCTTTTTATTTTTTTATTTTGAAACAGAATCTTGCTAAGTTGCTGAGGCTGGCCTCAAACCCGTGATTCTCCTATCTCAACCTCCGAGGTCCTAAAGTTATAGGCATGCACCATCATGGCTGACTAGAACCCTTTTTTATTTTTTGGTGGTACTGGTGGTGGAATCCAGGGGCCTTCTACCTCCAGGCTGTACTTCCAGACCTATTTTTTATTTATTTGGAAACAGGGTCTCACTAAGTTGCTGAGAGCCTCACTCAGTAGCTGAGGCTGGCTTCGAACCTGTGCAATCCTTCTGCCTCAGCCTCCCAAGCATGGGGATTACAAGCGTGCACCACCACACCCAGCTTTAGAACCCATTATTTTTAAAACTCCTAAAAGGGAGGCTGGAAATTCTGTCGAATCATCTGACTAGCCCTGTAAAGACACCAGCCTAATGATCAAATTACAACAGACAAACCATGACTGAGGAAGATGCTTAGACTTACGTGTGGCAGGTGTTCATGGCAGGGGATGGGGTAGCTGAGTCATTATCTTCACACCACCCACGGGAGCATCATTTCATATTTGATGGACCTTCTACCTGATTTAGGTCTCTAAGAGAGATTGAAACCTCAAGTAGAGGGCTTTGGAAATCATCTTGCTCCTTCCTCTTACTTTGCAAAGGGAAGGCAAAGCCAAGCTCACAGCTAATCAAAATCACTTCTGACTTTGCATTGCCCTTCTGCCAGGGTTTGCTGTACTCAAAGCCGTACACAGCTGGAAAGCATTGTGTAACTCACAAACACTGCATGCTCCCCAGAAGAGTGATGTCCTACATAAACAGAAATCAGGATTTCGTTTTTGAAAATGATCTTCTTAGCCAGGCATGGTGACATACACCTGTAATTCCAGTGCTTGGGAGGCTGAGACAGGGGGCTGGCAATTTTGAGGCCAGCCTCAGCAATTTAGCAAGGCACTCAATAACCTAGGAGACCCTGTTTTAAAGTAAAATGAATAAGGCCCTGTTTTAAAGTAAAATGAATAAGGTGGTGCACGCTTGTAATCCCCACGCTTGGGAGGCTGAGACAGGAGGATCGCACAGGTTCGAAGCCAGCCTCAGCTACTGAGTGAGCCTCTCAGCAACTTAGTGAGACCCTGTTTCCAAATAAAATATAAAATAGGTCTGGGAGTATAGCCCGGAGGTAGTGTAGCTCAGAGGTAGATTGCCCTTGGGTTCATTCATTCCTAGGAGAGGGAGAGGGAAAGGGAGAGGGAGAGAGGGAGAAAGGGAGAGGGAGAGGGAGAGGGAGAGGGAGAGAGAGAGAGAGAGAGAGAGAGAGAGAGAGAGAAGAAGAAGAAGAAGAAGAAGAAGAAGAAGAAGAAGAAGAAGAAGAAGAAGAAGAAGAAGAAGGAAGAAGAAGAAGAAGAAGGAGGAAGAGGAGGAGGAGGAGGAAAGAGGAGGAGGAGGAGGAGGAGGGGGAGGGGAGGGGGAGGAGGAAGGGGAGGA
Source organism: Muscardinus avellanarius (assembly GCF_963383645.1). Classification (NCBI taxonomy): domain Eukaryota; kingdom Metazoa; phylum Chordata; class Mammalia; order Rodentia; family Gliridae; genus Muscardinus; species Muscardinus avellanarius. Next base: position 16,860,304 of record NC_137787.1, on the reverse strand, counting down.
GGAGGGAGAAGGACATTCTGTTAGAGCTCTGTCTGCTCCAGCATTGACACCAAAATTTTTGCAATACAAGTTACTGTGGGGGGGCTAAGAAAGTGAATGAGATAGAGCCCCAACCAAATATAGAAGGGATGCAAGATAGTTGGAAAATTTAGGGAGAAACAAAATTTACAATTGAAAGTTGTAATTGAGATTGAATTTGAAGTTGTAATTGAAGTTGAAATTGAAATCTAAGTGAAAGTGAAGCATATACCAACAAGAAATAATCCAAGTTAAGCTCACCCTTGAAGCACACTGGAAGCCAGGTCAGGAATTTGCTTTCCATCGCTAATGAACCAGCGCTCCTTGGGTCCTGTAGTAACATGGTTCTTACAGCATTGTCCATTTTTACTGGTTTTATTATAATTGGCCCAACTTCATAAAAGAGAGGGGGGTGAAGAACAGCAAATGAGTGAGGTGGGCTTGGAAACGTGAAAGGCTGGATCAAGATGACATTGAAACACACTGGCTCCAGTTTTCCTTTGAGCTGCACAGTTAAGATCACAGAACAATATGGGAAATGAGCCAGATTACACGGTATATTAAAATAAACCAGAGTTATTTCCTCAACCCCACAAAGTAGGCGATGCCACGGGCCACTGCTTTTCCATGTGATGGGGAATGCTTTCCATCTTTTGGAGACGCTCTATTTTAGTCCTTGGAAGGTAATATTTGGATTTCTTCATTTCGTTTTCATTGGCCTTCTCTCCTTTGTTAACATTTTGTATAATGTAAGGCCTAAGCCTCTTCTCTTTGCCAGGCAATCTTGTGGGATGGAATAACACATTGTCCTAGGTTTTCTTAAAGTTTAGCAGTTATTTAGATGCTAAAATTTCCCTGACTTATTATAAGGAATTAGGAAGCCTAGTTCAAAAAATTTCTTTGGGAGGATGTCGATTTCCCTCCCCCACCCCCATAATGGAGAGCAGCCTGGTAGCTACTGTCAGTCTTAGATATTAGGTTTATTTTTGTTCATTTGTATTAAACCATGAGTCTTTTCAAATTAATGTAGTTATCTTTTCTTTAGGTTGGCTTTTGAGGTCCATAGCAAATAAAAGAGCCAATTGATCTAAGATCCAGCAGCCACAAACTATATTTGAAATTAAAATTTATCATGCCATCTGCAAAGAGTGAAAGTTTGAGTTCTTCTTTCCCTATTTGTACTCCTTTGATTAAAATTCCCTGACCTTGGGTTTGTCTCTTCCTGCATAATTTTTTTATTCAGTTGAATTTATTTGAAGTATACCATTAAAATTGATGACACAAAAATTTCTCATGGGAAATCTCATAATTTTTATGTTTGGCAAATATTTTCATTATTCCTCCAAGCATGGCTTGGGTTATTTATTTATTTATTTATTTATTTATTCGCAGTACTAGGGATGAAATCCAGGGGCATTCCATCTCTGAGTTACACCTCAGCCCTATTTTTTTATTCTTTATTTTGAAGCTAGGTCTCACTGAGTTGCAAAGGACCTTACTTTACTAAGTAGCTGAAGCTGTCCTCGAACAGTGATCCTCCAATCTCAGCCTCCTGAATGCTGGGATTACAAGCATGTGCCACCACACCTGGCAGCTTTTAGATGTTCTAAAATTTTTATTTTTCTTATTAAGATAAATTTCACCTTATCTAATCAGCACAATATTTTTTTAAATCAGTATAAGGTAAAGAGTTCTGCTATTTGCTAGTATTGTCAGATACCTACTCCATCAGATAACAAAATTTTATGGAGGGATTTTCTGGGAAAAATAATTTGTCAGTACACAGCAAATTGCTAATTTAGTTACTTTTTATGAGTTTTGGTGCCTTTGACCTTGGAATGTAACAATCCCCTGAAGGATCTTCCTACTCAGGTTCAAGGTAATTCTTTATGATAGCAGCATATTGTCAGGCTAAACTTTCAGGAGTTATTTAAAGTTGCTTTAAGATCATTTAGCTTAGCAAGGCATGGTGGTGCACATTTGTAATCTCAGTAGTTGGGAGGTTGAGACAGTAGGATTGCAATTTAGAAGCTAGCCTCAGCAACTTAGTAAGACTCTGTTTCAAAATAAAAGAATAAAGTAGAGCTGGGGGTATAACTTGGGGATAGAATGGCCCTTGGTTCCATTACCAGTACCACATTGAAAAAAAAAATCATTTAGCCTAAGGTTATAACCAGAAGTAAACAAGACCTCGAGTCAGTTCTCTTGGTCCTGGGGTCAGGTTGGTAGAGTTATAGGAAGTACTAATTCTTTGTTGTTGTTGTTGTTGTTGTTGTTGTTGTTGTTATTGTTTTTCAGTGCTGAGGGATTGAATCCAGGGCTTTATAAATGCATGTTCTACCACTGAGCAACACCCCATCCCCAAGGAAATTCTATCTCTGAGCCACATCCCCAGTCCTTTTTCTTTTTCTTTTTTGCCTTGAAACAGGGTCTCACTAGGTTACTGAGAGTCTTGCTAAGTTGCTGAGGCTCATCTTGAACCTGTGATCCTTCTGTCTAAGCTTCCCACATACTGGGATTACAGGTATGTGCCACCACACTCTCTTGAAGTGTTAATTCTTATAAGCGGGTTCATATCCTACCCAGATAAATTAAAGATAGCAGGAAAGCAGTGCTCCGATGAAACCTAAAGTGTTTATATTTTTTAAATAAAAGAATAAATATTTTATTTATTAAATAAAATGATAGAATATTAGCCAGATAACATTTTAGACTTAATAAAACACAGTTCACATTGAGTTATGGAGAAAAAACCGGTTTTCTTAATAAGGCAAAATATATTTTATTGCTATGTTGGGAATTGGGATCTGCAGATATTATTATGTAGAATGTAATGTACCTATTCTAGTTAAGGCTGTAATCTATCTATCTTGGTCTCTGCCTTCACAGATATATTTAAATCTTATTCTGACCTTTTAGAAAACTTACAATGTGGAGATTTCCCCAGGGTTTAGGGGAAAGACTCCACCCTTTGGGCTGACTGGTCCCAACAAAGAATCATCCCTCCTTTTCTCTGGAGAATAGCAGGTACTTGTACCTTAATAGCCTTGTCAGCTGGTTTATCAGTCCTGGTAGTTTAACATCTTGGTAATTTCTCAGCCTGTAGAATTTGGAAAGCTTAACAGCTTTCTTTTGTTTTGACCCCTTTCTGTCCATTTCAAGCCCATTTGACAGTGTGTTTGATGGTATAACTTTCCCTGTAACAGATGCTGCAGTGACGCCATCTTGCCTTACTGCACTAGGATTACCAGAGACCCCCAGCAGAAAAAAAAGCCAATGACTTGAAATGAACTAAGCAGCTGCATCCCATCAGAATTGTAAGCCATCAGCTCCTCCCATGTATACCCAAGCTACAACTTGCAGCACTGATGACTGACCTCACCATGCCTTCCAGAGATCCAGAGCCTCACTCAATAACACCAAAAGTGAACCCACCATTCCCTCAGAAGCCTACCCAGTGCGGCCACAGGGACTCACGCAGCAAGCAATAGACTTGCAGAGTCTGACACTTTGTAGCTCATCCTCCTAAAATCTGCTGTTGAATATAGCAGGGGTAGGGATTAGCAGACAGTCCCTAGGGCCAATCAGGCAAAAAGGCCTAAAGTCCCCAGGGCTCAGAGCCCTAGTAGGACCTCTGGAGATCACCACAGACCATCCAATTGTTGAGACCAAGAAGAAGACAGACCAACCCAGCCCTAGCTGTCGAGAACAGTGACTCCTATATATACACTGGGTCTGGTGGCATCCATCACCCACAAAGTCAAAGGGAGACTTGAGCTCAGCATTGGTGGAAAGCATGGAGGGAGACCTGCGCATAACACTAGATACAGCCCCATTGATACCATCTGCCTGCATAGAGTGAAAGTGTCTCAGAAACTGATCCATTCTGAGAGTTCAGAGACATAGGTTGCAGCCCGAAAGGTGCTGGTGGCACTCGGTGCCTGCGCAGAGAGAGACTGCAGAGGCCAAGTCTGTTCAGTATTCATGTTTGTGGGGTTGCATTATTTTGCTGTTGTTTTGGTTTTTGTTATTTTGTATGTGTGTGCTTGTTTGTTTGCTCTCTTCCCCACCCCTTTCACAAGCCTCTTTCCTCATACATATCTACTCTCTTCTCTTAGTCCCTTTTTTTTCTTTCTTTTCTCTTTGTCTTGTATTAAATATAGTTCATACTCTACTAAATACGTTGGTTACTAGAATCCTACTACATATTCACTATCTTTAATCTCTACTATATGCTACCTTACCAAACTCAGACTCTCATTCTATTCAATTTTATCTCTGACTTTACCCTGTTCTTGCATTACATCACTTTCCTTCTCACGCAGCCTTCACCATTGAATACAACACAAATGTCCTTTATATATACCAGCTGACACCCAAAGACTGAGAGAACTCTATCAAAAGCAACAAAGACACAAACTTCTGAAATCATGAGGAGGAATAACAAGGAAGCAATGATCTCCCACAACCCCACAACAACAGAACCCAACAACACAGAATTGCAGAGATCACCAGAAGGACAAATCAGAAATTCAACAGTAGAAATGATAGAGGATTTCTGAAAAGAATTTAGAGAAAGCCTGAAAGAAATAAAAGATGCAATCATTGAAGTGAAGGAATCAATACAAACTATAAACAGCAGATTAGATCACATAGAGAATAGAATCTTGCTCTTAGAAGATGATCACTCAAAAATAAATGCATAGTATATAATTTAGAGAAAAAAGCCCTGGCATTCTATTCCCAGCATGAAAATGGGGGGGGGTAAAGATAGATAGATAGAGAGAGAGAGAGAGAGAGAGAGAGAGAGAGAGATTGGAGGAAGAAGAAGGAAAGAAGGAAGAGGAGGAAGGAAAGAAGGAAGGAAGGAGAAGTAGAGAAAGATGGTAGACATGTCCTAATTATGCTGATGGGAAGGGTGGAATTAAATTCTTACCTCCTTCTCTATAACAAAATAAATTCCAGATGGGTCAATAATAAACTTAAAAATTGAAATAATAAAAATGTTGGAAGAAAATGTAGGTGGATTTAAAAAAATAATATGGATATATAGAGCACATTTTGAAACATCAAGCTATTTTTTGTGACTATACAAAGAACCCATAAGCAAGACAGAAAAAATATGGAAAAAATGGGAAAATAATTGGGCAGTTCCTGGCAAAAGGGATACAACAGGATGAGAAGCCTTTATAATTGTAAAGATACAAAATAAAATAGTGAGATGCCTTTTCACCTTGCAGATATTTGCCTAAATAAAGTATTTATTGATCATGCTTAATACCACAGAAGATAATGCCACATTATCTTCTCAGGGGATTTTTTTTTTTTTGGTGGTACTGGGGTTCCTGGAAGCCCTTCTACCTCCGGGCTACACTCCCAGACCTATTTTTGCATTTTTATTTGGAAACAGGGTCTCCTAAGCCAGCGCGGGGCTAGCTTCGAACCTGCGCAATCCTCCCATCTCTGCCTCCCAAGCATGGGGATTACAAGCGTTGCGGCACCATGCCCGGCCTCAGGGGATTTTTAAATTGGTGACATCTTTAAGTCATTCCAAAGCAGTACTACTTTGGAGTATCTTTCAAAATTAAAAGCACCCAACTCTAGCCCAGCAAATACACTCCAAGGACCTTATTCAGAGGTCAACAGACATCTGCTCCAAGGAAACTTCAACTCGATGTTCGGTATAGCTTTGTGCCTGAAAGCAAAGTCCAGCAGCGACCTTAAAAGTCCAGCAGCGACCTTAAGTGTCCCCTAGTTGTGAGCCTGTTATGTAACTTGTGGGATGTTTCTATACGCATGAACTACTAAAGGAAAAACACTAGTTGTAAAAACCAGTTTGTCATATATAGAATCGGATACAAGCTATGTTAGCAAAATAATTGCCTTGAAGTGCTTTACATAATAGCCATGTTAGCGCTGGGCGTGGTGGTGCACACCTATAATCCCAGCTGCTCAGGAGGCTGAAGCACAGGGATTGCAAACTGGAAGCCAGCCTTGGGACCTGGCTAAATAAAATAAATAAGTAGCTCAATGGTGAAGTGCTCAGGTCAAATTCCCAGTACAAAAAAATAAAAAAATAAAAAACCAAAACAACCCAAACAAACAACAACAAAAAAAAAACTATGTTTTCTCCAGAACACAATATTTAGGTATAAGAATCTAGTAAAAGTTTTTTTTATGGAATAAGAAATACTACTTTCAGATCTTTTCTCACCTTAATGCTTAAGAAAAAGGCTTTTGATATAAAGAGTTAGCTTGAAATATAACAAATGACTAAATAATACCAACATTTTCTAAATGTAGAGAGAAAAAAAATTCCTTATTAAAAGCAAATAATAAGCCGGGCGTGATAACACACACCTGTAATACCAGTACTTGAGAGGCTGAGTCAGGAGGAGCACAGGTTCGAGGTCAGTCTCAGCAACTCAGCAAGATCCTGTTTGAAAATTGAAAATAAACAGGACTGGGACTGTAGTTCAGGAATAGAATATTCCTGGGTTCCATCCCTAGTGCCACAAAAAAAAAAAAAAAAAAGAAGGAAAAAACAAATAATAGGGGCCGAGAATGTAGCAGAGCACTGGAGCACTTCCCTAGTAAGTGAGAGGCCCTGAGTTCAATCCCCAAGACTGCTAAAAAGAGGAGGATTAAACATTTAAGAATAGCCTCAGAAATTTAGTGAGGCTCTCAGCAACTTAGTGAGAACCTGTTTCCAAATAAGAATTAAAGTGGTCTGAGGGGCCGGGCGTGGTGAGGTTGAGACCAGAGGATCACGGTTTGCAGACAGCCTCAGCTAAAAGTGAGACCCTGTTTCAAAATAAAGAATAAAAAAATAGGGCAGCGGGTGTAGCTCGGAAGTCAAATGCCCTTGGGTTCTATCCCCAGATCCCGAAAAATAAAATGGTCTGAGGGTATAGCTCAGAGGAGGAATATCTCTGAGTTCAATTCCCAGTAAAAATACACACACACACACACACACACACACACACACACACTCACACACACACACACAAATTCTTTAAACTGCATCATAGAGTTGAAAAGCACACTAGCATTACACTTAGCATACTACATCTCTAGGAATCACAAGGGCGCAGAAGCCAGAGCAAAATTCCTGGGAGGGGGGTCCTGCTCTTGCACCATGTATGGCAATGGAGCCAAAAACATACACTGGAGAAAAAACAGCTTTCTCAATAGATAGTTTCTAGAAAAACTAGATATCCATATTTAGAAGAATGGAATTAGAACTCTCTCATATTGTATAAGAGTCAACTCAAGATGGATTAAAGACCTAGAAATTAGACCAGAAACATGGCAATTACAAGAAGAAAATATAGGACCAACTCTCCGACATATGGGTGCTGGTACAGACTTCCTCAATAAGACCCCTGAAGCTCAGGAAATAAAATAAAAAATCAATAAATGGAATGCCATCAAATTAAAATGCTTCTGTGCAGTGAAGGAAACAAGAGTCTGAAAAGAGCTTACAAAATGGGAGAAAGTCTATGCCAGCTATTCCTCCAAATAGAGGACTAGCATCTATAATATACAAAGAACTTTAAATTCCCCCATGGAATAACCCAGTTAAAAATAGGCAACTGAACTCAAAGGCAACACACTCCTCAAAAGAAGAGATGCCAATGGCCAAAAAAATATGAAAAAATGTTCAACACCATTAACAATCAGGGAAATACAAATCAAAACTACACTGAAATACCCTGTAACTCCAGTTAGAATGACAGTCATCAAGAACATAAACAATAGTAAATGTTGGCGAGGATGTGGGAAAATAGGAACTCCTATACACTGTTTTGGGAATTGTAAATTAGTACAGCCACGATCAAGATCACTATAGATGTTCCTCAAAAGACTAGGAATGGAACCACTGTATGACCCAGCCATAACACTCCTCAGTGTCTTTCCAACAGGATTAAAGTCAGAATACTCTATCGTGACATCTGCATACCCACGTTTATAGCAGTGCAATTACGGGACAAACCGAGGTTGTCAGATGAATGTGCGAAGGAAGTGTGGTATACACACACGACAACAAAATCACGTCATTGGCAGGAAAACGAATGCAACTAGAGAATACTGTGCCGAGATCAGCCAGTCTCAGGAAGCCAAGGTCAGATGTCTTTACTCATATGTGGGAGACAGAAAAAAGGAGACAACAGAGACTTCAGATCAACGAGGAGAGAGACCAGTAGAATAGAAGACAGGGGCTGGGGAGGGAGGACCGGAGGAGAAAAATAAGGGACTCATTCAAAAAACATTCTGTTCACACATGAAAGTGTCACTACCAAGTTCACCTATGATGAAGAAGGAAATACACTGCGTGCTGTGCATATTTGAAGGTATTTTGAGTCTCACTCTGATGTAGGATTACAATGTACCAAAAAAAGTATAAAAGCAAATTTAATTTTTAAAAAAGTCGCATCTGGTATTAGAGCGCATATCACCCATCTCCCAATCCAATACCTTTTCGCTAGAAAAGACACAGTCATGATTGTTGTGTTCTGTGTGGGACTACTCATGTATTCGAATAGAAACAAAATAAAATTTTCAGAACTTCCTACTGACACTTGAGTCTTACACCTTAAAAATAAGCACTGCGCCAAGCGTTGCATGCGTGTGTGTGTGTATCTCTTCAAACCTCACTGTGGTGTAAAATCGCATTGCATCAGTAAAAGTACAAACATCGCAAACCTCTCTCTTTGCATTATCCACAGTAAGCCGCTTCTGTTTTATTTGGGGGCAAATTCCTGGATAATTATATTAGTGTGAAACTGGCTACTAAGCTCAAAGCCAAGTTTACATCAGAATAATTGATTGCTGAATTAATTGATCTGGTATTAATAGGCCCGAGTGTCATATTCCATATCATCAAATTAGAGTTCGAAAAATATGATTGTTTCCATAAAGACATTTCATAAGAATGAAATTTGAGTCAAGAGTAAATATTTAACAAACATGTGTACGTATCCAAAGCATTTAACTGCATATTAAAATAGGTGGAGCACCCGAGACGCTTGTATAAATTATACTGAAACTCAATGCAACAGTTCCCATAAAATGGAGACAGATTGCGACAGCGCAGTTGGAGAGCACTTCACATCTAGGCTTCTGTTGTTTGTGTTTTAAATAAAAACTACCTATCTTGCCCAGATTTAGTTCAAGACACTGATCAATACTTAATTTAATAATTATAAATTTAGTGTGAAGACATTCTCTACAGTTAAAACAGTGCTTATTATTATTATTTTTTTGAGAGCAAAAATCCATATATGCTTTCTTAGGACCTGCTACTGCTGTTCCTGCAATTCACCTATAGTAAGGGACATATTGTGTTTAATACAAAAGTAGAGACTTTTTTAATTAAAGCAACTCTTATCATAATTATCATTTGCATACCTGTGTCCTCCTCCTTCCCCAACACCAGAGAGAGAGAGAGAGAGAGAGAGAGAGAGAGAGAGAGAGAAGAAAGAGAGAGAGAAGAGACACTCAACAAACATTTGCTACATTAATGCTGAAATGTTCTGACTGGGAGATGCCTGTCTTTTTTTGTTTCTTTTTTTCTTTCTTCCTTCTTTTCTTGGTGTTGGGGATTGAACCCAGAAGCATTGTATCCCCAAGCTACACCCCCAGCCTGTATTTATTTTTGTTTTGAAATAGGGTCTCACTATGTTGCTGAGGCTGGCCTCAAACCAGCGATTCTCCCAAGTACTGGGATTACAGGCCCGAACAACCACACCCAGCTTTCCCACCCCTGTCTCTCTCTGACTAGAACCATGGAATGCTGGGAGCAGCCATCTCACGATCACAACACACGAAAACAAAAATCCAACACATTAAAACTGGCAGAGATTCAGGAAAACGGACAGAATGCAGGGCAGCTTGATTAATGGACTGTACCAGCTCTGAGGGGGAAGTTGCTTGTGCGTCTGTGAGTTGAGCGTGTCTGACTTTGAGCCCACAGCATTTCTTACTGATACCACCCTTAACGGTGTGTAAGAAAAAGAGCTAAGTGTGTGGTGATAGGGGAGGCCGTTTCTGTCTCCTCCTGCCGTCACTTTCATTGTGTATCACATCAGCTGCTGAATTTACCTGTCGGCCTAAGTTCCCTTCTGTATGAATTTTCTATAACTGCATAAACTTTACTGTGAGCTGGAGTCAAGGCGTCCGCTGGGCTGCAGGCCTTCCTCGAGTTCAGGGTCCTCTTTCGTGATCACGTGGTTGTTGCCAGACTCAGTACTCAAGGAACTGAAGCCTGCATTTCCTTGTTCCTCACCCGTCAGAGCGCTTCTAAAATCCCAGGCACAGCCCGCTTTCCTTGCCGGTTGTCAGTGAGTGTCTCCTGCAGGAAGTTTCTCTCCAGTCCTCAGACTTCCTCCATCACCAGGTCCTGATGGAAAGAGGTGGTGTGATTAAGTCAGGCCCAACAGGATAATTGCCCTACTTCAAAGTCACCTGATTTGGGATCTTAATTACATCTGTAAATCCCTTCGCAGTAGCACCAGAGGAGCATCTGATTGAATGATGAGGACAAGGTGTGGGATACCCCAGGGCTGGGAACCTGGGGTTGTCTTAAAATTCTGCCTCCCGTACCTTCTTAGGGCAGAACAGTCCAAGGCGGGTTTCTTAACTTCCTTTCCTACCAACGTGCTCTTGTGATGTTTTTGGTCTGCTGTCAGAAGCTCTGTTTGTATTTGTTTATTTCAGGGATTTCAGGTTTATGTTGAAAGCTTCAACATAAAGTATGTTTATGACCCACTTCTGTAGAATATTAGGCAGTGATTTTTTTCCTCAGGGGTTCTAAAATAGCAAGTTCAAGGTGAGGCCAAGAATTTTTATTCTCATTTCTTTCCTTTTTTTCTTTTATTTATTTATTTATTTGGTGCTGGAGATGGAACTCAAGGCCTTGCATATGCTAGGAAGGCACTGTACCTATAAGTCACATTCCTCCTCAGCACCCTGTGGTTTTATGTGTGTGCGCGTGTGTGTGTGTGTGTGTGTGTGTGTGTGTGTGTGTGTGCATGTTTGTGTATGTGCTTTTGTGTGTGCTTTCTGCACACTTGCATTTTTTATTAATCTACTTATATTTGTAGTAGGGATTGAACCTGGGGTTATTTTACCTTTGAACTACACTCCCAGCCCTGTTTTATTTTTATTTTGAAGCAGGGTGTCACTTGGTTGCGGAGAGTCTCACTCCTTGCTGAGGCTGTCCCTGACTCTGCGATCCTCCTCTCTCAGCCCCCCAAGTACTAGGATTACAGGCATGCACCTCCAATGCTCAGTTATCAATATCCTTTTATTGGTGCATTGTAATCTCTCATCATAATGAAATTCAGAATGATAAGGACACACACACACACACACACACACACACACTCCCATTTGGGAGTATGAGGAAGGTGGTCCAAGTGCCATTGGAGAGAATCAATTCCCTAGACTGGAAGCCACATGAAGGCCGAGGTCATTGAGGGCTGCTGCGGGCATGGATGCTGCAGAATGCATGTCACCTTGTGTATGGTGGGCTGCAATGAACGCTGCCCCCTTGTTTTCTACGACCTGCCACCAGCATGCCCTACCTGCTACATGTATCTCAGAGGTCCCCAACTCTATTTGGCTAACTGCCCCCTTTGCAGAAAAAAAATTACTCAGCCCTCTCTGCCACCACCCCAGAAATCTACCTCCATTAAGTGAACAAAGAGAAAGGTGCAGTGGTGAATTGTGTTTTTTTGTGTACCTATGTTTTGTCCCTGCACCCCCAGGGGGCAGTGTCATCCACATTGGGAACCTATGGGATACATAGAGTATTAGTTGAGTGAAAAAATTAAGAGTATTGGCTAAGAATAATTTTGGCCAGAGGAAACAGAAAATCTAATAGTGGTTTTTAAAAACAAAGATTCAGCAGAGGGTGGTGGTACATGCTTGTAATTCTAGTACTTAAGAGGCTGAGACAGGAGAATCGCAAGTTCAAGGTCCATCTTAGCAACTTAGTGAGACCCTGTTTCAAAACAAAAAATAAAATAAAATAAAAGAGGATTAGGGGTCTAGCTCAGAGCCAGAATTCCACTGGGTTCAATCCTCAGTACCAAATAAATAACAAAACCCCCGATTCTCCACCCCCCACAACATACAAACAAGCTGCTTCTAGGTAGATGTTGAAGGTGCTAATTCAGCAGCTAACATGATGTCCAAGCTCTGGGTTGATATGTCAGATTCTTTCTTTAAGCCTTTAATCTGTGTTGAAATATTATTTATATATCATAAAGTTTGTCCACTTAAACTGTACGATTCATTGACTTATAGTATATTTACAGTATATTGTAACCATTACTATAATCCGAGTTTAGAACATTTTTATCATACCCCAAAAGAAACTCTATACCCATAAGTAGTCGTTCCCTAATCCCCTTCTCTCCCCAGACCCAGGAAACCACTAATTTGCTCCCTGTTTATATGAATTCACCTATTTGGACAATTTATATAAATAGAATCTTACAACATGTGGGGGGGTTGTCTGGTTTCTCCCACTTAGTATAGCGCTTTTAAGATTTCATCCATATTTGACAGGACTCGTTTTTATTTTATCTTTTATTGCTGAGTAACATGCCATTGTATGGATAGACCACTTTTGCTTATTCATTCTCTATAATTCTCTTCATCTTCCTCTCTTGATTGCAGGGCAGAGAGACAAGCTTCTGGCATCACAGTCTCATTGAACTATTCTCCACACAGCTAAGAGGGTGCAGCCCACTGACCATCTCTCCTTTTATCAGAGGATAAAATCATTTTATGGAGATCTTTGGCAGGCTTTCTCTTAGATTTGCCATGTCAGGACTGGGACATATGGCCACCCAGCTGCCCGGGAAGCTTGGAAAGCAAGCATTTTTGACAGAAGTCAGACAAGGAAAAAGAGCTGGAAGCAGCTTTTGGTCTTTTGCCTCTGGGGATTTATAATTATTTTTTTCACTGTAAATGAATAAATTTTATTCTTTTTAAATATACATTGGTAGCCGGGCGTGGTGGCGCACGCTTGTAATCCCAGCATTTGGGAGGCTGAGACCTAGAGGATCACAGTTCGCGGACAGCCTCAGCTACTTAGTGAGGCCCTCTGCAACTCAGTGAGACCCGGTTTCAAAATAAAGAATAAAAAATAGGGCAGGGGGTGTAGCTCGGAGGTCAAATGCCCCTGGGTTCCATCCCCAGACCCGCACAAAAAAATATAATAAATAAATAAATATACATTGGTATTTTGTTATAAGAGTCTGGGTTATATTTAGCTATATACAATGTCTCCCCATTTCATCACCTTAAACAAACTCTTAGGAGTATGATAACAGGGGATATAATAGGATCATGGCTATTTTTAAGTTCTATATTGCCAGGAGTGGTGGCGCATGCTTGTAATCCCCACGCTTGGGAGGCTGAGGCAGGAGGATCACACAGGTTCGAAGTCAGCCTCAGCTACTTAGTGAGGCTCTCAGCAACTTAGTGAGACCCTGTTTCCAAATAAATTACAAAATAGGTCTGGGAGTATAGCCCGGAGGTAGAAAGCCTCTGGGTTCCACCCCCAGTACCACCCAAAAAAAATCTATGTCTTTTTATCTTAATATTAATTTTTAAAGTTAAGCTTAAAATGTATGTATTTATCTTGTACAACCTGTTGTTTTGAAATATGCGTACATTGTGTTGCCGTGGTTTGAATGCTTTTGTCCCTACAAAATTCATGCTGAAATATAATTCTCAATGCTGTGGTAGTAAGAGGTGAGGTTTCAGGAGGTTATGGAGGCTTTGCCTCCTGAACAGAATCAGTACACTTCTAGAGAGCTTGAGGGACCTTGTGAGGACTTCCTGTGTCTTCAGCCATACTGGAGGATGCAGAGACGGCCCTCATCAGACACTGAGTCAGCCACTGCCTTAATCTCCCACTTCTGAGCCTCTAGAACTGTGAGAAAAAAAATGTTTCATTACTTGTAATTATCTTTCTGTGGTATTTTGTTATAGCAGCAAGAAATAAACTAAGACATTTGTGGAATGACTAAATCAGTCTTAGCATCAGAAGTAGCCTGTGTCTGGGTATGCTGATTGAATGAAATGAGGGCTATTTGGGCTTGAAAGAGGATGCTCTGAAAAGCAGTATTTATCCCAGCATTCCCCACAGGGTTGGCTGAGATTTACCCAGGATTCCTCATAGCTCAACTTCTTCCTCTGCCCAAGCATGTGTTCTCCCCACTCCTTCCATAGGTTTCTAGAAAACATCTGTCACCTCGAACTCCATCTCCAGACTCACTTCTTGAGTATCCAACATGTCAAGTTCCTTCAGAAGTACTCTTGGAATTTTCATTGCAAATCCAGTGAGAATACAGAACAAATTAAAAGTTATAAAAGTAAAATTTATGAGTTTTTGTATTTATTAATCTGATATATTTATTCATTTGTTTAGGACTTTAGTGGGTTTCAATTAAGTTATTTCTCATTAAAGGTCTTGCACATACTTTGTGAGTTTTTTCTTAGATAGCTTGCATTTTTAGTATTTATATTATATATATACATATATATACACACACACAACTGGCAGTAGGTATGTATGTGTATGTATGTATGTATAAACACATATTTTAAAATACATTTCAAAAAATAAATAAAATAAAATAAGTTTTCTAAATGTTTGTTGCAAGTTTGGGGAGCTGTAACTGGCTTTTGTATGTTGATGATACTTAATTTCTTATTCTCATACAAGGCAGAAAATTATTTTCATACCCTGACCACCAAAAAAAAAAAATAATTAAGCTTCACTCAGATTGGACCAATTTGGATTACATGAGCACTCCTACATGAATCACCAAACCCAGGAAAATGCTTCACATTGATTGGCTGGACCTAAATTACCTGGCGCTTAATACATCCAAGTAACATGACTAGAAAATTCCAAATTGGGTAGGAATTATGAGTGAAAGATGGGCTTGGAGGAGACCCGCCGGGTTCACTACTCTGGAAAAGGCTTCTGTTGCAGTCAGGGCCCATGATAGCTGGTCTGCCAAACAGACTTGATGATTAATTAGAGCAGCAGTGGGGGCGACCTCAAAAGCTCTCCCAAATAGCACCAAGGCTATAACGTCAGGACATCTGACTGGCTGCAAAAAGATTTGCCTTATCTCTGACTCATTAACTATTTTATTTTAGAATTTAGAAAAATCTATTCTGCATCCATTATCTGACAACTATTGAGGTTGAGTTGACTTTTTAGTTCAATTTAGATTCAAGGTAAAAAGAAAAAGGTGACCATCACTGCTGCTGGACACTCTGTTTTATCTTGAAACACATCCACCCCATTCAACGGTTTTATTAACCCTATTTTATGGATAAGAAGGCAAGGTCTTAATAATGATGTGGATTCATGCCCTGGCTAATACAGTTACTAAGATCTTGTGACTGCAAATCAATCACCCAGTGATGCTAAATCCTCATCAGGTGAATCTACTCTAACTTGTGTTCAGATATCTGGTCCCTGCCACAGTGAGCCATTTTAAGGAGAGAAATATTCTGTTTGTATAGAGTCACCGGCCTTGCTTGATCATCAGGTCTCACGTTTTCATGAGTATTTTCTCCCATTGCCCCATTGATGACTTTGTGTTCCTTCTTCTGCTGCTTCTAGGAAGTAAAAAAAGCTATATATGACATTTTTTGCTTTTTCAGGGAGGGGTCTGGCCGCCAAGAAACCCTGCTCTATTGCTATGATGCTGTCCTAGGGCACCTTGTCGCAGCTCTTCCGCAAGGTATTCTTAGCTTCACGCAGAAGCTCCTGTGTCAGCCCATTTGTTATTTAAGAGCCAAACGCTAACGGATATTTTTGGCAACAGGATTGAGCTCCTTCCTTTATCTGCAGAAGCCAGTCCCTGCCAATTACAGGACCCATTTGTTGACCGGCTGCTATAGGAGCTCTGCTCCTGACACATTTTTCTTTCTTACAATCATTTTGAGAGGACGTATCCTTTCTGGAGGCAAAACAACTTCTGCCAACTAATATATCTGAGGTAAGTGGTTTACTTATATAATCTTTGTTAATCCAATTAGAGCTGGGATGATGAAGCTTCTTTTTTAATATATTTGAGATTAGCATATTCAGATTCAGTGGATCTTAATACATTTTAATGGTGTCCTAGGAACCAGACACATAAATATTTTGTTAAAAATACCCTGATACAAGACCAGCATCCAGTCCGACTGGCCCTTAAACTGGGGTCAAAGATAAGGAAACACTTCTTTTAGATATTTAATCTGTAAATCCATACTTGGGGCCTACTTTAGGCCTTAAGGCAATAACTGGTTTTACAGACCTTCCAGCTGCCCTTGGGCTGGAAGCCACAGTCTGTGCCAGGGAGGCAGAGTGGCCGCCATGGCCAAGTACCCGGCCCAGATCCTTGTGCTGGGCACGCAGGTGTAGGCAGAGCCTTTGCTCAGGCCCTGCAGCAGGGATTTACAGCTAGCCAGATAGCAGATGATGCCCAGGATCGAGCCGGACACCAACCAACAGCTGTGTCCAGACTCTCAGGCCTCAGACTCCAGGAGGAGATTGTCATCATCTCAAAACTGAATCCTGAAGAGGTTCAGAAGAACTATGAACACCTGTTCAAGGTCAACGATAAATTCATCAGTGGCTCCTTTTACCCACAGTCTAAGGTCATCCGTGCAAAGAAGCGTCTAGATGAGGAACTCAGAATCCAGGCCCAAGGGGACAGAGAGAAAGGGCAGACTCCCTCATTCCACCCTGCCACCTTAAAACAAAAACAAAAACAAAAAACTGGTTTTCTGAGCGTGGTGGCGCACACTTGTAATCCCAGCACTTGGAAGGCTGAGCCAGGAGGATCGCACAGGTTCGAAGCCAGCCTCAGCTATTTAGTGAGACTCTCAGCAACTTATGAGACACTGTTTCCAAATAAAATAGAAAATAGGTCTGGAAGTGTAGCCCAGGGATAGCCCCTGGATTCCATCCCCAGTACCACACACACACACACACACACACACACACACACACACACAAACTGGTATTACTTTCATGTTTTTGAAACCAATTTACATAGTTTAGTGACCATACTAGTGCTGGATAACACTTGATAAGTTAATATTTAGTAATGAGTCCTAATTCACAATTATTCATACCTAGCATAAGTCCTACTCCACAATTAAATTTACTAATTAGAAAATTATTTAGACTATTAACTAGAATAAAATGACCTGTTATTTCAATTTTATTCTCATATAGCCTAAGATTGAGTGAGAAAATAGCTTCTCTTCCATTAAGCTACCACTTGCTCCAAGCTTACTATGTGCCAGGTACCATTCTAAGCTGGCCCTTCATAAACATCATCTTTAATTATCACAGCAATTCATAAATGAGAAAATGAAATTTGGAAAGGCTAAATCACTTGCTCTAAATGGTTTGTGTGTGTGTGTGTGTGTGTGTGTGTGTGTGTGTGTGTGTTACTGGGGACTGCACCCAGGGGCATTCTAAGTTACAGCCCAGTTCTGTTTTATTTATTTATTTATTTATTTATTTATTTATTGTGGTACTGGTGTTTCTGGAAACCCTTCTACCTCCAGGCTATTTTACATTTTTATGTAAATACACTCCCAGACCTATTTTATATTTTTATTTGGAAACAGGGTCTCTTAAGCCAGCACCGCTGGCTTCGAACCAGCACCATCCTCCTGTCTCTGCCTCCCAAGTGCAGGGGGTTACAAGCATGTGCCACCATGCCCAGCTGTTTTTTTTATTTTGAGACATAATCTTACTAAGTTGCCTAGGCTGGCCTTGAACCTGTGATCCTTCTGTCTCAGCCTCTCAAGTACTGGGATTAAAAGCATGTGCCACCACACCTGGCTTAAAGTAACCTTTGGATCCATCATCAACTATTGTCAATTCACTAATGCCCTCACCATTAAAGGACAGTCATGTGAGCAGGGCCCGGTGGGGCTCATCTATAATCTCAGTGACTTGGGAGGCTGAGGCAGGAAGATTGCAAGCTCAGCCTAGGCAACTTAGCAAGATTATGTCTCAAAATAAAAAATAAAATGGATGAGGATGTAGCTAAGTGATAGAGCACCCCTGGGTTCAATCCCCAATACCACACACACACACACACACACACACACACACACACACACTCACGCTATATAGTTTAGGACAAAAATATCTTCTCTTCCATTAAGCAAAAGAAATATCTTCTCTCCCATTAATATAATGGAAGGGCTATTATTTAACCCTCTTATCTACCAATCACCAATAAAATTATTGAAAGGACAATGATGTGTGCTGGATTGGCAAATACTCTGTACACAAAGTGAGGAAGCAAGGATTGAACTAACCCATTCTGAAGGGACAGCAGGTTGAATGGAAGAGGGAGGGTTTCCCATCAAGGAGGGGAAACACAGGCAAGTCAAGATCTGGGATGGATGCACCGGAGAGAAGATAAAGGCACAGCCCAAAGGACAACAGAAACAGAGAGCGGTGAGGGTGGAAGTTAGGGAATGTTGTCAGGAATCAAGGGAAGAGATGAGGACAAGATGGCCCCATCGGGGGCTCACAAGGCTCCCAAGCAGAAGAATTATTCTGTCCACCAAGCATGTTCAGTGGCTGATTCAAGGGCTTTGGTAACACAGATAACTTCCCACTTGAAGTAAAGTCAGGCATCAGTTGGAGCTGAAGAGTACACCAGAGATCATCTAAAGAACCCTCCCACTGTTTGGTCAACAATACAGCATTAGAATGGACCCGTACACATGCCTCCTAGAAGTCTTAGGGATGAATTTTATATCATTCCGTAGGGTTTAGCCTGTATGACCATCAAAGTCTTGTTTGAAATTGAGACACTTCCTTCTATATGAGAACTCTCCTTGGCTCTAGGGATGGGGGTAGTTGCAGACCTCTAGTACTAGAGACCACAATAAGATTAATCAGGGGACTTTGACCAATGAAACCTTTTTGAAATGTCCAGGGATAGATGGTGGGAATTATGATCTCCAAGTTGTAGTCTGAGATAGTGTAAAATAATGCTCACCTGGGGTGTCACACTGTGACTAGTGTGCAAGGAGTCAGTCCTATTTAATCTCTAAAGAGTTTTCTCTATGGCTTCCCAAGGACAAATGACCTGGGGAACAACGGCCTATCTCTCCAACTCCCTAGACCCAGGTGCTACCTGACCACAGCATTGGCAGGTGTTCCCTTGGGTTAAGAGGTCTACGCCTTGGACCACTGCACACAACCCTTACTGAGTTAAGAAGGAAAAGGAGGGAGAAGTGTGGGTAATGGTTTTTAATAATCTGTATGGTCCTTTAGAGGGAGAAAAGTACAGTAATCACTACTGGTCACATTTTCCTGAAATTTTCATTCCTCTCACACTCTAGGAATAAGATGTAATTATCCTGGAGTAAAGAAGAAAGGTTAATATAGGTAGAAGGATTTGTTTGCATGCATGATACATGAGAGATGTATTGATCACAGGTTGGCCAAAATCAGAAGCTAACTGTGACGGTTAATTTTGTGTCAACTTCACCAAGCCACAAGGTCACCAGATATTTGATCAAACATTTTTCTGGACATTACTGTGTGGGTGAGACTAATATTTAAATTACTAGATTGAATAAAGGGATCATCCTTCATAAAATGGGTAGGCCTCATTTAGTCGATTAAAGGCCTGGATAGAACAAAATGTCTGACCCTTCTTCAAATAAGAGAGAAAGAATTCTCTCTGCCTGACTGCCTTTTAACTGGGACACTGGGTTTTCCTGTCTTTGCAACATGTGCTGTTCCTGCATGTCCTGCCTTCTAACCTTCACGTTGGAGCTGCAACCATAGGGCTCCTGATTGTCAGACCTTTAGACTCAGACTGGTGCTATGACATTGGCTCTCTTAGGTGTCTGGCTCACCAACTCCCCTTGCAGCCCTGGGGCTTGCAGCCTCTGTAACTGTATTATAATAATTATGTTTCTATAGACAATGTCTCAGTCAACATTCTCGCTGCTGTAATTCAATAAGCCAGACCACACCCAATTTAGAGGAAGGAATATTTATTTGCTCAGTTTGGGGAGGTTTCAGAGTTCAGTCCAGATCAGGCCAGGTCTGTGGAGCTCAGGGCATGATGAAGAAAGTAGAGAAAGGAAGAAAGCAAAGCTCTGCTCTCACATCTTGGAGGCCAGAAATGAGAGAGAAAGGAGGGAGAGAGCGGACCATACACAACCCCCAAGCTCACATCTCCAGGGACCCTTCTTGGCGACCAAGCCCCACCTCCAACATGGCTGCCTGGTTTCCCTGAGAGATAGGGGGACATTCTAGATCCTGTTGGTTCTGTTTCTCTGACTAATACACTCCTCAAGGTATTTGAAGTAGCAAGAGGTTTAATACAGGGATTAGACACTCACTGACTATTGAAGGGCCCGGGAACATAGATTAGGGAACCCATCACTGGCGGTTAGGTAATTGGGCCATAAGGAAATCACAGGATCCTGCTGTGATTCACAGGGGATAGGTAATGCACAGCAAGATGCCCAGAGCTGCTGGCACCTGACATCTGCCCCCACACAGGCTGCCTGCGCTGTAAGAGCAAAAGGGCTTCTGCCTCCCTCTCATTGTACACCATCATGTCTCCATGGGAGGAATCTGAACTGGAGTTCTGTCAGAAAGGGTGAACTTGGGAAATGTAGTGTTAGGCCTCCAACCCCTGTGACAAAGGGGAAAGTTAAGAAGCATTTTATTTGTTTATTTGTTTATTTATGTATTTATTTATGTTTCTAGGGATTGGATTTAGGAGGCATTCTACCTCAAAATACACCCCCAGCCCTATTTTATTTTTATTTTGAAGCAGTATCTCATTAGGTTGATTACTATTACTGCCCTCAAACCTGTGATCCTTCTGGCTCAGCCTCCCAAGGACTGGGATTATGGGTTGCATCACCACCCCCGGATGAGAAGGATTATTTAAAAATAAATAAATAAAGGAAAAGAAATCAACAGGGGAAAATCCCATTGACCTGAATAACAAGAACAAGAAAATGTGTTCCCTCTTCCCACACACCATAAGCACACAATTGTAGAAACACAACTATACAGTGCCAGTAGGTGGCTTGGGAGTTATGGACTCCGCGAAGTATCTTCATGATCCCAGAAACTGGGCACTGTGGTTTGGTGGCAAAGTCACTTTCTTCTCGAAGTCTTTACAACCCCATTAGCTCCCCTGGTTTTTAGGCCTTTGAACCAATGGTATTTACTTCTTAGAGGTGTCATTTGAATAGATTTGACTAAGCTCTTTCCCTGACACCAACTGCCAGAGGCAAGGGTCAACCACGCAGTAGAAAGAAATCAAACAGTTAAGCCAAGGGAGGTGAAATTTTTCAGTCATTGAAAAGTGGGACAGGCTCCTGGTGCTTATGAATTACTGGCTTGTTTCTGTAAAAGCAATCTAAAAAAAAAAACCCAGAACTCTCCAGAATTCTCCTTGGTATTTAACAAGCTCAGATAATAATTACTATATGTATACCTGTGGTATTTACCACGGTTAATAAACTCAGCTCATGACTAGAATGTGGATTTAGAATGCCCCGTAAGTATTTATTAACCAAGCAATGCAGTGGTATTTTAATGGGGCATAATATCAACAATAAAACACATTGTAAAAGCTGTAAGCATGTGGCACTTGAACTTGGAGGTAACATGTACAGTTCAAAAATCAATGTGTGTTTGATTGTCCTGTTAGTCCCTGGCGATTGCTTCAGCTGATCATCATAAAAGTGCTCTTTTCTTGTACATACTCTGACCAAATGTTAGCTAAAACCAGTTTTGTGGCAACCAAATAAAACTTCTTATCTGGCCCCCAAAAGTGGTTTTAACTACAAATTAGCCTAGAGATGCGAGTTCACTTGTATCTATGAGGATGCAGATAGGAAAAATCTGGGAGATGTGGAGGAAATTCTCTTATAATTAAAGTAAGAAAGAGGGCTGGGGATGAAGCTGGGTGGTAGAGGGCTTGCCTATTCCTGTGTTAAGCCTGGGGCTCAAAAACAAAAAACAAACAAACAAAAAGAAGAGTCATATTAACACCATGAAATGACACTTTAAGAACAGTTGGGTACGGAATATCCCAGTTTTACAGCTGGATAAACAAAGCTTAGAGAAGTGAATTACTCAAGAGCTAAGGGCCCTGCCTTTGTACTGGGTGTGCCTGGTTCTGACCTACACCACCACACCATTTTGCCTCTCAGCACTACCCGGGACTAAGAAGGGCAGAGTTAGCAAATCAGAAGGCCAGTGTCGGAAGAAAGAAAGCATCACGTACAAACTTTGAAAATAGCAACCTGTTAATTATTCTTTCAGGCAGATACAAGATCTTTGTCAGGCAAGGTACCTGACCGAAATAGCCAGTAGACATATTGACTCCCCATGAGAGAAGGACAGCAAACGTCAGCATGGGCGAATTTCAACATACTTAAGGAAATTCAAATACAGGACCATTGAGTACAGGCGCTAACTCTGCCTAGGAAAGGAAGAAGATGTGCGGGTCAAACACATGAAGTAGTTTGAGTGACGGAGAAGTGCCTGCCTCCTCCACTTCATTCTGGACTCCAGGACTTCTTTTTGGACCAAGTACTGGGAAAGGGGATGCCCGCTGAATAGCACTGCTGGTCGGCCTTCCTTGTGCCAACCAGAGTGGCTGCAAATGCAAATGTCTCAGGGGTGACTGCCAAGTGAGTGATGGGTAAGATGTAAAATGAATGAGAACTTCGGAAAACCTCAGAGAAACCTGCTCTAAGGAGGTTGCAGATGTTCAGTCCCAGGGATGGTTCATGATGAATGTTGCCTTGGTGATGTCAGGTCCAGCTTATTCTCCTTTTGTTTTTCTTTCTTTTTTTGTAGAACTGGGATTGAACCTAAGGAGTCTCTACCACTGTGCTACGTCCTAAGCCATATACATCTATGCCATATATATATATATATATATATATATATATATATATATATATATATATATTGTGTTGTTGTTTTGAGACAGGATCTTGCTAGGTTGTTCAGGCTGGACTTGAACCTGCAACTTTGCTGCCTCCCTCTCCAAAGTACAGGGATTTCATGGGTGGACTACCACACCCAGCTCTTCGGGCTTCTTAAGAGATGATGAGATCTACATTTTAGTTAAAATCATCTGATTTCTTTTTTTAATTGAGAAGAATTATACACATTGATAGTGTACGGCATGTTTGAAATACATGTGGATTGGCTAAATCAAGCTAACTAACATATCTATCACCCCATACACTTGATTTTTTGAGGTAAAAACATTTAAAATCTACTCTTAGCAATTTTCAAGTGCACAATATATCATTGTACTGTAATCACCACAATACGCAATAGATCCCTTCAACTTATTCCTCCTATCTAACTAAGATTCTGTGGTACTGAAGAGTGAACCCAAAGGCATTCTACCTCTGAGCTACAGCCTAACCCTATTTTATTTTGTATTTTAAGGCAGGATTTCACTTGGTTTCTGATGGCCTCACTAAATTGCTGAGGCTTGCCTCAAATCTGCAATCCTCATGTCTCAGTCTCCTAAGTACTGGGATTACAGGTGTGTACTGCCATGCCTGGCAAACTTTGTAGCCTTTGACCAATATCTCCCCAATCCTGCCCTTGTTCCCAGCCCCGGCTGGTCACCATTTCTATTCTTTTCTTCTTTGAGTTTGAGTCCTCAGGTTCCACACAGAAGTGAAATCATTTCTCTGTGTGGCTCATTTTACTTAACAATGTCTTCCAGGTTCACTCACTCCTACTTTTACAAATGGTAGATATAAGGAAGTATTTAAGAGCTGAATAGTATTTCAGTGAGTGTGTGTGTGTGTGTGTGTGCGCGCGTGTGTGTGTGTATCACATATATGATGTGGCTGGATTTCCAGCAATTTAGTTCATCATGACATGAACCGGTACTCATAGATTCACTAAGTTCCAGAATCGCTGTGGATTCTGCAGCCTACTACAATACCACAAGGAGCTGCTGTGGGTAGCAGTCGGCAGTTTCCATGGCAACAAGAAAAAGTCTTGCAATAAGATGCGGGTGGAACTTTGGGGATCCAGTAACTGTAACATAAAGGTGGGAAGTAGCTTGGGTTTGAGTGCTAGAGACATTTCCAAGTTCTGCTGATTCCTGGATAGCTGTGATAGCCTTCTTCAGAATATATATATATATATTAATATATATATATTATATATAATATTAATATAATATAATATTAATTTTGAATAAGGGTCTCACTAAGTTGCCCAGGCTGGCCTCAAACTTGTCATCTTCCTGTCTCAGCCCCCTGAGCAGCTGGGCTAACAGGTATGCATCACCACAAATAGGAAATTTGTTAGCAAGGATCCAGGGTAGCTCATGGGGAATACAGCCAGGTGTGGAAGAGCAGCTCCCGGGGGCGCTTACCTCACCTGACTTGCCCTGTGCTGCGTGACTTCTCCAACGTCAGCGCATGCCTGAATTGCCTGCCTGTCACACTGTCACAGTGTGATCTCTAGTGTTTAAATTCTTCTCATTAGTTCATCAGATACTGACTGGGTCCTTGCATCCAAATCCCCAAAGAGGGAGCATTTGATGAGCCCAGATTTGGTCAGGTGACCAGACCAAGGCCAATTAGCATTGGCCGGAGAACTGAGTCATATGGCACAAGCACAGTGACCAATCTCTTTTCCTACTACTGTCCCCTCCAAGTCAATGCTACCTGATAAGGTCGCTGGAAGAACAGAACATGACTTTAAAAGTTACAATATGACGATACCAAGCATAGACCTAGCACAGAGAAAGTACTTGTACTAGGTTGAATAGTATCCCTAAAATGTTTATGTCCACCAAGAACCTATTCATATGACCTCATCTGGAAACAGAGCTTTTGCAAATGTCATCACATTAAGATGAGGTCACATCAGATGAGAGTGGACCCTAATCCTATGACTAGACTCATTATTAGAAAAGGATAATTTGGATACAGAGTGTCACCCAAGGGGATTCTATACGATGACAGGAGAAGACATTGGGGTGGTACTGCCACAGCCACGGAGACCCAAGGATTACTGGTACCCTCCGGAAGATGAAGAGAGAGGTGGGCAACAAGCCAGCGGACACCTCAATTGGGGGCTTCTGGCTCCCAGATCTGTGAGAGTTCTGTTAATAGACTTCTGTCGTTCTGAACCACTCAGTTTATGATAATTTTATGGCAACCTTAGAAGACTATATTTGCTTAATCCCAGGAAGTTACTGTTATTAAGGATTTAACTCCTGCTGCAATATCTAACTTCTAGGGAGGAATGAGGCAAGCAGTCACTGGAACTGCCTTCACGGGGAGGACTCCACAGCTCTGCGACCAGACCCACATGGTAAGCTGTGAGCTGGAGCCTGGAGCGGATCTTCCAGACCAGGTTTGATTCCTCTCCCAACCCCCAAGGTAGTCCTATGTTTTCCAAAGCACAAACTCTGGCATCGTGGCAAGCATTGCACTGGAGCTTCCTGGCACAGAAGGGTGAACATGGCACATGAGGGGGAGATTAGGAACCTAATGTCTCTCTTGCCACTGACCGGGTTAATCAATGTTCTTATCCAGGTCTGTCATCTAGGAACAAGAACAGACCCTGATATTTTTATTCAACTCCATGAGAAGAGATGGCCAACCTCGTTCACAATAAGAGATGTGCAAATTAAAGCTACCATGAGACGCCACGCTTATTCTATCAGATTGGCAAGGGTCAAAAGTATAATAATCAGAAAGTGAAGGGTCATCTGTTTGCTCTCATGTGGGGAATGGAGGGGTAATGGGGCTATCAGAGGGACTTCAGATAACGGAGGAGAAACCTCAGCAGAGCCAGGGAGGTGGCCTAGGCGAAGGGGGGGGGGAATCAACGAAGAAACCACTTCTATAGACATTACGTACAATTGTAAGAATAACCATGTCAACCTCAGTACTCTGTATGCGGAGGGGGGGAAGTGGAGGGATCCGGGAAAGCCCACCAAGTGCTCTGTACATGTATGTCCCCATCACCTACATTATAATGTGAGACTATAATGCACCAATAAAAAGTATTAAAAAACCAAAAACATGGTAATACTGTATAGCCAAGGGTATGAAAGGAGAGGTAATTTTATTGACTAGAGCAAAGTTAGGACATCACTCCCTAGAGGCCAATTTAGCAATGCCTTACAATTACAAATGCACACATCTTTTGACACAACAACCCCATTGCTAGAACTCTGCCTGAAATACAGGTATGAACAGAGGTTATTTATTGCGGCACCAGTTGTGGTATCCTCAGAAACAACTCGAATGTTCAACAGTAAAGGAGTGGTAAATTACAGCTCATAGTATGGAATGTGTAGATATGAAAAAAATCTCTCAGTATGTTGCAAATGAGAAAAGCAAGACAGAAAACACGGTGTGAAGAATGCTAGCATTTGTGTAAAAAAAGAAAAACATCAGTACATTCATGGTTGCTTGTATGTGCAGCTGAGCAAAATTCCTTCTACCTGAAAAAGTCCTTTTAAAATCTAACTTAAGAATATGTTCTTGAAGTAAATCCCCATCTCCTGCTTTTCCCCGCTTCCAGATGCCATTGGTCCAATAGCAAACTCCCTGATTATTTTTCCAGAAACACCACTTTGATTTTCAATGACTTCTACAAACATATGGTATACTGTAAACTTCATAACCTGATATTCAGGACTCTTTGCTGCGAAGACACAATTTATCTTTCCTTTATTATCTCCCAGTACTCAAATACAAAAATCCCCCACTCTAACCAGAGATATTTGCTCACTGACCCCAGACACACCAAACATTCCTGCTCTTTAAAGTTTTGACGAGGTCAAGTGTCAAATTTTGTCGGAGGGCTTTTCTACCTATTTTTTTTAAGTTACCTATTTCCTGGGACTGCTACAAGCAACAGTGGACCACAAATTAGATAACTTAAAACAATAGAAATGTTTTTTTGCTCACAATGCTGGAGGCTAGATACCCAAGATCAAGTGCTGTGCTCCCTCTCAAACCCCTAGAGGAGTTCTTCCTAGCTTTCTCCTTGTTTCTGGTTCCAGGGCCATCCTTGGCACTCCAGCATTCCTTGGTTTACAACTGCCTTCTTCAACCTTGGCCTTATGCACTATCTTAGCACATAAGCACATAAATCACAGTGTATTAGACTCCACCATCTGAACTAATCACATCTGCAATAACCCTATTTCCAAACAAGATGACTCCCAAGTATTGAGTTTAGAACTTCAGCACGTCTTTCTTCTGAGAATACAATTCATCCCATAAAGATCATATGATTTCTTTCTCCCTACCTGTGTTGATATGATAGATAATGTTGTTGGGTTGTATAATATTTAACCTGCTTGCATCATTGCTAGTATAAAACTCAGTCGTGAATTATTGTTCCATAAATGAATTGCTAGGTTTTGACCACTGATATTGTGAGATATTTTTAATCAAATTCACAATACAGAAGAATGTTGTTTTCGTTTGAGTATTAGTTAAAGGTTTCAGATCAATATCATAATGATTTCATAAATTAAAATTGTTTTGTTCCATAATCTGAAATAGGTAAAACAACAACTGAGATTATTCCTGGGTAGAAAGTGTCTGTGAACCCATCCAAGGCCCTGTGCTTTTAATGGGAAAAAACTTTTAACCCTTTCCTAGCACTCTGATAATTTGTCTGGTTGGTCTTTCTTTTTTTTAACCTTTTATTATTTTTATTTTTAATTTCTTTTTATTGGCACATTGTAATCATACCTTATGATGAAGTTTATTGCGGCAGAAGCATATATATGCAAAACACTCACTGAGCCTTCCCCCGGTTCCTACCCCCTTAACTCTCCTTCCCCACCTTCCTCTGTATAACACTATGATTGACATCGACAAGTTTGTGCCTGAACATCATGTCCATTGAAGGATTCCCCTCTTCAAGTTTTCCTTCCCCCTCCTATCTCTCAGTTAGGTCCCCCTGTCACTCCACTAAGTTTTCTCTTTCTTTGTCTGGAGTCCCTCCCGTGTCCCAATTTCTCCCTTCCTCATATGAGGAAGAACATCTAACCCTTCACTGTCTGTGAACGACTAATCTCACCTAGCATATATTCTCCATATTCATCCATTTCCCTACAAATGGCATAACTTTGTTCTTTATGGCTGAGTAGAATTTAAATTTTGTGTGTATCTCATAATTTTGTAATATATTCATCTGTTGATGGACATCTCAACTGGTTCCATAGTTTAGCGATTATGAATTGTGCAGCTATAACATAGATATGCATGCATTCCTATGGTAGTTTCATTTCAATTCTTCAGGATAAACACCCAGGAGCAGTATATCTGTATCATATGGTAGGTTAATTCCCATTCCTCTAAGGATCCTTCACACTTTCCAAAGTGAATGCTTTAATTTAGAATCCCACCAACATTCTATTAGAGTCCCTATTGTTTGTGTTTTTTAAAATTTTTATTGGTGCATTATATTCATACATCATATTGGGGTAAAAAACTTGTGTGTACATACCTGTACACATCACTGATTTAGCCCCTACCCAATTCCCACCCCACTTCCTCCCCATCCCTCCTCCCTCCCTTGCTTGGCTTAGTGGTTGACTTCGATATGTTTAAGTACATTGTGTGTTTTAGAGATTTTCCTCTTCCCCGCACCTCCTTTCTCCTCCTTTATGTTGTCTTGTTTGCTCCTCTATAGGATTTCCTTCTTCATCTAGAGTTCCTCCTATGACCCATTTCTCCCTAACTCTCACATATTAGGGAAAGCATCTGCTTTCTTATTTTTTGTGACTGACTAATCTCACTTAGCATAACGTCCTCCTGGTTGGTCCATCTTTACGAAGATGGGGATTTTAGTAAATTTTGTTTTCCTTAAAAAAAAAATGGGTTATGAGCCGGGCGTGATGGCGCACGCTTGTAATCCCAGCATTTGGAGGCTGAAACAGGAGGATCTGGGTTTGTGGACAGCCTCAGTTAGTTAGTGAGGCTCTTTGCAACTCAGTGAGACCCTATTTCAAAATAAGGAATAAAAAACAGGGCTGAGGGTGTCAGTCAGAGGTAGAATGCCTCTGGGATCCATCCCCAGTACTGCAAAAAATTATATATGGGATATGAAACTGTACTATGTAGGCACAATGGAATTTTATTCCGCCATGAAGAACAAGATTCTGTCACTTGCAGAAAAATGGATGGAACTAAAGAGTATT
This sequence comes from Muscardinus avellanarius, assembly GCF_963383645.1. Lineage (NCBI taxonomy): Eukaryota > Metazoa > Chordata > Mammalia > Rodentia > Gliridae > Muscardinus > Muscardinus avellanarius. The sequence continues at coordinate 16,831,013 of NC_137787.1, read as the reverse complement.
ACGCCAAATGAGGCTCATCGGTCTCAGAAAGTGAAGGGCCCCGTGTTTTCCTCTCATATGTGGAAACTAGGAGAGAAACAAACAGGACTTTAGATAAATGAGGGATCCGAGTAGAAGAGTGGAAAAGGACTTGGAGAAGGAGGTGGGAAAGGACAAGGGAGACTTTATGAAGGAAAGTGTTTAAAAATCCTATGCATATATGTGACGTTATCAATACCAACTTCAGTATCATAAACGGGGAGGAGGAGGAAGGGGGTGGGACCCAAAGGGAAACACAGGGTTTGTAGGCAGTATTTTATATCACATCCAACCTCAATATAATGTAGAATTACAATGTACCAATAAATGTGTATATATTTATATATATATATATTTATCATAAATATATGTAAATATATATTTGTAGTAATAGGAATGGAACTCAGGGGCATTCTAAGTCTGAGCTCCAGCTCCAGCTCTACTTTTTATTTTTTATTTTGAAACAAGGTCTCAATAAGTTGCAGAAAGCCTCACTAAATAGCTGAGGCAGTCTAAGAACCATAATCCTCCTGTCTCAGCCTTCCAAGTACTGGGATTACAAGCATTAGCGACTGAACCCAGAGACATTTTACCTCTGCACTAAACCCCTAGCCCGATTTATTTCTATTTAGAAACATGGTCTCACTAAGTTGTTGAGGCTAGCTTTGAACCTGTAATCCTCCTGTCTCAGCCTCCCAAATCCTGGGATTACAAGTGTGCGCCACCATTCCCAGCTTCAAAGCATATTTTTTTAAAACCTATTTTATCTACATTTTCAAATTTATTTTCAACGAGGCATGCAAAGTATGGTTTCAAAGTGTTTCTTCTGCTTTGAATGACTATTTTCCTCGTAGTATTTTAAATTTTGTGCTGTTGTATATTTTCCTTTTGTCCTTTCTCCTTTTGTTTAACTAAGGGTTTGTCTATTTTGTTTAAGAACTATTTTTCAAAGAACTGTGTACTTATTTACTGCTCTTCTCTTTTCTCACGTCACAGTGTATGCCATTGCTTGTTTTAGGGGATCTGTCATTTTGATGGGTTTATAAGGTAATTTCGATTCCAAGTTTTGTGATTATAACTGTAACACAGTTTTATATTGGAAATTCGTCATGTGGTTCCCTGTGTCATGTGGTCACGGTTTTCATATCATTATATATTTTTATGTATGAGATCCTCTTATTTCTGAAGCAGATGGGAGCTCTTTGTGGCCAAGCTTGTGCCTCATATTTCTTTAAGACAGTACCTCCTGATATGGTGGCTGTGTAGTTAGAGCATTAATGTGAATGCAAAGAACCTAGACCAGGCAGCTTCTGAAGTGCCTCCCAGTGGCACACGCTTGTCTCATTCTTTTCCGTTGAGCGTAGGCTGGACCTAGTGATTTGCTTCTAAGAGGTAGAGCACGGCAGAAGAATTGAGATGTCACCTCCAAAGCTAAGTCATAAAAATCTGTGACTTGTTTGGATTCCTTCTGTATCTCTAGGTTTTTGTTTGCTTGTTTTTTGCTTGCTTTGAAGGAAGGGCCATATAATGCCCTGTTCTATGGAGAGACCCATGAGGCAAAAAACACACTTGACCAACTTTTGCTTCCTTTGGGACTGTGAGGCAGCTTTTGACCGATAGTCTATAAGGAACCCGGTGAAACCATCAACCATATGAGTGATGTTGACAGCCGACCCATCTTCAGCTGAGCGCTGAGATAGACACAATCTTGATCTGCACCTGAAGATCAACCCTGTGAGGAACCCAGAGCCAAGGATCCAACGAAGGGGCACCTGGATCCTGACTGAGAAAACTGCAAGATAATAAAACCTGCTGGTTTAAGCTGCTACATAGAAAATTGTTATGCAGCAACAAATAATCAGTACAGAGCCCACACTCTGTAGAGCTACCCTGTTTCAGGAATACTGCCTATAGTGTGTGTGTGTGTGTGTGTGTGTGTGTGTGTGTGTGTGTGTGTTTTACTGGGGATTAAACCATGGGCATTCTACCTCCGAGCTAAACCCCTAGCCCTATTTTATTTTGTTATTTTTTTCAGTTTTGAAACAGGTTCTCACTAAGTTGCTGAGAGCCTTAGTATAAAATGCTGAAGCTGGCAGGGAATTTGTGATCCTCCTGTCTCAGCCTTCCAAGGACTAGTATTACAGGTGTGTGACACCACACCCAGTTCACTAGTTGTAACTTAGAAGTGACCTGTTCTGTAAAGAAATAACTCTGAATCGGATTTAAAATGCAATGATAATAATACCCCCAAATTTTTATTTTATTTTATTTTACTTTATTTTATTTTATTGTGGTAGTGGGGATTAAACCCAGGGGACTTGTACCCCTGAGATACATCCCTAGTTCTATTTTTTAGTCTTTTTTAATATTTTTAAATAGGGTCTCACTGAGTTGCGAAGAGCCTCGCTAAGTAGCTGAGGCTGTCAGCCACCGGTGGTCCTCTGGTCTCCGCCTCCCAAATGCTGGGATTACAAGTGTGCTCCACCAATGCCCAGCTTCCACATTTTCATTTTAAATGGAATAGTAATACAGTTTAAGCTGAACGCGAGCCTGACCTGCTAGATATGGCGTTTCCAAGCTTTTCTCGGGGCCATGAAGCTACCTTCTCACTGAAAAAACATCAGTGATGAAGTGATGTCTAAATTTCCTGTTTTGAATATACTTTTATAGACAAAAGCAGAGGCGTACACCTGTAATCCCAATACTTGGGAGGCTGAGACAGGAGAATCTCAGGTTTGAAGACAGCCTCAGAAACTCAAAAAAATCCCTGTGTCTTTTTCCTTCCTTCCTTCCTTCTTTCCTTCTTTCCTTCTTTCTTAAAATACTGGGGATTGAACCCAGGGACATCCTACCTCTGAGCTACACCCTTCAGCCTTTTTTTTTTTTTTTTTTTTTGAAACAGGGTCTTGCTAAATTGCAGAGACCAGGCTCAAACCTGTGATTGTCCTGTCTCAGCCTTCCAAGTACTGGGATTACAGGTGTTCACCACCACACCTGGTAAGACTCTATTTCCAAATAAAAATTACGTAGGGCTAGGAGTTTCGCTTAGAGGTAGAACAACCCTGAATCCCATCCCCAGCGCCAATAAACAAATGCATTTATTGATGTACTGTAATTGTACCTCATAGTGAGATTTGAAGTGCTTTATGCATATATCACTTGGTGTGATATGTGAGCTTCTACTTCCTATGCTTAATGTGAAATTGCTGCGCAGGACACTCACTGTTGTCTTTATTTCAGGAGCTGGACCTCAGATGTGCCCATAATCCAGCACCAACTGTGCAAAAGGGGACAACGAGTGAGGGCTTGGTTCCAGGCCATGGTGCAGCAGGAGTGCGAACCAAACCCAAGTCACCGAGTAGTCCTAAAGGAGAGCGTCCTCCAACCTCAGCTGCTCACCGTGGAGCATGGAAATCTGAGCCAGTGTGGTGGCTCATGTTTGTAATCCCAGTTCTTAGGAGGCTGAGACAGGAGGAGCATAGGTTCACCGCCAGCCTCAGCTGCCTAGCGAGGCCTCTGCAACTTAATGAGACCCTGTTTCCTTACAAAGAATGAAAAATAGGGCTGGGGGTGTAGCTTGGAGATAGAATGATCCTGGGTTCCATCTTCAGTACCGCAAAAATAATTAAATAAATAAATAAATAAATAAAATAAATTTGGAGTCTTTTTGTTAGAGCACCTTAACCTTTACCTTTACTAAAATATCTATCATTAATTTCTCGAAAAACTGCCATCGAGTAATTGTTATGTAGGCACAATTGAGCATAGTACAAATAGATGCGGATCTGTGTTAGATTGGTTGGGAAATTTATTTTCAGTGCGCCAGTCCATGCTCTGAGGAAAAAATACCTACCACTCCTCAGCAGTACGCCGTTTGTCAGTCTCCGACAAGATGCTCAGAGTCAAGCTGTCCTGAGGATTTTTTTCCTAAATTGAATGGCTCCGGCACACTGCACATCGCAGTGCTAAGCTCACCAGGAGCCTTGTAAGAAAGCCAAGAGGTGAGGATTATAGTCTCATCACAGGAAGAAGAAATTCAGGCACATAACATCTCAGGTCACATCATAAAGGCCCTGGGAGCTGGAGTCAGAGTTAAAATGCTGTCTGAAAATCCATTGGTGTGCCAAGTTTTACTTTGCTTTTTTTTTTTTTTTTTTTTGGTCTTAACTGGGAGACAGAGAAATTGAAACAATGAATTTGGAAAATGCAAGGTACAAGCACCTTTGTGGTAGTATCCGTTTCTCCAACACATAAACACAATAGGCTTTTAAAATTAAGCCGTAGGGTGTGGTCCTGGTACCTATAAGCCACAGCGTGCAGCAGGAAGAGAGGCTACTGCCTCCTGAGCCAGACATCTAATTCTAAGTGTAACACAGCGGAAGTGTGAGAGTACAGCCCTGCACCCTAGTAAGAGAAAAAAGATTTCTCCCAAGAAGCTTATCACCGGCTCAGCAACCTTGCCCTTGCTTACCAGATAGGACCCAGAGGACCAGAAGGAAGGAAACTAAATCATCCTTTGAAGATAACCAGGCTTGAAGAGGCAGGTGGATGATAAGGCAGTGGCAGGTGTTTATTCTTGGGCATGTGTGCAACCAAATCCTTAGCAGGCTTTGCAGGGCCACCAGGAAATAGCCTTCTGCTGAAAAAATAAAATAAAATCCTGGAGGAATGAATTGTGCCGTTGTTACAGGCTGGCCACCTGGACCCAATCCGGATGTCTCTTACTTCCGGTGAGGAGGTGCGGCGGTCTTCCCTGGGGATCTCAGTAATTTCCCCTCTCCCTGGGGCCGGGGTTAGGAGGGCAGAGGGAAAAACTGGAACTCTTAACGCAGGCGCAGGTGTGGCGAGCTGCCCGACCCTCCTGGCAACCGGACAGCGCCCAGTTCCCGGAATGTCCCCTTCCCTCTTCCCAGTGCGGTTTCTTTGGCAGAGGCGTGGACGAAGGCAGGAGGAGGAGATCGGGGTTAGCATCTTCCTGCTGCACGCAGAAAACCGAGAAGGAAGGACGTCCCCCCCCCCCCACCGCCACCCCCAAGAGGCCCCGCCGGGTTGCCACACCGCGTCTCCGCGCCGAGGGTGAGTCACTCCGCGTGTCCTGGGTTCTTGGGCAAGGTCGAGGGCGTCTGGGCCCGGGAGGAAACGTTGCATCGAGCGGAGTTTGGAAAGAACTTGGGAGTTTCCCCTGGGTGCCTCGCAGCGCGGAGTGGGAACTAGTCTTTCTGGAAGTGGGCAAGAGGTCCGAGGAGGGAGCTAGCGCGCGGGGAAGTCCAACCTCACCTTGAGCTCTAGAGTTGAAAGGAAGGTCAGCAGGGCGGCAGCCTGCGCTTGGAAGGAGGGACCCCCGGCGGGCAGGTGCCCGCGCGCCCCGCCCTCCCCTCTCCAGGTCTGCACCGGAGGGAGGGAGCGAAGCGCGGCTGAGACACCTGGACTCTCCGCCGGGTGTGGACGAGCTCAAAGGAGCTGGGACTCCTAGGAGGGGGACGGGCGCGCCTCGCGCCAGGTGAAGGCGGACACCTGGAGCCGCGGCGCGGGCGCTAGGACCCAGGCTGCACACCTGTTGGCCGGCCCGGCCCCGCCCACCCGAGCCCCGGCGGAGACGGGGTGCGCGGCGGGAGCGCGATCCCAGGACCGCGGCCGGGTCGCCATGGCTGAGCTGCTGCGGAGCCTGCAGGATTCCCGGCTCGTGGCCCGCTTCCAGCGCCTCTGCGGGCTCTTCCCCGCGGCGGCGGAGGAGGGACCCCGGGAGAACGGCGCGGGCCCCTCGGAGCGCGGGCATCTCCCTGCAGCCGAGGGCAAGGGCGGCGGGGGCCCGCCCAACGGGCTGCGGAGAGCCGCGGCGCCGCAGGTAACCGCGGGCGGCAGGTGCAGGCGGGGAGGGAGGGGCAGCCTGCGGGCCTGCGGGTCCAGGCACCCCGAGACCCGGGCCCGCGCGCCCCCGGCCAGCCGGGTGGAGAGGGCGCCGGCTCCGGCAGCGCTGCGGCCACTGTGTGCAGGAGACCTCGGGGTCCACTCCCCGGGATGCCGCCCTCTAACGCTGCCCGGTGGCCTGCAGGTCTTTTCCGACTTAAATCCGCTGGGACTTCCAATAGAGCCTATTTAGAGACTTTCTGCCTTCGTGAATAAATTCACGGCCGTGTGTATGTTACCACGTATAGGAGAGTTATGTAATCGAAAAGAGAAGGGGAAGCAGGGATGCCCTTGGACTTCCTGGGAGGCTTTCTGAGAATGTCCCTGGAATTCTTGATTGGAATCAGTCCCACCTCGACCCCCGGCCCAGGGTGTTGCGGGGCTCGGTGCCGGCGTCCCCCAGCCTCGACACTGGCTCTAGGAACTGAACTTGTCCTAAGGAGGAGCGGTGTCCTGATATCACCTCCCGCCCCCTCCCGCCGCGCGGGCCCTCTGCTTGGTGGGTCTTTTATTACCAGCACAGATGCATTCGCTCTTAAACTCCTCGCGCCCGCTAGGAGTCCGGAGTGCGGTTATACAACCCACCGCAGCTTTGGGGAAACCAGGCTGTGTTGTCGCAGTGCACAGGGACTCCCGGCAGGCAGGAAGGACCTGCAGGCTGCAGATGGCTGCGGGGATTCAGGTCTGTCCTGAGCACGGTCAGGATCTGTCCTTTCCGGACTGGTGCAGGGTAAAAAATGTGTTAAAGTGAGGACCAGAACAATGTATTGACAATTCTGATTCCTTTTTTTTTAATGCCACATTATTTTCTTCCTAGAAGGTTCTGGAGACAAGAAAGTTGGTATTTAATTATGTATAGATGTCTACCTAGATTTTGTAAGTGAGAAATCATAAGGCCCACCTTGTGTGCAGAATGGAATATTGATAGGTGTTGATTTACAGAATTCAGTGATGAGGGTGGAGGTGAGCTGTATGTTCCACTCCAGAGACTTCTTCTTCTCTAATATTTTATCTCCTTTTATCCTTTGTTCTCCCTCCCATGTGACAGCTAGGAACTTTCAGAGGAGTTTCCTCTTGCAGAGTCTTAAAGGGGTCAGAGCCAAGAGATCCGTCTTCCCATTGGCTGTCACACACCCTCTCTCCCAGGTGGATAATGGAGGCAGCTTTCCATTGCCCCCTTCCCCAACTCCTACCCTGCTTCTCTAAGTCAGAAAGCTGGAAAAGAGTGAGCTTTTCCACTAGTGCTTTTCAAACGGTCTTACCCATCACTCTTGGTTACCTGACATCAGATTCTGGAGATGGGTCCTCTTCCCCTTTAAAGGCAAGCTGAGCCGTCCCCTTGCTGCTTGAAGTGTCCCCAGCCACGGGCTAGCCTGGCCCTTCTCAGCAACACAGGGTCTCTGTCCAAGACAGAACTAAAAATTCAACCGAAGAAATCCCTGTGATAATGGGGGAAAGGGACCATTTGATAAGGAAGAAATTAATGAATGTGCTTAAAGGTGGGTCAGCTTTGAGTGACTTGAGAAGATTAATACTTTGCTAAGAACATACAGGAATTTTCCAAAAGGAAATGATTGCATGCCTGTCCTTGGATAAGTCACAGGACTTTAAGGTGACCTGGGGAAAACGTTCACCTCTGCTTTGGGCCTTTGCCCAGGTAGTGGCTGGCCCCAGCCCTCTGCCCTTGGTCAAAATAACCTCCACACATTCTTCAGCCTCAAAGTTCAGTTCCTCCCCTGGCCTGCTGGGCTGCGCCCCCTTCTATGGGCTCTCTGCTCTGGTGTTTCTCCTTCAGCTTTATTACAGTGTGTAAATGTGCCCTTGTGTGGCTGTCTGATGATTCCAGTCTCCTCCAGTCGATGGTAAGCTCTAAGAATCCAGGAAATGTGTCTGTTCTGCTCATTTATTTTCTCCCCATAGCTTAGCATGGTGAATCCTCGAGTACACACTGCAATAGAAAATCAATAGATTTTAAAAAATTAAACGCTAAATAAAAAAACCAAAGCAGCCTAGAAGGCCACACTAGGACGTTGACTTAAGAGCCTTTTAGCGACAGCAAAGTTGTTTCCATCATTGTCATGACTTCAGATCTTCCAGAGTCTAATTCGCCTCCCAGGTTTTCTATATTTATTTTAATCCTTAATACTGGACAAATGTGGAAATGATTAAGGACTTCCTCTAAAAATTCTCCTAACACCACACATGGCTAGCTTAAAAATTAACTATATCTTTTACAAACCAGGGCTTGGCTTGCACAACTGTGTCATTGAATAAATTAGCCTGAGAATAGAATATTTCCCAGTAAGTCTGAGTCCTGAAAAGTTTAGTGACTTTTGGGGACTTCCCAGACATTTGCATGGTCAAGGGAAGTCGTCTTTTGACTTTTGAGTTTAAATTTCCCATCATGTAACTTCCAGGGAAAATTCCCATGGCTTACTGTGTCTGACTTACTGAGGTATGAGGTGTCCGGCCTCGTTGGGACTGGGAGGAGATCAGGGGGAAGGAGGAGGTAGTGTTTGCAGTTTGCAAAGGTAACCCCATTTTTGAGATGAGCCATTGGGGGGCATTCATGGCCATCACCTTAGAAAGCAGCTTCCAGAGCAAGAGGCAGGGATCCCAGGACCTGGCAAAAGAGGCAAATGCCCTGAAAATAATTGTGTTTATTTGTTCTGGGGTCAAGCCAACTTTAGATACAATGGTATTTTGGTTTCTACTATCTTTGCTTACCCAATGAAATTGTATTCAGTAGGACTTTCCTGTGCCTTTCTCCGTCATTATATTACACTAGAGATGATATTTCCAAATATCACTGTGCCCAGTAAGTTTTGCCAACTGCTCGGACATAGTTCTAAAGTTGCATTGAAGAGGGGATTAAAGACAGGTTGCTTTTAGCTGGGTGTGGTGACCTATAATCCCAGTATTTAGGAGACTGACATAGGAGGAATTGCAGGTTAGAAACCAGCCTCGGCAACTTGGTGAGACTCTTAGCAACCTAGTAAGATGTTGTTTCAAAACAAAAAAGCTGAGAGTGTGGCCTGGAGGTAGACTGTCCCTGGGTTCAGTCCCCAGTACCACACACACACACACACACACACACACACACACACACACACACAGGTTGTGGTTTTTTTCTGTAAATCATTGCATTCTTGGATTCTCTTTTGAAACATCTGTGGTCCACAAAATCCCACCCTTGAATGTACTGACTTGCTCAAGTGCAACAAATACATCCCTCGAAGCAGAAGTCCAGAAGACGGGGATCAGGCTCTGCCTCTCTGGATCATTTGGACTTCTGTGGGCCTCAGTTGTCATCTCAGCAAATGAGCAGGGTGAAATAGGACCCTGGTTTTCTTTTTTGTGCGTGGGTCTGGGGATGGAACCCAGGGGCATTCTACCTCCGAGCTACACCCCCTGCCCTATTTTTTATTCTTTATTTTGAAACCGGGTCTCATTTAGTTGCAGAGGACCTCACTAAGTATCTGAGGCTGTCCGCGAACCGCGATCCTCCAGGTCTAAACCTCCCAATACTGGGATTACAAGCGTGCGCCACCATGCCCAGCTAGGACCCTGGTTTTCTGATGATGGCAAGACTCTATAATCACTTTTAGGGACTTTAAAAGCAAAACAAACAAGTAAAACAATGCCCAGGGTGCAGATCAAAGACAGAGCCCAGAGAAGCTGGAGAACCAATGGGAAGCTCTGCACACTCTTGTGCTGGGACGTCCTCTTCATGGGAAGGTGGCCATGGTCTCAGGCAGCAGTGATGTCAGCTGTGACACTGTGGCTTCATCATCACTAAACTGGCCAAAAGAACAAACTTCAGACTTAGGTTATCCTCAGTTGGACGTTTGGATCTGAAAGCATAAATGAGCCACTTGAAAATATATAGATTTGGAGCTTGGCGTGGTGGTGCATGCCTGTAATCCCACTACTTGGGAGGCTGAGACAGGAGGATCATAGGTTTGAGGACAGCTTCAGCAAATAGTGAGACTCTCATCAACCTAGCAAGACCCTGTTTCAAAATAAAATAGGGCTCGGGGTATAGCTCAGAGATTAAAAAACCTCCAGGTTCAATCCCAGTACCACACACACACACACACATACAAAATATACACATTTGGCCTTTTCTTCTCTCCTTTCCCCTGTAACAGATATCATTTTTTTTGTTCAAAGGAGAAAACTTGGGAATGCACAGAAAGGTCAATCCATGTCTGGGTAGCACAAAAATGGTTACTCAGGAAATGTTAAACCTCATTTTTAATGGCTTCATGTTACTGTATCACACGGGTATACTATAATTTATTTTTTCATTTTGTGCAATATATTTTTAAAATTTTTTATTAGTGCATTTTATTCATACATCTTACTGGAGCACAAGATGGTGGAGCCATACATGCACACATCACCCAAGGATATACTATAATTTAGATGACCTATTGCTATGGCTTTAGGTTGTTTGCAATTTTTGCATTAAATATATTAACATCTTGCCAGGTATTGTGGTGCATAGCTGTAATCCCCGTACTTGAGAGGCTGAGACAGGAGGATCACAAGTTCAAAGCCAGCTTAGGCAACTTAGCGAGGCTCTCAGCAATTTAATGAGACCCTGTTTCAAAACAAAAAATAAAAAAGGGATGGGATGAAGCTCAGAGATCAAATGCCCCTAGGTTCAAACTCCAGGACCACCAAAACTAAAAATCATAATGACATCTTTATACAAGTATCTTTCCACATATTTTTGGTTATTTTCTAATTTCAGTTTTTAGACATGGAATTGCTCAATGGAGCATATGTTCTGGCTTCTCATAGAGCTTACCAAATTTCCCTGAAGGAAGAGTGTACTGAGGTAGACACCTATGAGCATAGGTTTTCCCACACTCTCACCAGTCTCAGGTATTAATGCTTTATTTAATCTTCAGAGAAAATGGGACACTCCTGCTTGTTTCTCATCTCTTTTTCCTCCATTTTCTATCAACATTTGTTGACTAGCTACTGTGTTTCTGGCCAGTTATTAGTCTCAGAGATACAAAGATAAATAAAATTTATTTCTTGCCCTAGGACAGCCCAAATAAAATGGTGCACTGCAGAATATGCTAGGATAACAGGGTGGACGCAGAGGCAGGAAGACCATGGCAGGCGTGACTCACCTTCTCCAGTCCTGAGTCAGGGCTTAACCAGTAAGACTCAACCAGACAAGAATGAGGGAAGCTCTCTCCTTTACCTGGACTGCTATGTTCTGAGTGTGTGTGTGTGTGTGTGCGCATGTGTGTGTGTGTGTTTCTGGGGATTGGACCCAGGGGCTGTTTACTTCCAAGGAACACCCCCACCCAGTTCTAGTGCATTTTTTTATTTTGTAAAAGAGTCTCACTACATTGCTGAAGCTGGCCTCACACCTGGGACCCTTCTGTCTCAGCGTACTAAGTAGTGGGATTACAGGTATAATCTGTGTCATTTTTAGTGAATGGTGATAAAAGTAGCGTGGACATTGGTCTGAGTTCCAACAGAAAATAAAGGCCTACTTAAAAGTGAAGTTGAAACGCTTTTAAATGTTAAAATGCGCCGGGCGTGGTGGCACACGCTTATAACACTTCCCCCCACCCCCGCTTGGGAAGCCGAGACAGGAGGATCACGCAGGTTCGAAGCCAACCTCACTGGCTTAAAAGACCCTGTTTCTGATCCCAGCCTCGGAGGCCCCAGCACCGGCCTAGCCTCACGGCAGGCTCTGATCCTGGCCTCGCTGGCCCCAGACCGGCCTAACCCCTCAGCAGGCTCCAATCCCAGCCTTGGAGGCTCCAGTAGCGGCCTTGTCTCCTGTCAGGCTCCGATGCCAGCCGTTGGCCCTGGCATCAGCCTAACCCCTCGGCAGGCTCCGATCCTGGCCTCAGAGGCCCCAGCACTGGCCAATGGACGGCATCGGAGCCTGCCATGAGGCAAGGCCACTACTGGGGCCTCCTAGGCCGGGATCGGAGCCAGCTGAGGGTTTAGGCTGGTGTTGGGGCCAGCGAGACCAGAATCGGGGCCTCCCATGAGGCAAGACTGCTGCTTGAGCCAGAGAGGTCTGGATTAGTCCACTGGGTAGCCAGGCCACTACTGGGGCCATCAAGAGTGGGATTTGTACTTGCAACGTAGCATGCACAGAGAAATATCACAGAAAATAAAAATCAGATGCTTCCCCTAATCAGCAATAACTAGGAGGAAAGGGGCAACAGGAAGAGGTCGAGTTATAGAAAGGGCCCTATAGTGAAGCAACTAAGGTGACCAATCAGAGGGTATGGAATAGGGGAGGATGGAGCCTCTTTAAAACGCAGGAGGTACATAAAAAAATATATCAAAGTTAATCACCAAACAAGCATGGGATGGAGGGAGGGGAAGGGAATGGGATGGGGGCTGGATGAGGGCTAATTGGATGATGTGTGCTTATATATCCTCTCAAGTCTTGTACTCCAATGTGATTGATATATGACTACAATGCACCAATTAAAAAAAAAGACCCTGAGCCAGGCGTGGTGGCGCACGCTTGTAATCCCCGCGCTTGGGAGGCTGAGACAGGAGGATCACGCAGGTTCGAAGCCAGCTGCGCGCGCTCTCTTAGGAAACCCTGTTTCCAAATAAAAAAAATGTAAAAATAGGTCTGGGAGTGTAGCCCAGAAGTAGAAGGGCTTCCAGGAACCCCAGTACCACCAAAAAAAAAAAAAAAAAAAAAAAAGACCCTGTTTCCAAATAAAATATAAAATAGGTCTGGGAGTATAGCCCAGAGGTAGAAGGGTTCCATTCCCAGTACCACCAAAAAAAAAAAAGTTAAAATGCTAAACCATATGTATATTTTACTTCAATTAAAAAAAATAAAAGACTGAGACAGGAGGATCGCACAGGTTCAAAGCCAACCAGCCTTGGCAACTGAGCAAGGCTCTCAGCAACTTAGTGAGATAATAATAATAATAATAATAATAATAATAATAATAATAATAAAAAATATGGCTGGGGTAGCTTGGAGAAAAAAATGCCTCTGAGCTCAATTCCCTGTAAGAAAACAAGAAAGAAAGAAAGAAAGAAAGAAAGAAAGAAAGAAAGAAAGAAAGAAAGAATTTCTTTTTTTTTTGGCTTTTTATTTCTTAAATATGGACTGTCTATAGTGATTTCCAATAAGTTCAATATGGGAAGGGGAGGAGAAAAACCATTTCACAGTGTAGACACTTGCTAGACATTACCCTGATGACCAAAGTAAACATCAGTGAAGTCACGTTGATAGTATATCCCTTGACATATGTTGAAGGTACATACTCTTGATACATAGTGAGGAGCATTCTACAAAATTCTGACCAGTACTCCTGGAAACTGTCAAGGTTCACCGGGCGTGGTGGCGCACACTTGTAATTCTAGCATTTGGGTGGCTGAGACAGGAGAATTGGAGTTTGCAGCCAGCCTCAGCTACTTAGTGAGAACCTGTTTCAAAATAAAGAAGAAAGAAAGTAGGGCTGTGGGTGTAGCTCAGAAGTAAAATACCCCTGGCTTCCATCCTCAGTACTGAAAAAAAAAAAAAAACTGTCAAGATTCCTGAGGGTAGTTGTGTGCACCTGTAAATGTCAGCTACTCCAGAGGCTGAAATAAGAGGATTGCCAGTTCCAGACCAGCCTAGGCAATATAGTTGAGACCATGTCTCAGGATAAGATAAAAAGGCTGAGGATCTACTCGGGCACTGAGCACCTACCTAATATGCTTGAGACCCTGGGTTCAATCCCCATCAAGACACACAAACACATACACACAGCACAGGGAGGAGTGGGGAGTACCTCTCAAGCCCCTGCTCCATGCGCCCCCTCTTTGGCTATACCCTGTCAGGGCCCCCCTTTGGCCAAATTTTCTCAGAAGCCCGAGAGCTTGGGAACCTGGCTGGTACCCAAGTTCCCCAGTCATTAAGGTAAGTTTCCCTAGAGAAAAATGGAGGGTGGACCTGGACAGGTAAATGGAGACTTTCCAGCACAGGTTGCATAAAGAACTCAGTGTAATAATTCTGCCTGAAGTGTTGGGCTATAGCCAGAGTTTGGCTGAGTCCTGAACATGGCTATCTGCAGAATCTGCACTTTATCCCACAGACAGGAGATGGCAAATCAATTTCTTCCCTTTGTGCCAAATCAGAACTGACAGCTTAGAGCACTGTGTTAAGAAGGGATCTTGGGCATCTCCGTTGGCAAGTGTGGGGTTGATGGTGATGATGTCTGTATATGAATTAAGGGGGCTTGGCATGAACCCTTTTAGACAATGACCATAGATAGATTCAAACGGCAACAAATGCGGGACTGACATGAAATGAAACTTTAATGTCTGATTGGCTTTTGAAGGAACTTTGAGTGTTTCTCTCATACCCAGGTGTCTTCTTAAGATGTGCATAGGTTGCCGTATTTTGAGTCATGGGATCTCATCACTGTGATTACTGACTGATTGGATCAGGGATCCATCCCTGAGTTAAAAGCAGTCTTCTACAGGTTGGGTAGCAACTTGTGAAATGTCCTAGCCAGAGCTTCACCCACCTGGCATCTGCATGTTGGATAGTGACTAAGAAAGCCAGCCACATTGCTCCTGTGAGACCCAGCTATAGGGACAGAAAAGTAGATCGCTCATGAATCTCACAGAAAAGAGGGAGGTCATTAAACAGAAGGCTTGTTGGGGTTTTTTTATACATCTTTTTTTTATAATTTTTTTCCGGGTCTGGAGATGGAACCCAGTGGTATTCTACCTCCAAGCTACACCCCCTGCCCTAATTTTTATTCTTTATTTTGAAACAGGGTCTCACTAAGTTGCAGAGGGCCTCACTAAGTAGCTGAGGCTGTCCGCGAACCATGATCCTCTGATCTCAGCCTCCCGAATGCTGGGATTACAAGCATGCGCCACCACGCCCAGTTTATACATCTTTTTTTAATTGGTGAATTTATGTAAACAGAAAACAGGAGAGAGAAAGCAACAGGAATGCAGAAGTCTGAGGTAGAGGGGAGACCAGAAGGAAGAGTCTGCGTGGGGTTGGAGCTGAGCCTGGAGTAGGGAGCTAGGGAGGAGCCTGCACCAAGGTGTACACCTGCAATCCCAGCTGCTGGGGGATGAGGCAAGGAAGGGAGGGAAAGAGAGACACAGAGAGAAAGAGAATAGGAGGGAGAGAAGGAGGAAGAGGAAAGGAAAGGAAAAGAAAAAGAAAGAAAAATGCTGGCGTGGTGGCCTTACTCCTTGACAAATCATCTAGCAAACTCCTTCACCGAGAGTGACCTTTGAGAGTCCCCCTGTACAACCAGAATGCACTGTTCTCTACTGATTTGAAAGATTCGCTCATAATTGCAACTAGATCATTATTTCTCTTGACTCTTGTTGCCCTGGGAATGATAAAAGATGGGAAAGAATACTAGGGGGGATGGGTGAGCGCCCTCAGCTCCCCGTGAAGCTCAGGACCACCCATGTGCTTGGAAACTGACAGGTACTTAATACTACCTGCCCCAGAGCGGCAGGAGGGCTGGCTGTGTGAAGCTTCCCTTTCCCTGCTTGGTGCTGCATGGTGCCATAAACCACGATCACCTGCTCTCTCCTTTCACTGTGAGGGGATGGGTAAATTTTACCCCTGAACACTTTACCTGGCTGGATCTTTTGGCTCGAGCATCGTTCTCAGTGTTGGTTCCTTGTCATCCAGGAACCAATGGAATGAATACTTCTTTAATAACTCCTCCCCCCTTTTTGGTGCGTGTGTGGGGGATATTGGGGGTTGAGCCTAGGGGCCTTCTACCTCTGAACCACATCCCCTGCCCTATTTTATTTTTTATTTTTCTAAACAATATCTCACTAAATTGCTGAGGGCCTCACTCATTTGCCAAGGCTGCCCAAAACCCCACCATCTTCCCATCTCAGCCTCCCAGGTACTGGGATTACAGGTGTGCCCCACCACGCCCGGCTTGCTCTGCCTTCTTCTGTTGGACACCATGAGGGCCTTATGGGCATTGCTAAAAAGTTGGTGGATGGTGAAGACATCCGTGGAGTTAAAAATTGTGACAAAGCTACTGTATTTTAGGAGGCTGTTGACAGCAGGCCTACTCTGATGTTAACTTTATAAGTAAGATGTCAAGCCTTCCCCATTTTTGAAAAGCTCTCGTCCTTCTGTTGCTAGATTCTGCTACTGATTAAATCCTTCGTGGCCCTGATAGGAGCGTCACGAGCAAAGGTGGTCTCGCATGTGATGTAGTGTGTGACTTTCTTGGGAGCGAACCCTCCTCTGGTTTCCAGGCAGCATAATGAGAAGCGCTCCTATCTGTGATAGGAATCCGTGGGAATGCTCAAGTTTGGGTCAGCAGCCGCTGGTCTTCATTATTCTACTTGGTCTGCTGAGATACAGTCCACATGTTGGGAAAGTGAAATGTTGGGCAAACTTCAGTCAAGACCGTGAGTCACATTTTTGTCCTCTCGCCTTGCTGCAGACATGGAATGGACTCATTGACAAAGTCTGTTAAAACAGAAGAAAAAGCCTGTGTTTGGGCTGGGGAGGATGGGGATGGGGATGAGCCACCTGCGATCTTCAGTGGGGCCTGGAAATCTTGGGAAAGGAAGTAAAGGTTGCTTTAAACTATTTTGAATAATAACCCCCCTCCCTCCGTCTTCACTTACAGTTTATACTTCTTATTTTAAAACAAAACACCAGATTCATTGTTGCTTTTAATAATGCTGTTTATTTGGTATCATGCCTTCCCAAGAAACGCCCTCTCTATAATCTCTGGGTATGTTTTGATTTCTACAAATGGCAAAAATTTTGTTTCCATGAAATTTTATAGAAAACAGCTGATCAGAGCAGAGATTCCTCTGGGTAGGAGGCAGAGGGACTGAGGGTGAAGACAGGCTCCTGGGGACATGTTGGAGCTGCAAGTCCTGGGCTGAGTGGGGGAAGCAAGGGCTTATGTGAACATTTTTTGGTTGCAGTTTTAAAAATCTTCTCAAAGCCAGGCGTGATGGTGCACGCTTGTGATCCCAGCATTCGGGAGGCTGAGACAGGAGGATTGTGGTTCGTGGACAGCCTCAGATACTTATGCCCTTTGCAGCTCAGACCCTTTTTCAAAGTAAAGAATAAAAAATAGGGCTTGAGGTGTATCTTGGAGGTAGAATGTCCCAGGGTTCCATCGCCAGTACTGAAAAAAAAAAAAATCCTCTCTCTTGCAAAATGATTTTAAAGGTGGCTGTGAAATAGAATTTCAAAGATTTTATTGAAAGTGTGATATATAGAAGGAGACTCAGAAGTTGTTTTCACCCTCTTTCTGAATTTTGATCTTTTTATGGTCTTTAGCTAAGAAGATACCAACTAATTTTGTGTGTATGTGGTACTGGAGATAGAACCCAGGGGCTTTCTACCCCCGGGCTACACTCCCAGACCTATTTTTTTAATTATTATTTTTGAAACAGGGTCTCACTAAGTTGCTGAGAGCCTCAGTAAGTAGCTGAGGCTGGCTTCGAACCTGTGTGATCCTCCTGTCTCAGCCTCCCAAGTGCAGGGATTACAAGCATGCACCACCACACCCAGCTGATACAAACTTTTTAAAGAATTAATATTGTAGGTTCTTTTTGGGAGGAGTACTAGGGATTGAACCATCCCCTATACCTTCTGAGCAAGTGATGTATGACCGAGCCACATCCCCAGCCCAATATTTATCATTTTTAACTACTGAGGTAAAACATGCTTATGTCAGAAATAGTAGAAGACACTGAGAAGTTTAAAGAAAATCTTACCCTTTCACAAAAAATACTGTGAATATTTTATATAAAGTATTGCTTCTTTTTCTTTCCATGAGCACAGGAATATTTAAGTTACAAGTATACTCTATACATACAGTATTGGAATTAGTATTTATTTACTTATTTATTTAGGTACTGGGGATTAAACCCCAGGACATTCTACCTCTGAGCTACACCCCTGGCCTTTTGAATTTTTCTTTATTTTATTACAGGGTCTTGCTAAGTTACTGAGGCTAGCCTTGAACCCGCACTCCTGTCTGTCTGCCAGGTACTGGGATTGTAGGTGTGTGCCACCACGCCCGACTTGGAATTAGCTTTTTACCACTGGGTCATAAACATTTTTCCACATCATCATCGATTGTATATTAATTACCTGCTTTTAATTACCTACTGCTCTTTAATTACCTGTCAATTTAATAATACAGAAAAATTTGTCATTGTAGGATTTCATAATACATGTATTTAGGCCATTTTGACGTTTGTCCTTGTAGCTCCCCTGAGCCAAATGTTAGCAGAGAACCTTCCAGCTCTCGACACTTTCCCTCTATACTTAGCGTCGCACTGCTTTCTGGAAAACATGAGAAAGGCATTTCCTCACAAAGCAACTCAAGTCTGCTGAAGCACTACCTTCTTTTGTTGTTGTTGCTTCTAAATTATAACTTGTGCGTCCTCAGTGCACAGATCTGAGATATATAACTAGGTAAATTTGCTAGATGTCTGTATCCCTATAACTATCACCCAGGGAACGATTCCGGAGACTCGGAAGGTCTCTATCAGTACCGTTCTCACCCACTGTTTTCTCTCCATCTCTGGGAATTCCTTTTGCCTCTTCTGTAGGATGTATAGCAGCAGTGGTTTTATTTTACATACCATATACTATCCATTGCACAAATATGACTGTTCACTTTGTAGCACATAGACGTTTGTGTTATAAAGGACAGCATTAAGTATTATCTTTTAGTTCTTTATTTTAAAGTTTATTTAGGAAATAATTGTAGCCTTTAAAATGTTGCCAACATAGTGAAAAGTTCTTGACTTAATGATAAAAATTCTCCTAGAGTTAGCATCATATAAAACCATAGTACACGGGGCATGGTGGTACGTGCCTGTAAATCCCAGCTGCTTGGGAGGCCGAGGCAGGAGGATCACTTGTTCAATGTCAGCCTAGGCAATACAGTGAGATCCTGTCTCAGAATGAATAAATATAATAAGACCATAGTATAGTAGCCCAAACAAGAAAAGATTGTTTAACTTATGGGCTTTATTCAAATTTTCTAATTGCCTTCCTCATGTTATTTAGCCATTCTGGGCTCTGATCCCAAATCATACATTGCGTTGAGTTGACGTCTCTTCCAATGTGGATCAGTTCTTTAGTCATTTTTTGCCATCTGGATCTTTAATACTTGAAGAGTCCAGGTGAGTTATGTGTGTAGCACCTCTCCCTTTGGGTTTGCCTGACGTTTCCTCCGGATTGCACGCAGGGTCTGTGTGTCTGGTAGAAATTCACAGGCAGATACTGCATCCATCCTGTGCACCTCATTGGGAGGCATGTGATGGCGATTTATTCCATTACCAGTCATCTTAAACACCTTTAAAAGGATGCCTTCCAGGTTAGTTTTAATCTCTGTGATTAATATCTGATATACCGGTATTTTAAAGCATTATAAATAAACATCTTTTCTTCTCTCTGCATATTTCCATACACTAATTTTAGCATCCATTAGTGAGGTGTTCTTTAGAAAAGTTATCTTCCAGCCAGGAGTAGTTGGTAGTGCATGCCTGTAATCCCAGCTACTCCAGAAGCTGAAGCGGGACGGTCACAAGTTTGAAGCTAGCCTGAACAACTTAGGAAGACCCTGTCTAAAAAGAAAACAAAAAGGGCTGGAGATATAGTTCAGAGGTAGAACATTCCCGGGTCCAATCCCTAGCACAAAAAAAAAGAAAAAGTCATTTACCAATTTGGTAGCAAAGAAAAAAGGATTCTATTATCTTATTTTTGTTTCTTTTGTCTTTAACAAGGTCTTTCCTTTGTTGAGCAGATGCTCTTGTTACTCTTTTTGTGAACGCCCTGGGCAGGTGTTTTGCCTACTTGCTCCACTGCGATTTTAGTGGAGTTAAAAAAAAACAAACTGGTTTTCATGATATCTTTAGTCTATTTTGCATCAGATTATTCCAATGTTTATCACTTAATCAAAGCTTACAACTATATATTTTTTTGGGGGGGACTGGGGATAGAACCCAGAGCATCCTACTTCCAAGCTACACCCCCAGTCCTATATTTTAGTCTTTATATTTTTTGAAACAGGGTCTCACTGAATTGCGAGGGGTCTCACTAAGTAGCTAAGGCTGTCCACGAACCACGATTCTCGGGTCTCCACCTCCCGAATGCGGGGATTTCAAGCATGTGCCACCATGCCTAATATATTTCTAATCTTTCCTCATATGAAGAAAATATTGGAATCTAAGGCAGGGGAGGGAAATAAAAGGATAGCAAGTCACCTCCAGGTAACCAAGCCTGGTCCTTCCCCTGTGCCTCACATTTGCGCCCTGCGAAATATCTGGTGGTACAGAAACCTCAGCAGGTTTCAGAGTTTCTGAAAGGGTTAGAGAAAGCAGTCATTCCCTGGCAACTCCAAGCCAGGAATGAAAATATGTTTAGAAGATATGGCCCACGTTTTATCATAGAGTGATACTGAAACAAGAAAATGAATTCATTCGGTTGTGTATTGCAAATGGTGGCAGATAACTTGAGTCTTCTAAACTCAGTCTCCTCCTCTGCATGGCTCCTTGGTGGCCCGGGACTGTCTTCCTGCTGCGCCCTACGTTAGATCACAGCTGTCCTTGACTGAATGGAATGCCTGTCCCCAAAAGTTATTCCATAGTGTATATTTTGAAGAACTGTTACTTTTGGAGAGAAGAGGGTCTAACAGCCATTGACCACTTAATCTTGCCTCTAAGAAAACCCATCTAATTCCTCATTCCTGATTTTATTGTCCCCAGATTTTGCCCCTCAAGGAATTTTGTGACATTTTCCAACATGAAGAGTCGTAAATGGTCTAGTGCTGATTTTTTTCCTGCTTACCACCTAAGTGCCATTTTGGGAAGAGAACTAGGACTTCCCATACGTGTGCTGGGTACTTCTGGGATAGACAGCTATAAATGGATAAATTATAGTGCCCCTAAGAAGTTACAATACGGTCCCATTAAAAACACCATCTCCTAGATTTAGAATGACTTATTTGGTAATCAGTGCTTTTTCTTCTCCACCCCACTGATGTCAAGCCCAGTTGACTCATCAGATAAAAAAATCAATTATAAAAAATGTGACTTTTGAAAAGAATCACTTGTTTAATAAGTTACTGTTAAGCATACATTTACCATGGAACCCATGGTTAACACTCCTTGCCGTTTACCACAGAGATATGAAAACCTGTTCACATAAAAATTTGCACATAGTTTTTATAGAGCTCTTTTTGATAAAACCTAAAACTGGAAACAACCAAAACATCCCTCACTAGATGAATGGCTAGATGAACTGTGATTATAAAAACCATGGGATACTATTCACCAATAAAAAAGAAATGTAGTGTTGATGCACCCAACCACTTGGAGGGACTCAAAGACACTTTGATGAGTAAAAAAGTCAATTTCAATCCTTCCATATTATTGGTACAAGGGAGCTCTTGTACACAGTGGTGGCGTTATGCTAGGTTTCTGGTTTGGGTATCACGCTGTAAGAAGTAACCGCAGGGTGAATATGGGCAAAAAAAATATATAGGACATTTGCACTACCTTTGCTAGTGCTTGTGAATTTATAATTATCTCAAATTAAAGTTTTTTTTGTGTGTAAATCAGTGCTGCTTTTCCACAACTGGTCCTGCCTCCTCCTCACAGCTTCTACACAGGTGTTCTGCACAATGCACAGTGGCATTTGGGAGCTGGTCCTCTGAGCCATCTCTCAGGCAGACATGCCGTCCTGACTTCCCAGAGCTTCAGGGCGTGGCATGAGTCATCTGACTTTAATTCTCTTAGAATTAAAGAACGAGTTGGATAGCTGCATAGCCGGGTCATATTGTGGTTTCATTCCCAGTCTTTTGAGGAACCGTCATGTTGATCGCCAATAAAGGCTATACTAATTTACAGCCCCAACAACGATGTATAAGAGTTTCTATTCTCCCATATCCTCACTAACTAGAGTTAGATGGAGTCTAAGTGTAGTTTTGATTCTCATCTCCCTGATCGCTAATGATGTGGAACATTTCTTCACACACACTGGCCATTTGTATTTCTTTTGAGGAGTGTCTATTCAGTTCAGTTGCCCTTTTTCTTTTTTTTTCTTTTTTTTTCTTTTTTTTTTCTTTTTTTTTTTTGGTGGTATTGGGGTTCCTGGAAGCCCTTCTACCTCCGGGCTACACTCCCAGACCTATTTTTATTTGGAAACAGGGTCTCTTAGCCAGCGCGCGCAGCTGGCTTCAAACCTGCGCGATCCCCCTGTCTCTGCCTCCCAAGCGCGGGGATTACAAGCGTGCGCCACCACGCCCGGCTCAATTGCCCATTTTTTAATTGGCTTATTCTTTCAGTGGTAAGTTTTTAAAGTTCTTGAAACATTACTATGCTTTCTCTCCTATGTGGAAGCTAGAGATAGGAAACAGAAGAGACTTGAGATAAAAGAGGAGACCAGTAGAATAGTGGAAGCAGATTGGAGAGGAAGGAAGTGGGGTGGGAGAAAAGGAGAATTAATGAAGAAAACCGTTCAGCAATGCTATGTTTATATATAAAATTATCGCTCCAAATCTCATAACACGAATGGGGAGGGGGGCAGGGTGAGGTATAGAGGGACACACCCAGCACTGTGTGCCGTGTGTTTGTATCACGTTGAACCACACTGAGATGTATAAAGCACACCAATAAAAGTATAACAGAGTCATCTGCGATTGACACTCCCTTCTGTATTTTCCCTATGCTTGGTTCCTTCCACTTGTCTTTGGCTGGTATAGTATGACCTAAAACCAGGAAAGAGTAGCATAAGATGTAAATTTCAAGGCTTACTTTGCCTGTGTGTAATTTCACTGAGAATAGCTTACTTTAAATTTAAGAATATAAGTAAGATTTTTTCCCTAATATACACAGACCATGAAGTAGATCACTCTTTATTTAAACTGATGTCCCAATGGCAAGGGCTGGCCGTGCCCATTCTTTAACGTCTGCTTGTCCTGACTCCAGGTCAACAGAATGCACTCCACATATTTAATCATTAGATTTATGATTTTCCACATGCAACTTTTATTGCCAGGAAGTATTTATCAAATATCTAATTGTAAAAAGATTTTAACTCTGTTCTACAGAGGGGAGAACTTAAATCACAAGATCCAAAGTGTATCATGAAAGTAACTAAAATTTCATGAATTTCTAGACATGGAAACACACCCACCACATATTGTTCAATGAAAAAAATAGATTGTAAAATAAAGTTTATAATATGATCCAGATTTATATATCTATATAGGCTGACACATTAAACTATATGCTAGTGAAATGAAGTTTAAAATATGACACATAAGCCGGGCGTGGTGGTGCACGCTTGTAATCCCCAGACTTGGGAGGCAGAGACAGGAGGATCGTGTGGTTGTGCCTGGGTACCATGGGTTTAAAATAGGTACTTTTCTTATTTATGCATGTATGAATTTTTTATTGTACTGAGAATTGAGCCTAGAGGCATTCTACCTTTGAGTTACACCCCAGTCCTATTTAATTTTTTTACTTTGAAACAGGGTCTCATTAAGTTCCTGAAGGTCTTGCTAAGTTGCTGAGGTTAGCCTCAAACCTGAAATCTTTCTGACTCAGCCTCCCAAATACTAGGATTTCAGGTGTGTGCCTCACCATGCCTGGCTTATGTCTGTATTTTTTTTTTAAACTATAAGATAGTTTTATGTTTAGAAACAGTTAAACCAGATTCCACTATAAGGATGCTTTGTACTTTTGAAGAATATTAGGTAGTTATTAAGAATACTAATATTGTCCCATGTTAGAACTTTGGGCCATATAAATATATGAAACCACTGAGTATGTATGTGACCACTGAGCTGAGTATGTAACCATTGGGCCATATAAATATATGCAAAAAGTTCATCATCATTAGCAATCAGGGAGATGTAGATCAAGACTGCTGAGAGCAGTCATTAGGAAGTCAAACAACAATAAATGTTGGAAAGGATGTAGGGAAATACAAACTCTTCTCCACTGTTGGCGGGATTGCGAAGTACAACAGCTATGGAGATTAGTGTGGAGATTCCTCAAAAAACTTGGAATGGATCCACCCTACGATCTGGCTATACCACTACTGAGTGTCTTTCCAAAGGGACTGAAATCAGAATATTATAATGACAAATGTATACCCATATTTAGAGCAGCACGATTCACAATAGCCAAATCATGGAACCAACCAAGGTGTCTGTCAACAGATGAATGGATTACAAAATCATGGGGTATACGCACAATGGAATTCTACTCAGCAATAAAGAAGAATAAAACTGTGCCATTTGCAGCAAAATGGATGGACCTCAAGAACATTATGTTAAGTGAGATTAGTCAGTCACAGAAAGTGAAGAGTCATATATTTTTTCTCATATGTGGAAGCTAGAGAGGAAAATGGATACCAGAGGGATTTTAGTTAATGAAGGAGAAACGCCGGTGCAGTGAGGGAAGAGGCTGGGGAGGTGGTGGTGGTGAGAGGAAGAATTAATGAAGGAAGCACGTCCACTGGCGCTTTGTACATGTGTGAGGATACCCGTGCCAATATGAAGATTATGGATGGAGAAGGGGAGGAAATGGGGAGAGAGTAGGGAGGGAGACTTACCAAGCGCTGTGTGCATGGATGTCACTATCGCTCTGAACTACATTATGATGTAAGGCTACAATTCACCAATAAAAGTATATTTTAAAAGTCATAATTAAAATTAATAATTTTCCTTTAAATATAAACTGTGGTGATTCCCAGAAAAAATTAAAAAAATAACAAAATAACCATTGATATCTTTGTAACAAAGTCTGAAATATCATCTGTCTTAGCTATGATCCTTACCTTCAGGGAATATTTATTAAACCATGTAAAGTACTCCAGTAGCTTTCTTAAATGAAACAATATGAGGTCTTTGCATAAAGACCCCGTGAAAAATTATAATATATCTTTTCCTACTCTGTCCAAACCAACACACAAATGCCAAGAGTTTAAAATATATAATGTTCTTCTGCACTCATGGGAATTTCATAAGGCCTTGAAACATTTTGGCCTCATAAATATCTTTTCTTGGCCCCAAACGTATTTTTAGAAAGCTCAGGAACATCTTAAAATATTGAGTACCACCCTTCTGCACAGTAAGGATTTTTGGCACGTATCTTTTGTTATTTAAAAGCTGCTTTCGCTGAGGTGGGGGTGCAGCTTTGTGGTAGACCATTTGCTTAGCATGTGGAAGGCCCTCAGTTCAGTCCCAAGCACCAAAATAAATACATGCATGCACACATATGTATGTAAATGTTGTTTTAGAAGCTCCCTTCCTTGTATGTCTGGTTTTACTCACTTGGACACCTGTGGGCCATGTCTGGGCATGTTTTGTGTTGGATTTTGGCTCTTTTTCATTTAGCATTAATGACTAAAGGGATCTTAAAGTAAGATTCAACTTAGGAGCATTTTTCCTACCAGTTCCACATATTCTATTGGCTCGCTCTCTCTCTCTCTCTCTCTCTCTCTCTCTCTCTCTCTCTCTCTCTCTCTCTTTTTTTTTTTTTTTGGTGGTACTGGGGGTGGAACCCAGGGGCTTTTTTTTTTAACCTCCGGGCTATGTTCCCAGCCCTATTTTATACTTTCTTTGGAAACAAGGTCTCACTAAGTTGCTGAGAGCCTCACTAAGTAGCTGAGGCTGGCTTCGAACCTGTGCGATCCTCCTGTCTCAGCCTCCCAAGCGCTGGGATTACAAACATGCACCACCACGCCCAGCTCTCTTGGCTCTTGAGTAGATGGTTTAGGAATTTATAAGCTTTTACTGGAAAATAAAACAAGTAGTAATTAAAAAAAAAGAAGAAAAGTATATTTCTCTTACAAAACTTAAAACTCTAAAATATAATTTTTTCATATTCCTAAAGAACTATTTGCAGATATTAATTTTAATATGGTTTATCTTGAAGTTGTATTAAAACTGAAGAATCATTTAAACATAATCGACCTCTTTATGATACATTCTTCTGATCTCTGGACGTAGTACATTTTCTCCTTAACTTACTTAATCTTTTATACTTGGCGAAGCATCATACATGCTGGGCAAGGGCTTTGCCACTAACCTAGTCCCTAGCCCTCCATTTACTTAACTCAGTCGTTTCATAATTTTCTCCATAAAGTCTTGCTAGACTCATCCTAAATACTTTATTTTCTATCACAATTAGAAAGATATTTTGAAATCACATTTCTGTTTTCTACTGGTATAGGTATGCAAGTGAATTTTGTATGTTGATTTGTCAGCCTTTTAAGGCCTTTATTAATCCTAACAAGTTGCCTCTTAATTCTTTGGAATTGCTTAAAATGATTAAAAAAAAAAAGGCTTTGGCAGGGCACACACTACTTTAGTCCCAGTACTTGGAGGTTTAGACAGGAGGATCACAGGTTCAAGGTCAGCCTCAGTATCTTACTGAGATGCCATTTCAAAATTAGAAATAAAAAGGAATGGGTGTGGGGCTCAGAGGTAGAACAACACTGGGTTGATCCTCAACACCACACACACACAACACAAACACAAGCAATAACAAAAACAGCAAGCTTCATTTCTTTCTCTCCTATTTGTATCCCTTCCATTTCCTCTACCTTCCTGCACAGATAAGAACCTCGGGGCAATGCCAAACAGAAAAGGCAATAAAGCGTTCTTGACTCATCCTTGATTTTAAGGGAACAATTTTAACATTCTACCAGAGAGCGTTACATTTGATGTAGTTTTTTTTTTCCTTTTACAGCTTTTTTTTTTCATTTTGCTAAGAGATACTTCCATGAATTATTATTAAATTTGTTGGATTCTTTAATCTAGTGAGATCATACTATTTTTTTCTGCTTTAATCTTACTAAAGGGTGAGTTAAAAGAGATCTCTTATTAGCTGGGCGTGGTGGCACACGCTTATAATCCCAGCATTCGGGAGGCTGAGACCGGAGGATTGCGGTTCGTGGATGGCCTCAGCTACTTAATGAGGCCCTCTGCAACTCAGTGAGATCCTGTTTCAAAACAAAGAATAAAAAATTGGGCAGGGGTGTAGCTCAGAGGTCAAATGGGTTCCATCCCCAGACCCGCAATAAAAAAAAGAGATCTATTATTGAATTAATCTTCCAGTTTGGGAATACGCTTAGTCTTTGTTATTATATAGTCAGTAGCGATGTTGATTGCCTATAACAGACAATATAAAATATTTCAATGCACTTTTTAAACTTGTGTATTTTATTTTATTATTTTATTTTATTTTTGCAGTACTGATCATTGAATCCAGGGGACCCCTACCACTGAACTATACCCCAAACCCCTTTTATTATTTTTTACATTTTATCTATTTTTACTAATCTTTTATTGATGTATTGTCATTGTACATCATAGTGATTCTTTCACAGATGTGTACATGACATTGTCTCCCTCTCCCTCCCCTCCACAAATGATAGTGAGATTCATAAGACACATTTCATGACTGCATGTAACATCACTTGGCCTGTTTCCTTCCCCCAAATGCCCTCTTCTTTCCCCGCCCCCCCAATCCACTTCCACTGCTCCCCAGGTCTCTCTCCTCCTCTGCGTAGTTGCCCAGGCTCACCTGGAAGCTGTGATCCTCCTGCCCCGGTCTCCTGAGTAGCTAGCATTACAGGCATGCGCCACCGTGCCCAGAATACCTGTGTATTTTAAAAAGTATCTTCCTTTCTTCTCCCTACCCTATTTGGCTTTGTTGGGTATATTTTTCATAAACACAGAAAAATTAATTGTATACTTCCTCCTCATGTATCCATAAATACTAGTCCACTGGTTTCATAACATTTGCTTAATGATGTAAATATCCTTCAACACACAAAATACCCAGTTCTTAAGGTATTTTGCCTAGGTTTATTTTGCCTAAGTATCTAAAATATTAAGAGTAATGGAATTTCTTTGGGCAATATGTTTCTACACTGAGTTGAGTTCTAGGGTATCCAGCAGTTTATAGATGTGCCCTAATATAAGGGAGTAAGAGGCAGATTTGTCTCCAGAAGCCTTTAACTTCATCCTTCCTCCATTGGCTTTGCTTTATAGTGCTCAGTATGTAGAAGTTTTAGACCACAAAACTAGCAAGAGTCAAGAAATCAGTAAGAGTAGAGCTCAGCCAAACACTGAATCACAGATGTTCTGAGGAACACCTAGAAGAAATTGTCACATTTGCATGTAGTGACCTTATAAAATACTCAAAGTTGACATTTTTAGTTGTTCCTCCCCCAAAAATTGTCAAGGTCTTAAAATTGAAAATATACTACCAGGTGGTGATTGTCTCTTGAAGTAAAAGCACTGCATCCTGAAATAAGTCTACTTGGCTCTGTCCTCTGGATTATATTTTTTTTCAAAAATTTCAACGATGGTATTACTGAAGGAAAGGATTTATGAAAGACCAGTATGTTAACCTTTTATCACCATGACCAAAATACCTGATAAGAACAATTTAGAGGCAAAAGGTTGATTTTTGGCTGATGGTTTCAGAGGTTCAGTCTATAGTGGACTGGCTCCAGGTCAGATACATCATGGCGGCTAAGCATGGTGGATGGTGGGGGAAAGCTGCTCAGCTCATCATAGGCAGGAAGGAGAGGGGAAGAAAGGGGGCAAGGACAGATACAGTCCTCAAGGTCACACACCAGTGACCCATCTGCACCTTGCTGTATCAGGGACCAGGCTTCGACTCATGAGCTTTTGTGAGGACCTTCTAGGTCCAACCCTGACAGCCAACATAGAGAAGAATGATGGTGGTTCTCTTTCCTGTGGTTCTTTCCTGCCATGTCCTCCTAATAGTTCCCTGGGAGGGCTGTATTGTGTCAGGAGCAAGCATTGCTTAGTTTGGTTCCAGTTTTGTCTTTTTACATTGTTGCTTTTGGTGTTGTTCGTGGAGATTGCATGTCGCAAGGGCATGGTTGCAGCGAGGCCTTCACAGCCAGTGTGCTGCTGGCAGAGTATCTGTCCATGCTGTGCTAAGGTGGTGCTCAGCTTCCTACACTGCCAAGCCGTGTCCTACTGGGCATCTTGCATAACCTCTACCACCTTGGTTTCCTTATCTATGAAACTGGACAAAATAGCCACACATGCCTCTTTGAATTCTGAGATGGGAATAAATCACTGTCGGGTTATTTTTACTGCCATCTCTGCCATCCTACCACTACCCATGCTATGGCTACTACTGGCTCAGTAGCTTTTATCTAAGTGGTCAGGACAAGAAGAGTTTCAGAATTGGGATTTTCAAATTTTGGCATACTGGCATATACATTATGAGATATCTTGGAGACCCAAGTCTAAACACAAAAATTCATTTTTATGAATTATACACATAGCTGAAGGTCGTTTTGTGCAACATTTTCAGTGTAGCTGTGTTTTAGCTGCGACTGGTCCCATGAGGTCAAATGTGAAGTTTCCACTTGTGGCATGATATCAGTGCTCAAAACGTTTCTAACTTTGGAGGATTTCAAATTTTAGATTTTTGGTTAGGGATGCTTAACCTGTACTACAGCAACAACGATTACTGCTAATGCTGCCCCTGCTGTTTTTATCCAACAAGTCTTTTCTTGGAATGAATTTCACTTCTTATGGTGGTGTGCATGACAGCTTGACTCATATGGACAGCGCAAACCTACTTTCTTCTGCTACTTTGGAATGATAGACTCTATAAATTTTAGGCCAATTATATGCTTTAAAATGTTTCAATGCAGCATATTGAAGCATTGTGCCACGTAGTTTTTCAGAATTTCGAGGGCAGGAGTTCTGTAAGCTTTCTCTCTAGCAGTCTATGACATCCTAGCTTTTGCCATAAAAAATGCCTCTTCAGTTTCTGCTCCCCTCATTTGAAGATATCATTTTATAAAAAGTGTATGTTAGTGTATTTTTCTCCTTCTGAGATAATACCATAAATCTTCAGTTAATATCTATGAAATACCTATGATGCTTTAGACACTGGATTAGGCCCTGAGCCCCAGGCATGGACATGTCTTCTGCTCTCTGTTCTTAAAGAGCCTTCATTCCATCCAGGGAGCATAACATGTACCCAAAAAGGAAGACTTCTTTCTTAAAAATCATCAAAACTCAACTGAACAATAACCTCCTTACCAGATTCTCCAAAAATGCTACACCAACATTTTGAAAGAAGTTGCTGCTAAGACTTCTGATGGAAATATTTGGAGGGGCTAAGATCTACCAAGCATAGAATTAGGTACAGCTGCCTGGTGTGGTGGCACATGCCTGTAAACCCAGTACTTGGGAGGCTGAGACAAGAGAATCACAGGTTCAAGGCCAGCCTTGGCAATTTCGCGAGGTCCTCTGCAATCTAGCGAGATCCTGTTTCAAAACAAAATTAAAAAGGCCAGGAGTGTAGCTCAGAGGTACACTCCTGAATGACCCTGTAGAATGTCCTTGGGTTCAATCCTCAGTACCAAACAACAACAAAACTAAAACGGAATTAGGTATAACTGAAGGTCTCAGGTGCAGGAAAGGTCCAATCCATTGGACTTTACATGAGAGGAAAAAAACTCTCAGAAATCTTTTTATTACGGTGTACGACTTGTCGATTTTATGCTTAAAACTAGAATACTGTAAGTTAAGAGAATTTTAAAATGGGAAAAGAAACTCTGAGCATGACTTGTAAGATAAAGCCTCAAGCACGTGGGCACCCAGACTCCTGTAAGTCCCGAACCAAAGTGCTCACCCAGGAGGAAGTTCAGTGACCAGGAAAGGAGTCCCTTTACTGTCCTTGCCTGTGTGCAGAGTTCTGAGCATACAGCCACTACCTAGGTGCTGGTCACCCTGTGCGGGGTGTATGTGGGAACCACCGCTGGGGCTGGGGGTGCTGGCCTTGCTGCAATTGGTGACCCTTGAGCCTCAAAGCAGGGCCACAGACCAGGCCTGGTGGACCAAAAATTGACCCCAGACCTGCTTTGCTCACACTGGGAAACATTCAAGATTTTCTGACTTTGTTCTGTAGGAGATGGAAACAGCATGGGCTTGAGTTCCTGCGTGACCGAAAGAGGCTGGTTGGCGGCAGCATCTGCCTCCTTGCTACACAGCCCCAGCTCCCGGCCCCACCACACCCTTGTGTCTTGCAGCTGCAATTCCTTTGCTGGCCCGTGCAGGCATTTGAATTTGCTATTCCTGTTCTAAAAAATTCCAGAGGGAACAGTCGGGGTTCCTAGGGTAGGAGCCCTTTGCCACCAGGGTGCTGGAGTGCCCCCACCTGATGCTGTCTGTGGAGCCAGTGGTCAGCGGGGAAGGAGATGGAATTGCTCTAGAGAGATTAGGCCACACGGAGCTACTACCTGATGGAAGTGTGCGTGGAAAAGGCAAGTGACAGTTTTGTTGTGGTGTTCCCATGCCTGCCCTTTAGATCCAGGAGCCTTGAACTTAGTCCTTTCCTCAAATCCTCCTATCAGGTTTAGACGGACACTAGGTAGGAGCTTCATTCTAGATGAGATTTATGAGAAGAAATACACTGTTTTTCATAGAATATAAAAGATTTGGATTGTCAAAAGAGCTGGGAAGAACGTTCCAGAGGGAAAGAACCACAGACTAAAAAACCAGTGGTGGAAATAAGTGTGCCATGTGGCAGGAACATTTAAGAAACCAGACTGAAAAGGACAGAGAAAAGAGACAAGGTGGACATGTCAGCCAGGCGTTGGTGGCTCACGCTTGTAATCCTAGCATTTGGGAGGCTGAGACAGGAGGATCGCCATTTGCAGACAGCCTCAGCTACTTAGTGAGGCCCCTTGCAACTCAATGAGCCCCTGTTTCAAAATAAATTAAAAAAACAAATTGTGCTGGGGGTGGAGCTCAGAGGTAGAATGCCACTGGGCTCCATCCCCATTACTGCAATATATATATATATATATATATATATATATATATATATATATATAATATATATATTATATATTATATATATATTATATATATTAATAATATATAACATGCCCATTGCCTATACATATATAGGCAATGGGCATGTTATATCCTGTCTCCAACCTGACTTTCTAGTGAACATATATCAAAATTTGTTCCACACCAACAATTACTTATATTTAATGACTATATAATATTCCATTTCTCATCCATTATGTATAGTTTATCTTGCCAGCCAGTTAAGTTTCTTTCCATTTTTGCTAATGTAAACACTATAGTAAATATCTCTGTGCCTATCTTTACTGATTAGACTGAGACATTTCAAATGGATTGACAAGACATGGGGATGGATGCCTGCGGCAGACTGGCTCAGCCAGGCATAATAAATCTGGCACTGAATATGGCCACTGAGTCCGTTCGAGACCGAGTTTTCTTAGAAAGGTGGGCAAAGGCTTCAGGTGCAGTTCTGCAGCCACTTATCTGCAGCAATTTTTTCCCTTTTTATGAAATAAACTCCTTTAAGTTCAAGTTCCTATTCACGGCGCTAAAAGTGGAGATTCCTCTCCAGGAAAGAATCTGACATGGACAAATGCCTCTAGTGCAATTGACTATTACAAGAACCCAGGAAAATTTATATCCTTCACCAGTGAGATTAATAGTAAAAAAAAAAAAAAAGAAGTGTAATCACCACAAAACAATAGTGAAGGACATGTAAACAAAGTAAAAAAAAACACTAGTCCAGGCATTCAAGGGCATTCAAGATTAGCTCTGATTAGCTCCGGATCCTGTGACCAAATCCAGCCTCCTGCCCTTGAGCCCCCTGCCCTTGCAGAGAGGCGGCTCCAAAGGGCAAATTCCAGAAGACACAGACACAGGCACACCCAGGGCTTGGAGAATATGGCCTCTCATGGAATCTCCTTTAACTCGTTTCGGAACTTTCCATTCCTATAGCCCATATGGCAGGCATGGGGAGATATGGCGATCCAGGGGGATGCGATGGTGGTCTCCCAGGTTTCGTCCACATTGCCATCTAAAGTCTGAAAGCTTAAACAAGCTCACAACACAGTTTAGCAGATAAACACCAAAAAGTAACATGAAGTTTTTAGATTTAGTTGTCAGATGTACTTCTCTAGCTCCTGAGCACTTTTCCTCAAATGATAGGCTTATTAGAAGCCTATTCCTCTTTTAATAATCCATTTTCCTATCACAAACCCTCTGCAACTTCCTTTTCTTTTCTGATTACCCTGATTCTCTCTTTCCCATTTGGGACAATCTTAGGATAAGCTCTTCTTCATACGAAAATGCTTTCTTATTCTCACCATATTTCCTTTCTTTCACGCTTACACATTTATTATATCTGTCCTTTGTTCTGACATATTCATTTCTTAACCACGTGGCGCCTCCCTCCCTGTCTCAGGCAGTGCACATACTGGGTGTAAAGGTCAAGAATCTTCCTGGCCTTCGGCTCTATTGTATTGGGCAGTATTAGCTGTTCATCAACTAGGCTGCTTTGATGTCACACACAAAGTTTATCTTCTCTGTATCTAGGCCGGATCACAAGGAGAGGGGGTAAACAGAGGCACTGGTTGCCTCCCTTACAAGTTTTTAGGGCTAATGGTTTCAGCTGACTCTTAAGGCTTTTACTATAGGTTAATGATTAGAATGAAGGTCAGAGATAGAGAGGAATTCTGCGTTTGTAATTGCTGTAGCTGGAATGCTTCCACAGCATCTGAATTCTGACTAGATTTTATTACCATTTGAGCAAAGCCGAGGGCGTTTAGAGGCTTAGACAAATTACTAGAAAATTTATTTTCCACGGACTCAGTTTCTCTCACAGTCCTGATCTTACATTACCAGAGCAATTCATGTGGAAAGTTAAAAGAATCATTACCAAAAGAATAGTAGTTATGAAAGAATATCTAAGAGTGGGGGAGTACTTTGGCCAGAGACAACACTTCCCCTTGGGGCTCTGCTTTCTTTAAGCTTAAACAATTTCTTGAGTGGAAATATCTTCACGCAGATGCCGAGGAAAAGGAAGTAATGGCGGCAGATGCCTTCTTTTTTCTCATGTGTGAAGTTAACATTTGGGGTCTCAGGATTTGAGGACATGATTATGATGTTTGACACAAATGAGAAAATAGGGGGAAAAGAAGAATTATGGTTGTGAAGGAAGACTAGGAACTCTGGATCAGGTTAAGACTTTTGTGGTGGGTAACAGTCAACCCTGTTAATAGTTGTCTGACATCATTCTTTGCCCTTGTAACACGAGTCTAGTGGTTGCTGATGCTGATTTAGCTTGTTGGCTTGTTGCTTCATGGTGCTAAAGTAGCTTCTGATGCTTCTGGTGGGAGAATCATGTTCAAGTTAGGAAGGAGGTAGGAGTAGTATGATGGCTGACCACTAGTACCTCCTCCTTCCTCCTCCCTCCATCTTCCCCCTCCTCCTATTCCTCCTCTTCCTCCTCCTCTTTCTCCCTCCTCCTCCTCCTCCTCTTCCTCTTCCTCCTCCTCCTCCTCCTCTTCCTCCTGGAAATTAAACCCAGGGTCATTCTACCTCCAACCTATATCCCACCCTTTTTACTTTTTGTTTGGAAATGGAGTCTCACTAGTTTGCTGAGGCTGGCCTTGAGCCTGCGATCCTCCTGTCTCAGCCTCCCAAGTACTGGGACTATGTACATCACCACACCTGGCACCTGTACCTTATTCTAAGGAAAACCAAAGCATAACCAGAAGACACACACACACACACACACACACACACACACACACACACTTGTATTTCTCGGTGATGGGTAACACACCCACCCTTAATTGTAAGAGAATTTGGGAAAAGAAGAAATAGAATTGTGCAGATTGGCTCGACCCATCGCCCGAGGCTTGGCTTGAGTTTGGTCTTTGTTAACAAGCCAGAAGGAGCGAGGCAGTATGTAGTAGGCAGTTAATGGTGTCTGTGTGCTATACTCTGAGGAACTGAGCTGCGGCCGCTCAAGAGGTTTTCTGGCTATTTATTTCCTTATTTATGCAGTGCTGGGGATGGAGCACAGGGCCTTGCACGTGCTGTTTCTGAGCTCCCCCACTGAGCCCCAGCCCCAGCCCCATTCAGGAGTTTTTTCCCTAGGCAGCAAGGCACCCCGATAGCCAGGCCAGGGCTCCATGGTAAAAGAGATCGGAGTGGTCACAGAATATCCACGAGGGGAACCAGGGCTGGTTAATCGAACATACAAGAAAAAGTTAAATAACAGATTGTTCAGTTTGGAGGAAAAATCTCCATGAGAGGTTGAAAACACTACTCTTGATTATATCTCACAGAGGTGGCTGCATTAAACCCTAGTGATCATCATTCTACAAATATTCATTGAGCTGAGCATATAGGGAGAGAAAAGAGGCAATGCTCCGTTGCTGTGGGGCTTGCAGGTTACCGAAAGAGGCAAAAAATAACCAGAGAAAGAATTAACACAGTCACTTCCATTATATAGACATTTCCGTCAATGATGGGCTACATAGACAATAGTGGCCCTGTAAGATTATAATACCTGCTGAAAAGCTCCTGTCCCCTGGAGACATCCTAGTGTCTTAACCTCCCACTGCCGCACGTTGTTCATGTTGGAATTGATGCTGATATAAACAAGCCTCTGCTGCCAGCCATGTTAAAGTGTAGTCCATGCAATTACGCAGAGTATATAATGCTTGATAATGATAACAAACAACTGTTACCGGTTTATGTATTTACAACATTATAGTTCTTTTTTTATTTTTTGGTGGTGGTGGTGGTGGTCCTAGGGATTGAACCCAGGAGCCTTCTACCTCTGAGCCACACCTCCTGCCCTTTTTTTCTTTTTTCTTTTTTTTTTTTTTTTTTTTGTTGTATTGGAGGTGGAACCCAGGGGCTTTTCTACCTCTAGGCTATACTCCCAGACCTATTTTATACTTTATTTGGAATCAGGGTCTCACTAAGTTGCTGAGAGCCTCACTCAGTAGCTGAGGCTACTGTCTCAGCCTCCCAAGCACTAGGATTTATCTTTTTCTTTTTAAAACAGGGTCGTGCTAGGTTTCTGAGAGTCTTGCTAAGTTGCTGAGGCTGTCCTCAAACATTTGGCCCTCCTGTCTCAGCCTTCCAAGTACTGCGATTACAGGCGTGTACCACCCTGCCTAGCTATACTTTTATCATTATTTTATAGAACATTCGTACTTAATTAAAACAAAGTTTACTGTAAAACAGTACCGAGTTATGCTAGCAGCCGCCGCACACATCTTCTGTGGATTGCATCAAGAGACCTGGACCATCTGGGTTTCTGAGAATATACTCTGTGATGTTTGCATCATCATAAAATTGCCTAACAATGCATTTCTCAGAACATATTCCCTCCCATAAGCAACAAGTGATAATGTCAGGCAGAAATAAGTGCAGGAGGAAACATAGCTGGATGGGGCCTGGGAGGGAGAGCGTGTGCCTTGGACACCAGCAGCTTCTACTGTCACCATGGTGCTGCCAAGGACACTGGGGCAGGCAGGCCAGCATCCGAGGTGACCGGGCGGTGTCTGGACACACCCAGCTTCTCCAAGCCGGATTCCGAAGTGCCCCCTTGGAACAGTCCCATAGCTGCCAATCGCGGGAACCACGTGATATCTGCACCTAAGTGTGATCCAGGGTCTCTTGTGGGACTCTATGTGAAAAGAATCTCCTCTTAATGACCTAAAGCTCTTTAGGATTTTGTCTTTGCTCTGTGTTAGGAGCACAACATCTGGTCATTTTTTAACAGGGCTTTTTGGCCTTTGCTGGCCGAGTATGGTTGTTGGAAGAAAAGGACTGCATCCCACCAGGCCAGGAGTAGCGTGGGATTGACCAGCATCTGTTTCTGTGCAGGAGGCAGGGCTGGCTCAGAAAGCACGGGCTCTGGAGTCTGACACTTGGCTGGGGACACTTAACGCCCCACCCGATGGCCTGTAAACCCGGCACGTCGGCCTCCACTGGGCTGTTTCCTCCACTTCAGAGTGGAATCAGTCCTCATGCCCAGTGTGTGGCTGCAAAGAGCGAGCTAACCGATGCAGAGGATGAGGGCTGAGCGTGCTTCACAAACACCTACTCCTTGTGGTGTTCTTATTGGTGGCACTTGGAGCCTCGCGTTATCTGATGTGACGTGCATGTTGCGGGGCCAACCTCACGAAAACTCTGGTTTGCCTGCAGAAATCTCACGCTTGAGAGTTTACAGCCTGCAAACAGCCTGGTGACAGGACCAGGGTCCCCGGCTCCTCTCAGGCACGTTTCTGAAGCTCAGCGTGCTCTTCCCATTTTACATGCTTGTGCAGACAGCTGAATATGGAACCAGTCAGACTGCTCATCACGACGGCGGTCCAGAGCCAGCATCCCAGCATCCAGCTGACAGAGAGCTCGCTGCGGAGCGCGGTGGCCAGCTGTTCCCCATCCCCAGGGAGCAGAGAGCCAGAGGAAATGGGTTTAAGCTGCGTGAAGGATTGGGGTTATTTATGGCAGAACTTCCTGACGGCGAAGGTCGCTCCACATTAGGACTGGATTACAGAGCAAGGCTGTAGAAATCCCGTCTGGGGAGATTTTGAAAACATGTTCTTGTTTGTGAGGTTACTACAGACACTGTCTTTCAACCATGCTGTCTTGTCTCTCTCTCTCTTTCTATCCAGATGTTTGTTGTGAGCATCTGAATCTTCTCTGCAAGGCTAAAGAGAGGGAGGCTGGCGTGCAGCGAAGGGGAGGAGGTTCCCAGTGAACTTAGAATATCATCCACCTTTTTTTTTTTTTTTCATTTTTTTGTAGTACTGGGGATTGAGTCCCAGGGCATTCTATTTTTAACATCATATATTGTGACTCTACTTTTGTTTTTTTGTACTGGGGGTTGAACTCCGGGGCATTCTACCTCTGAGATGTACTCCCAACCCTATTTTAATTTGAAACAGGGTCTCACTAGGCTGATGAGTCAGTCTCACTACTTGCTGAGGCTGTCCTCGAACCTGCAATCCTCCTGTCTCAGCCTCCCAAGGACTAGGATTACAGGCGTGCACCACCATGTCTAGCTTATCAACCACTTTTGATGCTTCAATTGCAGGCTTTGGTGTTTGGGTGAGGGTACATAAACACACATTGATTTAACTAACACCAAGGACTGGATCAGGAGAAAAGCAAAAGTGGCCAAATTAGATCTGTGATGAACACAGATGGTCTGCCCATCATCCCTTCCTTTTTTCCTTCCTTCCTTTCTTCTTTTCTTCCATGGGGGTTGAACCCAGGGCCTTCTGCATGCTGGGCGAGTGTTCTGCCACACAGCTATAATCCAGCCCTCTTCTCGAAGACATAACCATTACTTGCATCAATTAATTCTTGTCACAAGTCTTGTAGAAATGTATGCAGTTGCCAGAATGAAATTTTTATGGGAAATTAGAAGTCTAGGGAGTTTTCAGACTTTGGCAACTGATCTTTTCAAAGCCAGTTATGACCTGGCATAGTGCTTCACGCCTGCAATCTCAGCTACTCAGGAAGCTGAAACAAGAGGATCGCAAGCTCCAGGTCAACCTGGACCATTTAGAGAGCCCCTATCTCCAAATAAAGGCCGGGGAGGGCCGTTATGTGTGTGCCAAAGTGAGTTTAGATGTAGGGGCCACCATTCTATGCACAGAGGGCCCTTCAGTGACCTCTGACCTGTTCGGTTACCTTGGCACCTTGGTTCCGTCGGTAAGAGTGTGGGAATGAGCCTAATTTCAACGCCTGTGTGAGCAGCAGAATTTCTCTTTTAAAATGAGAACCTCAGTGGGGCACAGAGGTGCTCGCCTGTAATCCCAGTACTTAGGAGGCCGAGACAGGCAAATTAGAGATCTGTGGCCAGCCTCAGCAATCTTGTGAGGCCCTCTGCAACTTAGTGAGAACTTGTGTCAAAATAAAAAAATAAAATAAAATAGGGCTAGAAGTATAGTTCAGAGGTAGAATGCATCTGGATTCAATCTGCAGCATCACAAAATAAACCAATTAAGGAATATTA
Organism: Muscardinus avellanarius; assembly: GCF_963383645.1. Lineage (NCBI taxonomy): Eukaryota > Metazoa > Chordata > Mammalia > Rodentia > Gliridae > Muscardinus > Muscardinus avellanarius. The sequence goes on along the minus strand of NC_137787.1, from coordinate 16,792,202 downwards.
AAACTGGCTTGAGATGTAGCTCAGAGAGGTCGAATGCTCCTGAGTTCAATCCCCAGAACCCTGAAACAGAGAAAGAGGGAGAGGAAGAGGGCGAGAGGGAAAGGGAGAGAGGAGAGAGGGAGGGAGAGAGAGAGAGAGAGAGAGAGAAAGAGAAGAGAAAGGGGGCTCTGTATTTTTTGATTGAACCATAAGCAGTTGCCATTTGCAAATCAAAAATAACTAAATATTGTTAATTTTTTATACGCTTTAATCTAATAATAATCATTCAGCCACATAAGAAAAATAAGAATATGAAATATAAACTGGGCTCCCTCCTGCATCATGGAAATGCCTGGGTCTTCGGCGATGAAGAAAGCTCGCTCATACCGCTCTGTCTCCTCCAGCGAGGGGCCAGGAAGCCGGGCCTGGCAGATGGCGCCTACATCAGCAACCTCTTACAGCCTGCATCCATCATCTCATTTGTACCAGCCACTGAAAGCCTGCCCTTCCCAGGACTGATGGTTTTAACATCTTGAAGCTCTTTTGACAGTAGTGCCAACATCTGTGGAAAGTTCCCAAAGAAATCACCCCTTTCAGCTGGGCGTGGTGGCACAGACCTGTAATCCCAGTACTGGGGAGGCTGAGGCAGGAAGATCACAAGTTTGAGCCAAACCTCAGCAACTTAGTGAGACTTTGTCTCAAATTAAAAAATAAAAAGGGTTTGGATGTAGCATACTGGTAGGATGTCCCAGGCTTCAATCCCCAATACAAGGAAGAAAGGAATCGACGATCCTTCTTTAATATCTTCTATCTTCCATTTATCTAGAGGTTACCATTTTCTACAAATATCACTAGTTGGAAATTAACTGAGTGTAGAATAAGACAGTTGTTATCCACAGGCAGGTGAACTAATTCCCACCTCAGTCCCTGTTCAGACAGGATCTGCAGCTGCTATTATGATGATCAAATTGCTTACTGATCGTACGCTTAAGAGAAAAGGAGGATTTGAGGGAGAGATAACAGCAGACCTTCTTAGAGAAACCTGAGGGAGGTTCCATCTGACTCTGCGTCTCCTCTTGGGGTGAAGGAAAAGCCTTTGTGACCTCAGGAAAAAGACATGGGAAGAAGCTCATTGTTCTCTCTAGCTTTCCCATTCATCCTAGAAATCAAACTCTGGTGAAAGTATTTCTCTACTTCCAAGAGCTTTCTGGAACGATGAAGTAACAGCTAGCTTGTTCGTTCGTTCTTTCTTTCTTCTTTTTTCTTTCTTCTTTCTTTCTTCTTCCTTCCTTCCTTTCTTTTTCTTTCCTTCTCTTTCAACATTTAAGGTTTATTTCATAATGATTTGTAAATACCAGTTTCTTCCTGTGATTCCCTCAGAATACAGAAACTCTCTTTTGACCACATGTGCGATGCATTCCTATTCTGATGCTCTTACTTATTGGAATTCCGTCACCTCCACCCCTCATTTCTTCACTTCTTGTAAGAAGCAGCAAATGAATAAAAACCGTGCTGAGGAGAAGAAAGAAGGAAGAGACACTGAAACCAGAGACTTAACCAGACAATACTGTCCACCAGAACCGGGTCTAGAAACGATTTTCAGAGTACCTACGCCATCCATCATCTGGGAGGGGGGCAGTCTGAAGAAAGAAAAGTGCTGCCTTTGACATGATTAGCTCACGTCTTCATGTGACAAAAAATAATAAATAAAGGCACAAGCCAGGCGTAGTGGCGCATGCCTGCAAGCCCAGCTACTTGGAGACCGAGGCAAGAGGATTGTATTTTCAACGCAAGCCTGGGAAACTTAGCCAGACCTTGTTTCAAAATAAAAATAAAATGGGCTGGGTATACAGCTCAGTGGTAGGGAGCTTGCTTATCCTGTATAAGGACCTGGTTTTGATAGCCAGTACTGTGTATACATACACACACATGCACACACGCACGCACACACGCACACACGCACACACACACACACACACAATCTATCCCCTACTCCACTGATGATAAATTCTTGGAAAGTCATGTTAATCATTTAAAAATCACCTGTAAACACACATGTCACTCCCCAGCTGCCAAGTTTTTTAGTAATAGGTGTATATTGTGGAAAGAATTATTTGAATGTGCAGGAGGAGCCCAAACCCTGTGCTCTTGTGTGGCTGGCTGAGAAAGGGCAGAGCAGACTGTGCGCTGAGCCCGGGCCATCATGTGACTGGCACGCTGCTGCCTCCAGACGCAGGGACCCTCCTCTTCTCTAAGTTCAGAATCGAGAGCTATACTTAGATAAGTACAGCTTCACTTTCCTGTGACCCGCTGCCTCTTAGCAGCGCTGGGCCTCAGTTTTCAGATTGATGGCTTTACAAGGGCAAGAATGCGGAGGCAGGTAAATATCAAACTCTTAACTGAATGCACAGACGGCGAGGGAAAATAATGACATGTAAGTTTGACTATATTCTTCATGTTTCCTGGGCAAGGATGCAGGATCCATCTCCCTCACATGGAAGGGATTGAACCTTCATTATCATCCACACAGCTTACCTTGACTCAGTTCTTTCTACACACCCAGCACTGTCTAACATATACATTGGCCTGTTGAGCTTTAACCACTCCATAAAATTGATATTTTATTTCCTGTTGCTGAGGCCCAGAGAGACGTACTCACTTGTTTAGATCCACAGAGCCAGTAAAGGGTTGAACTAGGGCGTAAACCCACCGCATTGTCTAAGCTGGCCTTGAAAATGCAATCCTCCTGCCTCAGTCTCCCAAGTGCTGGCCTGCCTCCTCTTATCTAAGGACCAGAGCCCATAAGGCTGATTTCCCAAAGAGTTGATGGAGTATGTGTTTCTCTTATTTTGCTAACAGTTACACTTAATTCGCCTCTGTAACGACGAGGGGTCCTTCGGAAACCTCCAGAAATAGGAACTTCTTTAAATACTTGTTTTTCTTGCCAAATCAATGCGACCTGTTTTTTACTTCTTGTTTTTCTTGCCAAATCAATGTGACCTGCTTTTACTTCTTTATTGTCTTTCTTGCAGATCAGAAAGTTTTCTAAAGATAAAAAGAGGAGAACCTGGTGGGTTTTGCTTTTCTCAAAGAGGTATAGGAGAATTCAACCCCGGCAGCCTTGGTGGGTGCTAATCCTACCCAGCGTTGACCTGCCTGGATTCTATGTTAGAGAAAAGCAGCCTCGGAGATGATGCTAAGAGACCTTGACCCAGGAGAACATGGCAGAGGACAGAGGGGGGTTCAGAACCAACAGAACTTCACTTTGCAAGAAATTTTGAAGTGACCTGTTAGGAAAAATCCTTCCAAGCCCGGGGTTCAGAATAGATTCTCCTTCATGGGAACCACGGGGACTTTATGGATACAGTATGCTGGAGATTCCCATGCACACATAGATTTGTCCCAGACAGGCATTTTGCTGGACTTGCTAGAAACTCAGGCAGTCCGAGCCTCGCTGCCTCCTCTAAAAGTGAGTCAAATGTTGAGTGGAGGTTTCACAAATGGAACAACGTGAGCTTCAATCTGGATTTAGTAAACCCCACTCCAGGAATGGGGCTGAAGCGTGCGTTTCTTCCAGAGCTCCTTGGGTGGTCATTAAGAAGTCTTGGGTGACACCTTCCAGCCACAGTATATTGATAGTAGACTCGTCCTCAGCAGTCTCTGGGTACTCAGCAAGTGCTGACTGTGTGCTTCTGGGGTGGTGGGCAGAGCAACGGCCATGCTGCTGGATTCCAGGGACTCTGCCCGAGCATGGGGGGAAGGGCAGAGGCGGCATCTCAGAGGTGAGAGGGCGCCCTCAGGATAGAGGCTCTGGGGAAGGAACCTGCTGATATTGTGGAGGACCGAGGGTTAGGAGAAGGCCAGGGGCTGCAGGAGGCTGGCAGACAGGCTGCAGGGATGCGCAGAGGTCAGAGCTCAGCCCCACCCCCCGTGGTTCTGCGCTCAGACTTAATTCCCAGTATGTTTGGGAGGCACTGGAGGTCGGAAGTATTTTGCCTTGTTTGCTTTTAGAGATGAATTGTATTCCTTAGAATAGAAATAAAATTAGAAACTAGTGAAATTCATTAGACTTGAAATAGAATGAGAAACAAAATAGAAATGAATTGGTTCTTTCAGATTAACTTTTTTTTTTTTTTTTTTTGCAGTGGTGGGGATGGAACCCAGGGGCATTCTACCTCCGAGCTACACACCCAGCCTATTTTTTTTTTTTATTCTTTATCTTGAAACGCGGTCTCACTAAGTTGCAGAAGGCCTCACTAAGTACCTGAGGCTGTCTGCGAACCGTGATTCTCCGTCTCAACCTCCCAAATACCAGAATTACAAGCGCACGCCGGCATGCCCAGCTCGGAGTTTTATTTTAATAAGGTCATTTTGGCTGTTTTCTGCAATACTTGACAAAGCAATTATGAAATAATATCAAATATTACTTGATATATGGCCAACTCGACTTTATTTTTAAATTAAGATAGGATTCACATGCCACAAAAATTACCATGGTGTTTTTGTTGTTTTTTTTCCTTTATTTATTTAAGTATTTTCAAACAGCTGTGCAGCTCTTACCACTATCTGCTTTTAGAATTTAAAAATAAATGCCACTGTGAAGTAGCTCAATGCTAGAGTACTTACCTAGTATGTATGAGGCCCAGGGTTGAATCCCTAGCAACACACACACACACACACACACACACACACACACACACACTAGAATTTGTGTAGCAGGTTGTGAGTGGCACACACCTGTAATCCCAGCATTTAGGAGGCTAAGACAGAAGAACAGCAGGTTTGAGGCCCTGTTTTAAAATAAAAATATAAGAAGGGCTGGGAGTAGAATAATTTTAGGTAGAATGCCTCTGGGTTCAATCCTCATCACACACACACACACACACACACACCAAGTAGGTGGCTTAGTCAGACACATTGGCAAACATCTATAATCCCAGTACTTGGGAGGCTGAAGACAGGAGGATCACAGGTTTGAGGCTAGCTGGAGGTAATTTAGGGAGATGCTATTTCGGAATGAAAAGGGCTGAAAGTTTAGCTCAGGGGTAGAGTGCCTCTGGGTTCCATCAGCAGTGCCAAAATAAATAAATGGCTTAGCATTGCAAAGATATATAACAAAATAAGAAATCATGGTTCCAGTAACGGAGCCAGTAAAAGAAGACTTGACGGGACGTCAAAGGAACCATTGAAAGCCTCCCGCTCGGCACATCTGGCAGAGCTTTCCAGCGATGATGGACGTGGTTTGCATTGTGCGGTCCAAATTGGTAGCCACTAGCCACATGTGGCTGCTGAACACTTGAAATGTGACCAGGACGGCCGGGGAACTGGATTGCTTTACTGAAATGTAAATAGTCACATATGGCCACCATATTGGCCAGCGCCGCTCTGTGGCAACGCACAGATCCAGGCTTATCTGAGATCGGTTTCTCTATCTCCCCTACTGCCCCAGTTTCAAAAACGATTGCGATTTTGAAGCATGTGCTATACAAATTGTGGTATTTAAAGTTAATCCTCACTACAAAGAAAAAGCTGGAGGGTTCCCGCAAGGAATCCAGATGACAGGGGGCCACGAGGGACGGGATGGCATGTTCTAGAAATCCATGTGAGTGGGAGTCGGCCCAGTTAGCATGGGCGTGAGTGACATCTGTATGCTCAAGAGGGGACAGGGAAGAGTTGTGAGCTGGGCCACAGCTTCACAGTGCAGAAGAGAGAAAATAACTCCAACAGCTGAATTTTCCAAGAAGGCATAAAAGCATGGCGGTTTCTCCTGCTCGCATTATGAGTTGCACTTGACAAGAACAAAATTGCCCCTTCTGGGTTGTGTCACCAAAACTATTAGTTAGGAAGAATTCAAGAGCCACAAAAGGATTCTAAACTCTTCTCTCTCCCCAAAGTCCCATTTCAGCTGCTTCTGTCATTTAAAAAAAATAGTCTCCAGAGACCTGCTTTTTTTTTTCTAGAGGATTCATTCTTTTTAGAAGAATACAAGTAGCTCAGGAGGCGCCCTCAATTTTATTAATGTTGTAAAATAATCAGCATTTTTCACTGTTCTTCACTTTGTTTTATTAATTTTAAAAAAACTGCCATGCTTTACAAACATGAAGGCAGACACGTTTCAGATGCTTCGTTGTCCTAAAACTTGTTATACTTTCCTGGAGCAAAAATTAAATCCTTGGTACTTGATTATGTTTAAAATTATGGCCGGGCGTGGTGGCGCACGCTTGTAATCCCAGCATTCAGGAGGCTGAGACCGGAGGATCGCGGTTCGCGGACAGCCTCAGCTACTTAGTGAGGCCCTCTGCAACTCAGTGAGACCCGGCTTCAAAATAAAGAATAATAATAAAAAAAAATAGGGCAGGAGGTGTAGCGTGGAGGTCAAATGCCCCTGGGTTCCATCCCCAGACCCACCAAAAAAAAAAAAAAAATAGAATAAAATAAAATTATGAAAGAAAGAGATGGCCTTTAAGGAACCATTAATATTGGCCTATAAAATATAGTAAATTGAGGGGAAGACTAAAAATATTCATTTCTTGCTTGATAAACTGAGAAGAAAAAATAAAAACAATCAAGCTAACCTCTAAAGTTACAGGGTTTTAGGGAAAGTGCACAAATGTAGACTGAGACTTCAAAGGTCAAAATATTTAAGGAGAGACCAGGCATGGTGGCACATGCCTATAATCCCAGTACTTAGATGCTGAGGTGGGAGGATCACAGGTTCAAGAACAGCCTCAGCCACACAGAGAGACCTTAAGCAAACCTAGTGAGACCCTATTTCCAAACAAAAAAGCCTAGGGGTAAATGCCCCTGTGTTCAATCCCCAATACCAAAAAAAGAAAAAGAAAAAGCTAAATACTCGTGTATAAAGCTAACTACTCATTGAATATAATGTGCTTTGGCTTCCTACCTTGACATGTGTATCTCCACATTACTTAGAAAGCTGGGTTCAAACGTAGGATTCTGAGTTCTCCATGGAAATATGACAAAATATGGCAGCATCCTGGAGCCCATCGGGGACTGTACAGGGACTCCCCAGAGCATGCATTTGGGTGGTCTATGTCCCCAAGAGCAGCCATTCCTTGGCCACACCCCAGGTCTGCAGGAGCACCCACTGGTGCCAGTGCTGTCGCCCACCGCATGAGGAACACCCTGGGCAGAGTCTGTGCAGGTGCGGAATGCAGGCTTGGGCATGTGGGCAGGGAATGCTGACATAACCAAGCTTGGGGAAGGATCTAGAAGACAGAGCATCTTCCCTTGCTGTGCAGAAGGACCACAGGACTTGCTTTGGGGGCAGAATCGGAGTGGGGTGTCTAAACTATAGAGTCCAGGACGTGCTCGGGGCAGCGCCAGATCTAGTTTTAGGAGCGATGCCCATTTCGGTGCCTCTTTGTGGAAACAGAATCTCTTCCATACATTCTCTTTAACCCTCGCCAGGCCGGAACCACAGAGCAGTCACTCGTCAGCGTTACCCGTTAAGGTCTGATTCTACCGGTGGAAAGGAGGGTCTCTTTTGCAGCCAGTGGTTTTCTGATTGGTATTTCTGCGGCTTCGTGTTTTCAGCTTTATTGAGACGGTGTTCGCCTATCATTCAATTTGGAGCTGCGCGACCATCACCGCAATCCATGTCAGAACCTTTTCATCACCGCTAAAAGAAATCGGTATGCACTAGAGGTCACCCCTTTTTCCCCACCCCCCCCCACAGTTCCAGGCAGCCGATATCTCCTTTCTGTCTTTATAAACTCACCCACTCTCCACTGAGCGCTTCTGAACTTCTAAAGCAGCTTCTGATGTCTGCACATTCACAGACAGGATGGTGGTCTGCATACATTTACATCACTCAGTTTTGCCAGCATATGGAGGAAAGTGCCTCTCGCATGTAAATCCTCTTGTTCCCTCCTGTGCAGGAGAGTCACCAGCGCACCTACCAAACATCGGGGGTATGGGGAGGGTGCTGAGCTGCTGAATTTCTAAGTGACACCGTCAACCGCTGGTCTGAAGACCACACAGCAAAAGTCAGGACACAGATGATGCTAAAGTCATTATTCTAACCAGAGAAGCCCAGTGTCAAGGAGACTCAGAACTGGCTCAGGATGGCAGGTGCCCACTATTGTACAGAAAACAGTATGTGTGTGTGAGAGGGAGAGGGAGGGAGGGAGGGACTTGGGCATGGAGTGGGGCTCTGTGCACTCAGACCTCTGTCTACTGTTCTGCAGTAAGGGCTGTGAGACCTGCGACCATTCTTTTTCTCCCTTCTGGTCTTCAGATTCATGACCTTCCCGATGCCCGGCCATGCTCCTATGAGCAGAGACGCCACCAACTGGGCTTTCTGTCTCTGTTCAGGCTGCAAAACCACCTTTCTCTGACCATCTCTGAGACCTGAGGGTCATCAGCTCTGGTCACTCAGTGCTTTCTGCAAATTGTCTTCTTGTGAAAAGAAATGAGAACCACATTGCTCGCACTTTGCTGTCTGACGAGTTCCGTTTCTTTAGGTAGGGGACCCGCGGGCTGGCTCTAGAGGAGGAATCCGAAGCCCGCAGCTCTGGCGATGGGCTGGGATCCAGCCCCGAGCCTTGGGGTTGGCTCTGATGTGTCCTCGAAGGGCCTGTGGCATTCGGTTGCCTTTCACGCCAGGAAGACTCACTTTCCCTGGGCTTCATCAACTTGTTTTTGTTCCTGTGGTTTCTTGCTAAATAACTCTATCCTCAGATCCCCACATGGCCCGGCCGGGGCCAGACGCAGAAACCCAGCTCCGCGCATCTTCCTGGAGGGCCCGACGCTCCTTGAGCTTGCAACCTTCCTTTTGCATGGGAAAGAGGAGCGCAGGAAGGCTTCTCCTGTTCCCTTTGGCCTGGATGGCAGAGGCCAGGGCCTGGGGCAAGCCTCTTGAGAACTATGTGAGGAAGAACAGAACTTCGGGGGTATATGACTTCTCCTTAAGACATTTGAACCAGAAAAGGATGGAAGACCCCTGAAAAAGGGTGACAATTCAAGGGGACTCGTGGCCCTCTGGAGCAGCACATCTCTGATCATGTCCCTTCCCACCTCAAACACCATCAGTAGCTCCCGGTGACCCATACATTGAGTCCCCCCCTTTGATGAGGGGCGTCTCTCTCTGGCTCTGGTTTCTCCTCTAGTCTTCCTGCCCAGAGCTCCCCTTATAAACAGCTCCCCTCTGCTATGCCACACTGGACCGTGGGCTGTTCTGGAAACGCTGTGCCGTGCGCTCCCCACCCACCCTTCCCTTCTACTGGAGTATCTCTCTTTCCTTTCTCTTTCTGTCAATATTTGAGCCATCCTTCCAGGGTGAATTACATGCCTCCTTCTCCTTCTCCAATTCTTCATCCTCATTATCAATATTATTATTATTGTTGTTGTTAATTTTTTACCTCCTTTTCTTCTCTGTATTCTACCATAACCAGATATTCTTTTGACATTTGTTTACTTTCCGTTGTTATTGCTAATGTTGTTTGGGGTACTGGGGACCGGACCCACCCAGAGGCATTCTACCTCTGAGCTAGGTCTACCTCCAGCCCTTTTTTTAGTTTATGAAACAGGACCTGGCTAAGTTGCTGAGGTTGGTCAAATCTGCGATGCTCCAGTCTCAGCCTCCCCCAAACACTGGGAATACAGGCGTGTGCCACCATGCCCCACGTTGTCCTACTTTTTATGCCATTAGTGAAAACAAGGCAAACACAATGGCCATTCACTGAGCGCATACTTAGGGCCTGATAGGAACAGTGTGGTTACTGTAGGGCTGTACTTTCTCTCCCAAGTGCCTTCCAAGGAGGCCGGTATTACAAATTCCCCGTGCCATAGAGGAAGCTCAGCCCTCTGCAGTGTTGCCCAGCAGGTCTGGCATTAAGCTCAAGGTTGGTGACCACTCCAGGCTCTCTGAGGTCCCTTGTTTTTAGTTTTTAGTTTTTATTTTACTTTATTTATTTATTTATTTATTTATTTATTTATTTATTTATTTGTGGTACTGGGGTTCCTGGAAACCCTTCTACCTCTGGGCTACACTCCCAGACCTATTTTTATATTTTTATTTGGAAACAGGGTCTCTTTAAGCCAGTGAGGCTGGCTTCGAACCTGCGCGATCCTCCTGTCTCCCCCTCCCAAGCGCGGGGATTACAAGCGTGCACCACCACGCCCGGCTCCTTGTTTTTATTTTTTATTTTTTGTATGGTACTAGCAATAGAACCCAGAGGCATTCTGCCTCAGGGCTACACCCTCAGACTGGTTTTATTTCTTATTTGGAAACAGGATCTCGCCAGGTTGCTGAGAACCTCACTAAATTGCTGAGGCTGGTTTCGAACCTGCGATCTTCCTGTCTCAGCCTTCCACATCCTGGAATTACAGGCATGCACCACCATGCCTGGCTGAGATTCCGTTCATGTCCATTTGCCCCAGCCAGAGGCTGGAGCTGATAAAGCAAGCCACTGGCTCCAGGACAGACGCATAGGTAGGACTTCAAGCCTTGGGAGACCTGGCTCTTCCCGCTGTGCGGGAGGTGAGGGGACTGTCCCCTGCCCCAGCGCCGTGACCCTCATGGGCCACACTCATCCTGGTCCTTCTCCATCCCTCCAGCAGTGTGTCTTTGGGCTGTGGGCTCTGAGACCTTAAAGCATACCCTGGAGATTTCGTAAAGTCTGGAAGAGAGGCTTTAGGTCCTTGGTAAGACTAAGAAATTGAAACAGCTGGCGGCGGGGACCGCTGTCAGAGTGTATCCTCATTTGGTCAGAGTAAGAAGTGGGTGAGAGGGAGCGGTCCGTGGACAGGCGCCTGCTCATGCCCCAGCAGAAGCGGGCAGGGAGCTGTGGTCAAAGGTTCTCAGATGGTAAGATGCGTGCTCAAGTCAGCGTGGACCAGCCAGGGGACTGGTGTCCTGCCATCTCTGTCAGCTCTCAGATCTGCCGCAGGAAGAGAGGAATGAGAAAGTGGAAAAGACTAGCTCAGCCGGGATTGTGGTCTAAAATGACGCTTAGGGACCCAGGGATAATAAATAACACTGCAAAATTTAAGATTCCATGCAACTTTTTTTGGTAATACAAACCACCACACACACTTATGTTTATACATAGGAAAAGAGAACACTGAAATTGTTCAAAGGGATTGAGTCTGGTGGGGGGGGGTGTGATCAGAAAAAACAGGTGGCAATCAGGGGGAAAATGTGACATTAAAATAAAAACTAGCCAAATACGGTGGTGCATGCTTTATAATCACAGTACGTGGGAGGCTGAGACAGGAGGATCTCGGATTTTAGGCCAGCACAACATAACTTAGTATAACTCAAAATAATTCTTAGCCAGGCGTGGTAGTGCACGCTTGTAATCCCCGCACTTGGGAGGCAGAGACAGGAGGATCGTGCAGGTTCAAAGCCAGCCTCACTGGCTTAAAGAGACCCTGTTTCCAAATCAAAAGTATAAAAAATAGGTCTGGGAGTGTAGCCTGGAGATAGAAGGGTTCCATCCCCAGTACCACCAAAAATAAATAAATAAATAAATAGTGCTGGTTTTGTAGTTCAAAGCTAGAATTCCCCCCCCCCTGGTTCAATCCCCAGGTCTCCACCCCCTCCACCTCCCCCACCCCGCCACCACAAGCCCAAAATTTGAATCCAAAAAATAAAGTTAAAAAAAAAGTTCACAAGGCACAAGATATCAGAGGGACGCACATTGTTCTGACCAGGCATGGCTTTCTCCTTAATATTCTTTCATGTGTGAACACAATATTTCAAAGCTTTTCCTGAGTTTATTTTTGTGATGAGTGACTTCAAACTTCCCTAGCCCTAGCCTTTTAGTGGGGAGCTACAATCTGAAAATGAGACGGAAATTGATAAAATAAATGTTCCAAGACAAGTTCTAGGAGGAACAGGGAGAGGACAAGCCCCTCTGGACAAATGTCCCCCATTTCTACTACACCCTTCCTGGGGGGTTCCGTCCCTGCTGACCCCAGACATCTGCGCATCCACTGCCGCTAATGACAGTCGCCCCCGGGGTGTGGGGCCAAGTCATCCCCAGGCACTGCCCTCGCCACAGGACTCCACTAGAGATCAGGAAATGAGGAGGGGGACACAGGAAAGTCCCCGTTTGCTTTATCCTTCTTCTCTATGGACATGCACACCTCCCACTTGCTAGTCTTCAATAAAGAAACCCCAAGATAAAGGTCTGCACCCACCTAGCCCACTAGGTTAATAAGAAGGAAGGCACCAGGGAACCCCGCATAAACACCTTGAACTCAGTGTCGTGTGTGGTGGTTTAAATGTTTGTTCTCCAACTCTTTGTATGTAAAAGGTTAGCAAGGAAGGAGATGTGGGGTGCAGTGGCTCAGGCTTATAGTCCCAATACTTGGGAGGCTGAGAAGAGGATCACAGGTTTGAGGCCAGCCTCAGCAACTAAACAAGGCCCACCCTCAGAAACTTAGTGACGTGACACCCACTTTCAAAACTTTTTTAAAAGGAGGCCAGAAAAGTGTAATTTAGAGGTAGAACGTTCTAGGTTCAGTTCCTAGTACCAAAAATAAATAAGTTAATGAGAGGGGCAGGGAGAGAGAGAGAGGAAGAAAGGGATGGAGATATAGTTCAGAGATAGAATGGCCCTCAGTTCAATCCTCAGTACCATTAAAAAGAGAAACAGAGCCGGGTATGGTGGCACACGCTTGTAATCCCCACACTTGGGAGGCGGAGACAGGAGGATCGTGCAGGTTCAAAGCCAGCCGCGCTGGCTTAAGAGACCCTGTTTCCAAATAAAAATATAAAAAAATAGGTGTCTGGGAGTGTAGCCCAGAGGTAGAAGGGTTTCCAGGAACCCCAGTACCACCAAAAAAAAAAAGAGAGAGAGAGAGAGACAGACAGACAGACAGACTGATATAGGGCGGGGGGAGCACTAGGGATTGAACCCAGGGGCGTTTGATCTCTGAGCTAATCCACAGCCCTACTTATATTTTTGTTTGGAAACAGGGTCTTGCTAGGTTGATGAGAGTCTCACTACTTGCTGAGACTGTCCTCAAACCTGTGACACTCCTGTCTCAGCGTCCCAAGTACTGGGATTACAAACATGTACCACCATGCCCGGCCTGGTGGTGTCTTTTAAAGCTTTAGAACATGATTTTAGAGATGTGATATAGTTCAGGGGTAGAGAATTTGCTTGACTTGTGCAAGACCCTGGGTCCAAGTCCTAGCAACAGTAATAGCAACGACGACGATTTTAGCTGAACTATGACTGTGCCCTGGGGACAAGAGGTGGAGTAGAATTCCTGGATTAAAACTAATGAACCCAAAAGCCAGGCATGATGGTGAAGGCCTGTAATATTGGTTCTTAGGATGCTGAGACAGGAAGATCAGATTGCAGGTTTGAGGACAGCCCCAGCAAGTAATGAGACTCTCATCAACCTAGCAAGACCCTGTTTCAGAATAAAAATAAAAAATAGGGCTAGAGGTGTAGTTTGGAGGTAGAATGCTTCTGAGTTCAATCCCCAGTACCAAAAAAATAAAATAAAACAAATGAACCCAAGTTCATAGGACTCCTTCCTGAACATCGTATAACTCTTCCAAATGTCACTGTGATAAGTTAATATAAAGTAATCAGAAACATCTGCAGCAAAAATCCCCAGAACACACAAGGGCTTCACAATTGGATGGAAGAATGCTTGGCACAATGTGTTTTGGGTTTTAGCGAATCCAACATGTTTTGAAAAACAGTTAAGTTCTTTAGACATCTTGAGAATCTGAAGGGCAGCTGCCCCCACCCCTCCTTTTTAAAATGGCAGTGGTTATTTCTGTCCTGGGTGTCACGTCCTGTTACTCTTCTCTGCAGAGGGCCTTCTCTAGCAGAGGCTGGCGTCTCTGTGTCTGAATTGGTTGGACGGCAGCAGTCCTCTCCTGACACCTGGCTCACATCTAGCCCTCTCCCAGCCCCTTCCTAGATTAGCTTCCTGAGCAAGTCACCCTGTGTTTCAGGCCCAGAGCTTCAAAGGTGATGATGAGCCTGGTGTGGTGGCACACGCTTGTAATCCCCACTCTTGGGAGGCTGAGACAGGAGGATCACACAGGTTCGAAGGCAGCCTCAGCTACTCAGTGAGGCTAACAGCAACTTAGTGAGACCCTGTTTCCAAATAGAATATAAAATAGGTCTGTGAGTATAGCCCGGAGGTAGAAAAGCCCCTGGGTTCTACCCCCAGTACCATAAAAAAATAAATAAAATAAAGCTGATGATGAGCTGGGTGTGATGGTCCACATCTGTAATCCTAGTATTTGAGAGGCTGAGATAAGAAGGATTGCAGGTTCAAGGCCGGTGCAGAGTAGCTTGGTGAGATACTGCTTCAAAATAAAAAATAAAATTGCGCTAGGGGAGTGGCTCAAGGGTAGAATGTCCTTGGGTTCTATCCCCAGTGCCACAAAATAAAAATAATAATTAACACAACTGATAACAAGACAGTGTTATGTCCAGTTGCAAGACTCAGTCTCCATCCAGGTGGAACCTAGCTCACGCCTAGTTCATGACACATGCTGAGAATTTTCCAATTTGTAGGCCTGGTTTATCCTACCCAAGGACGCTGGACATACTTGCTGGTCCTTGAGGAAAACAAAGAGAGGCTATCAGCTGTTCAGAGGATGAGCCGCCCTCTGACAGCTTGTCAAGAGGAAAGCTGCGCTCTGCTCTTTCAGGCTTCGCAAAAGCCTAGGACTCCACTGTGAATGGAAGCCACGCTGGGCCCATCCCCGCCAACCTCACGCTTATTCTAGGGCAGACGGAGGGGTCCTGACAAAGGCCGCTGGACAGATGTGAGTGACTGGCGCTCTGCTCCCACCACACGCCGTGCCTTTCCACGTTATCGACTTTCAGTCTCGCCAGCCTGAAATTTTAATCACCCCGAGCTCGGAGCAGACATCGGCTAGATCACCCAACTTGTAATTCTATCCAAACTCGAAGATGAAAGCAGAAAGCCTGTGCAATATCGATCCCTGTTTCCCCTTCAAGGGACACTGTCCATTGTCTCCGGCTTCTTAAGGAAGACCATTCAGTTTTCGTTGTAGACTGGAAAGTCTTGATTTCCTAATCTTTAATAATAATAATAATAATAATAATAATAATAATAATGGTAATTAAAGGAATGGGAGTATATGAGTACGTGAATTTGTGAATGTGAGTTTACATGTCTACTGCGTGGTAGAACCAATGGACTCCCCCAGTAACTCTCATGTTCAACACTACTGATATTTTTCCATTAAATTTATTTATTTATTTAGGGTTTTTAGGGTTTGGGTTTTTTTGTTGTTTTTGTTGTTCTTCTTCTTTGCTTTTTTTGGTGCTGGCAATTGAACGCAGGACCTCTGGCTACATTCCCAGCTCAGCAGAGTATTGGGGATTGGACCCAGAGGCATTCTACCTCTAAGCTACGCTACACTCTTTGTTTTATGTTTTATTTTGAAACAGGGTCTTGCTAAGTTGCTAAAGGTCTCACAAAGTTGCTGAGGCTGACCTCGAACCTGCAATCCTCTTGTCTCAGCCTCCCGAGTACTGGGATGATAGGTGTGCACTACCTTGCCCAGCTTCAGCACCAATAAATTTAGGAAAAAAATAAATAAAGCAGGGTTTCATCCTACCATTTCTGAGCCAAAATTTGTTTTAGAGTAAATTGAGTAGTAATCAGAGTAGATTGAGTCACACTCCTACTTAAAACTCTGGTCAACAAGCATGGTAGCCTGTACCTGTAATCCCAGTACTTGGGAGGCTATGACAGGAGGATCACAGGCTCAAGACCAGCCTCTGCATCTTAGTGAGACCTTGTTTAAAAAAAAAAAAAGAAAGATGTGGATATAGCTCAGAAGTAGCATACACCAGTTTCATTGCTTGATACCAAATAATAATTATTATTATAATTTGTTAATAATTTGTTAATAATTATATTATAATTATATAATAATTATCATTATGCATTAATTGATATTTATAATTAGTATAGAAATTATTATTATCATTATTATCATACCTCCCTGTAGCTCACTCTCTCAAACCTGGGCTTGACGCAGCTTCTGCCATCACCTGCTTCCGCACCCCCATGCTGCAGCGCACAGGGCTGCCTCCTGCTTGGGGGCCTTTACCAGGTGTTCTTCCTCTGACCCACAGACCCCAGTAGGTCCAGCTCCTCTTCCTTCAGGGCTCCTGTGGCTCCTCCTTGGAGGGCATCCGCTCTACACACGCACCGCTCTGTAGCACTTACCCAGCTTTACTACCATCATAGCTCTTATTGCTGAAGGAAACCATTTTCCCTCCATCATTAAAGAGTGAGCTGGAAGCAAAGAGTCTGTATAAGTATGGGCTCGGTCTGAAAAAAAAAAAAAAGACACTTTCTATTTTCTTACAATGCTGGGCACTGCTAGATTTGTGTTCGGTATATTAACATGCTGGTTGGTGTTTATAATAGCTTGGAGTGTTTATTTTACAAATATTTCATCGCTGTGGAGTGTAAGGACATCCATTAAAGACCAGTCTCTCAGAGGCAGCTGGACCAAAGCTTTACAAAATCTAGGTTTTATTGAATGAGGTGTCGAATTCCTTAGATCTGCCCTTCGCAGTCCATAGACAAGAAACTTGGGTTGAATGTGCAGATTGTGAGAGCAAACAGCATTGTGTAGTTCTTGTCCTTAATCTCCTGCCTCTGGGGACATCACTATGACCTTGGGAAGAATTTTTCCAGGGAGCCTGAGGTCTTCATAGTGTCTGCCAATCTGGAGACCACAGGCGGACAATTGTCTACTCCTGTGATCACAAGCACCGGCAGCATTGCTGACCTTGGGCACGGTCTTGGGCATGTGATAGTATGACCACCAGGTTGACTATGTATGAGTGCAGATTAGCTAGAAGTAGCAAAGACTATTTCAGCCTGGCTGGGTTTAAAAAACAAAGTGCCCAGGTAATGTGGCACATTCCCCTAATCCCGGCTCCTCCAGAGGCTGAAGCAAGAGGTTCACAGTTCCAAGGCCACGCTGGGCAACTAAGCAAGACCCTGTCTCAACAGAACAGATGGAAAGAGCTAGGGTGTAGCTGAGCAGTAGAGCATCCCTGGGTTCTATCCCTAGTACCACTCAGGGGGATCAGAACTTCTGAAATGATCAATGTTTAACTAGTTTTGGATTTTAAAATCCTTCTCTGGACTGTTCTCGATTCTTCCTACTCAAAGCGTGGTCCATGTGCCACCAACATGGTAGCACCAGTGTCAGTAGGGAGCTCCTCGGATTTCTCAGCCCTGCCCCAGGTCAAGTGCATTCAAATCTGCACTTTAATAGGAGCCACGGGTGTCCCTAGGGGCATCCCAAACTCCTCACTGCCTCCTCCACCTTCATCGGCATCGCTGACACCTAGGTCTTACTGAGAAATTTGTTTGCTCGACTTTGGTCTGAGTTCCTTGCGCACACCATCAGCACTCTCTCAGTCCTCCCAGCGACTCTGGTGGTTTGTACTCTTGTTATTCCCGTTTGCAGATGGAGAAACTGAGTCTCCGGGGTGATCTTGTAATTGGTGTGAAATTAGCCCCCCACCCACCCACGCACACTTTTCTGCTCTCCAAGTCAGTATTAATTTGCTTCCTTCTTATTGGTCTATAAAACTCTAAAGAAAAACTCATTAAAAGAAAATTACAGGAGGCCATTGTTTGGGGAGGTTTTGTTTTTGGTACTGGGAGTTGAACTCAAGAGCATTGTATCTCTGAGCGACTCCCCAGCCTTTTTTATTTTTTATTTTGAAACAAGGTCTTGCTAAATTCCTCATACCTGCGATCCTCCTGTCTCTGCTTTCCAGGTCCTGGGATGACAGGTGTGCACCCCCACACCTGGTCAGACAGCTGTTCTGGGTGGAGCAGCTGGGCTGGATCCCAACGGACAAGGCTAAAATTGACAATGAAGTCACTCACATTGAAGTTCCACAGAAACTAAGCTATTTATCTGACATTATGAGAAATCAGAATTTGAGAAATAACAGCAAAATTTCTTTAACAGGCCAGTGTCCATCAGCATGATAATAAAGTTCCCTCTACCTAAATCCTTAAATGCAAAACAATAAGCAGAAGTAAACTCATGTCAACTAATCGGTTATTTTTCTATTGTTCTGTCTCCCAGTGCCAACCTTAGTAGGAAAGTAACTTTGACATGACCAACACTCCCCCCTTTTTTTGGTACTAGGGGATAAAATCTAGGGGCACTATACCTCTGAGCAAAACCCCACCCCTATTTTATTTTTAATTTGAAACAAGGTTTTGCTAAGTGGCTGAAGATCTCACTAAATTGCTGGGTCTGGCCACAAACCTACCATCTTCTTGTCTCAGCCTCCCAAGTACTGGGATTACAGGCGTGCACCACCAAACCCGGCTCCAGTCTGCCTTTGTTTCATGTTTCTGCTTTTTTTCAAGCCGTTTTCTTTCTATAAAACCAACTTTGCCAGATATGGTGGTACAAGCATATAATCCCCAGTTGCTCAGGAGGCTGAGACAAGAAGACTCCCAAATTCAAGGCCAGCCTGCAATTGAGCAAGCCCCATCCAAGAATAAAATCATAGGAAAGGCTGGGTATGTAGCTCAGTGGTAGAGTGCTTGACTAACATGTGCAAGGCCTTGATTTTAATCTTCAGTGTTACAAAAACAAAACAAAACAAAAAACATCATTCCTTCGCTCATCAGAACACTCCTTTTAACTTATAAAATGAAGAGTTGCCCAATTCTAGAATAAAAAATAAAGCCAATTAAGATAATTTGCTGGGCATAGCTAGAAGGTCATGGGTTCAATCCTCAGTACTAAAAACAAAAAAGTAAAAATATGAAAAACTTTAAACCAAATTGCTATTAATTTTGTCCTTTAACAAAAAATTGTGAAAGAAAGCTTGTTGTTGGTGTATCCCATATAAGCTCTTGGGGTCTTAATGTCATTTTAATATAAGCCTGAGTCTAGACCCTGTATAGATTCTCTCTCAGCCCCAGAGCCTGCTGTTTCTGATTAAAGTGGACTGCTGAGAGTTGCAGATTACCATCCTACCGGATATGAACTCCTTCCGGCTCTGTTGAGATAGTAGAGTATCTTGAACTTGACCTTTGGAATAAAATTTATATTTATAGCTCTACTGTGGAAAAAAAATGGAGACAAGTAGTATGGCCTAGCAGCAGCATTGATACAAGTTCATCAAACCCCTCAAAGACCTCAAGGTCCAGATACCTCCAGCCTATGTACTCAAAGCCAAAGGTTAATTACCGGAAGGCGATATTTGGGCTTGAACAAGATCATGGTCAGTGGTTTTTAAACTGATCACTGAAGTGGCCCGAGGGATGCTGCAGAGAAGCACCTTTGGAAGCTGAGACTCTCACTTCCCGCCAATTAGAACAGGCTTTTGATTTTACATCAAAACATATCAGGACTCCTTGGTGTGTGTTTAGGCACTGGGGCAACATTTTAGTTAATAAGCCTTTTTCTGCTTTATTTTTCCTTAAATGATACATGGGTCCTATCCCCAGTGCCAAAAAGAAACACACACACACACACACACACACACACACACACACACACACACATTAAAAACCAACTGAAGAGCCAGGTATGGGGCACATGCATGCCTCCAATCCCAGTACTAGCAGGATGAGACAGGAAGATTTCAGGTTTAAGGCCAGCCTCACCTATTTAGGGAGACTCTTAGCAACTAAACAAGGCTCTGTTTCAAAATAAAATGGTCTGGGGGTGTAGCTCAAAGGTGGAATGCCCCTGATTCGATCCCCAGTACCAAAGCAACTGCTGGCTAGGGGCATAGCTCACGGGTAGCACACTTAAAACACAACTGAATTAACCCTTCTCTACCCTTCTGTACCTTGTGCAAGTGGGGCCCTTGAGGTTCTGAAAGGCAGATTTACTTTCCAAGGTCACACATTGGTTTGGCTAAAAGCTATTTCTTGTATTCCTCCTTTGAAAGCTCAAAAGCTGGGCGGGCTGCCAAGCTGGCTGGCCATTCTCTCCTCTGCTGTCTGGATCAGCTCTTATTATACCCAGTGGTGCTGACCTGGGCATGTTTCCTCTGATTCAGGACTCCTTGGTGTGTCTTTAGGAAACAAAACCCTCCTCAGGCACTCAGGGGAAAGCTGAGTCAAGGAGTCAGACTCCTCTCTATTCTCTTAGGCCATACAAGCAGTTACATGACTCTCTTTCCTGAGAATTAATACAGCCTGCAGAGAAGGCCACATACTTGGTATCTGCCAACTATAGCAGCTCCCCTCCATCCAAATGACTGGCCAAAAACCCCAATTTAGGAGAGTGATATTTTGAAGAACTTGACCAAAAATGGAAGATGGGATTGAGGGACCAAGATAATAAGAAACCCTGTGAAAACACTTTAAAAAATATTAGCTGGGCTTGGTGGAGCACATTTGTAATCCCAGTACTTGGGAGGCTGAGACAGGAGGATTGCAGCTGCACAGCCAGCCTCAGCTGCTTAGTGAGGCCCTCCACAACTTAGTGAGACTCTGTTTTGAAATAAAGGATTAAAAAAAAAAATAGGGCTGTAAATGTAGCTTGAAAGTAGAATGCCCCTAGGTTCAACCCTCACTACTGCAAAAAAAAAAAATCAATAACACAAACCAATAAATAAGATAGACTAATAGGTTATCAATGACATTTTCAGCCAATAATAATATGTAGTGATTTCATTTTATTATCTCTTCATTACCAAACACTTATTCATTTGGCTTCATGACATGCTATGTATACTGAGAAGCATTTTTTTAATAGAGAAAAAGGCATAACAGATTTATTAAAGTGCTGGGTGGGAGGGAATCTCAGCACAGAAGTCTTACACAAAGAATGAGCCTTCAAAGCATTTTCTTTCCAAGAGTTACTCTCTACCCACCTAAATACTCAATGTCTTCCTGTTCTTTTGTCTAAAAGAATCATTGCTAATTTTGTCTCCTGAGATGTGTTCTAGAAACACTTTCTCAGAGCCTGGTCCCTCAGCCCCTCCTGTGTGGCCAGCTGGAAACTCAGAAGCAGGGTCCTGGGGCTTGGATTCCTTTCCCTTAGTTGTTACCTGTCCTTTCTACCAGTCCACATTATTTACCATTTCTACTTCTAACCTGTGTGTGTTAGTCAGCTTTCCATCACTGTGACAAAAGGCCTGAGGAAAATAACTTAAAGGGGAAAAGGTTTGCTTTGGGCTCATGGTTTCAGAGGTTACAGCCCATGGCCTCTGGCTCCATCGTTTCTGGACAGATGCTCTGGGTGTGGCAGAGCATCTTGGTGGAAGGGCCTGGGGGAGTTGAACTGCTCACCTTGTAGCCGCCAGGAAGCAGAAAGAGTGGGAAAGGGACAAGGTGGACCCTTCCAGGGCACATCCCCAGTGACCAGCCTCCTCAAGCTAGGCTGCACCTCCTAGAGTCTTTACCACCTCCCAAAAGTCCACTTGGCTTATGAACCATCAATGGACTAGTCCATCAATGAGATCAAAGTTCATACAATCCAATCACTTTCCTGTGAATCCTGCTACCCTGGGGACCAAGCCTCCGACACATGGCCCTCTGGGAATCATCCAGATTAAACCCATAACATGTGCTTCTTCTTTCTCTGTGTCTGATGAGACCAATGCAAATACTGGAAATGAAATTCCTGCTATTTCCTAGGCTACACTGAAGCCCTACACACTGAGATTCCTACAGAGGAAACTCAAGATTATTTTTCTGAAAAGATAAGTACTTACTACTTTACATAGTACATGGGGGGCTATGTGTACACACAACCCCCAAGAATTTGGGGGTCAATGTTGGTTCTTAGCTATATAATCATGAATACAGATAAATTATCTAAAAAATCATCTGAGTACATAAATATGTGTGTGTGTGTGTGTGTGTGTGTGTGTGTGTATATATTTTTTTTTTTTGGCAGTACTGAGGTTGGAACCCAGAGGCATTCCACCTCTGAGCTACACCCTCAGCCCTATTTTTTATTCTTTATTTTGAAACAGCGTCTTACTGAGTTGCAAAGGCCTCACTAAGTAGCTGAGGCTGTCTGAGAACCGTGATCCTCCTGTCTCACTAATGCTGGGATTACAAGCATGTGCCATCACACCCGAGTTGATATTTTTAAATTGTACCTTTGGCTCTTCTATCCCTAAGAATATTTAGAGAATATTTCACTTTCTCGTGTTCTTCATACAGGATGACGTCTCAGGATCACTTTACAATCCCATAGGGCAGGCTCCTCTAATCAGGAGACCAGAGTTCAGTGCTGTCTCAGCCCTGCGCTAACCCTGAGACCCTGGGTTATCACTTCACTAATTTAGACCAAAGTTCTCTCATGTGTAACATGAAAAGGTGGGATGAGGTGATCTCAATTCTATATACCATAATGTTATTATTAATACTCATGTCTAAAAACAAAACAAAAAAAATCACTGAATCCCTGGAAACAACATTAATTCATTCATCAAGCAAAAATATTTGAGTGGCTATTGCAGGCATGGTGGTGCACACCGATGATCACAGTACTTGGATTCTGAGACAGGAGGATCACGTGGAGATAGAATGCCCCAGGGTTCCATTAAAAAATATTCAGCAGCAATAAAGAATAATAAAGCAGCTTGCTATCATCCTGGATGGTCTCATCAAATTGTTTACTAGGTTTAAGATGTTAAACTTGGCAAATCTCCAGAATAGGGAAAAGGGTGTTCACTGAGTATTGATAGTGCCGTATAATATTCAGGAACCATGAAATGACACCAGGGAGGGATTTGACCCTTGCTAGAATTTGACAAAATGTCTTCCTGTAAATCTTTAAAGCAGGCCGGGTGGTGGCGCACGCTTGTAATCCCCGTGCTTGGGAGACAGAAACAGGAGGATCATGCTGGTTCAAAGCCAGCCTCGCTGGCATAAGGGACCCTGTTTCCAAATTTTAAAAAAAACATAAAATAGGTCTGGGAGTATAGCCCGGAGGTAGAAGGGTTTCCAGGAACCCCAGTACCACCAAAAAAAAAAAAAAATCTTTAAAGCAGGACTGGTTACCAGGTATACCTGGTGGCTGGTGGGTAAAAATAACACCAACCCTCAGATAAAAAGGGGCTGTTGACAGGGTTTTCATCAAGGTCAGGCCAGTTGGAGTCTATTTATAAAACAGAACCTGCAGAGATGACCTCTTACATCAGGAAGTCACGGTTCTGCTCCAGAGGGAGAGAGGCGCTTGTCACTTCCTGGGACGGTGCTTTGTCCTCGCTCTGCAGGCGAGGTGAAGACACTTCTTCATTGGCTTCCTTTGTATCTTGTTGCCTTTTCTATTTCGGGTGGACCTATTGCCATTGTGTCTAGTCTGAATTCATTTAGAAGTACCTTTCCCTCTCTGAGAGGTGCCCTTTTAGCTTATGACCTGTGCTCGGCCCTGACCAGTAGCTGTCTCCAGGGGAGTCCTGTGTGCTGGGTCCTCTTCACTCCTGGAGCCAAAGGGCGGTGTAGACTTCCCCTGCTTTCCCCACTCGTGCTGCAGGGCTCTGTGCGGGATGCAGAGAGGCTGGAATAAAAGCAGGAATCTCTTAGTAAAAGAAAGGAGTGGATACTTGTAAGCAGCCAACAGCAGTGAGAATAGTTAGAGCTTTGCAGTTTTCAAGGTCATCTTGTTTTCCCCCTAATATTGGAGATTGAACCCAGCATCTCCTGCAGGCTCTTCCACTGAGCTACATCCAGCCCTTTTCATTTTACTTAATTTTTGTATTGGAGCTTGAATTCAGGGCCATTTTACCTCTGAGCTATAACACCCCCGCCCTCACCCTTTTTTTTTGGGGGGGGGCAGGTCTGGGGATGGAACCCAGGGGCATTTAACCTCTGAGCTATACCCCCAGCCCTATTTTTTATTCTTTATTTTGAAACAGGGTCTCACTGAGTTGCAAAGGGCCTCACTAAGTAACTGAGGCTGTCCAGGAACCAGGATCCTCATCCTCCGGAATGCTGAGTTTACAAGCATGCACCACCACACACACCTGCCCCCCCACCCTTTTTAATTTTTTATTTTGAAACAGGGTGTTACCAACTTGCTGAGTCTGGCCTTGAACCGGTGATCCTTCTGTCTCAGCCTCCCAAGTACTGGGATTACAGGTATGCATCACTATGCCCAGTTTCTAATTTTATTTTGAGGCAGGGTCTTGCTAAATGGCCCAGGCTGGCCTGAAATTTGCAGTCTTCCTACCTCAGCCTCTGGAGTAGCTGGGATTACAGGCATATCACAACTGCACCAGGCTACCATAGTTTTAAATAGATTGTTTATTTATTCCTCTTTTAACTCCCTACCATCCTTTTTTCTCTTGTCCATTAGAAATGAGAATGCAAGCCGGCCATGGTGGTGTGTTATGGTTTTGAGAATATGTTATGGTTTGGGGAATATGTTACGGTTTGGGGAAACTGTCCCCAGGGACCCCTGTTAGGGTCCCGGACACAATTTCCCTCAAACCACAACAAGATAAAAAGATAAAAATGTGCGGGTTCTTGTCCTGAGCTAAGGATAAATACACATTAGCCCAGACTCTTGCTGAAGATTTAAAGAAGTTTATTAAAAAGATAGAAATACAGAAGACAGTTAAAGCCCCGTGCCATTCAGAAATGGCACAGGGGATGGAGGGAGTGCAATTCGAGTGAATTCACCAAAGATACAACACGTGGACTGGACCTTTTTATACACAACACCCTCCATCTTGTTCATGTAATTCTGACGTAGTAAAAACCCTGAAGGTTCCTCCCCCACCAAGGTGTCTCCTTTCATGAAGGTCGACCCCCTCCTCCCATCCTAGCTAGATTACCCAATTATTGTGTAAACCTGTCTTTAGAATGAGGATGGGGAAGTCCTAGCTCCTCTCTCCTATAGGCTTGCTAATTACTTTTAGCTAAGTCAATCTAAGTTTCAGTAGCTGTTTGCTTCCTGACTGAAACCAAGACCAAGTCTTCCTTTCCCCAGGTCTGCCATTTTGACACAATTATTTTTGAAATATATCTATTAATAATCAGAGCTTTCTCAAATCTTCCCAAGCCATTCCCAATACTGGTACAGGTGCACACTTATAATCCCAGAATTTGGGAGGCTGGGACAGGAGGATCACAATTTGCAGACAGCCTCAGCTATTTAGGGCCTTTGCAACTCAGTGAGACCCTGTTTCAAAATAAAGAATAAAACATAGGGCTGGGGTATAGCTCATAGGTAGAATGCCCCTGGGTTCCAATCAAAAAAAAAAAAAAAAGGAATGCATTTAAATAGGCCCCTGTATGCTTGCTGGAGGTGTTTCTTACACCATACCTGAAATAAAAATGACTTGTCTGTATTAATTCCATTTAAAAGGTGAACTAATGTTCAGAGGCAAATGATTTTTCTTGTCTTTGTATTGATTATCTGTTGCTGCTGTAACAAGTTACCACCAACTCAGTGATTTAAAACAATGTGAATCTATTCTCTTAAAGCTCTGCCCATCAGAAGTACAGAACGGGTCTTATTTGGCTAAAACCAAGGTGTCATCAGGACTGCATTCGCCAGGGGACTTGAGAGGAGAGTCGCTTCCTTGCTCTTCCAGGCTTTGAGAGCCCCTGCTCTCCTTGGCTCCTGGTCTCTCCCTCCATCTTCAATGCCAGCGGGGTTGCATCCTCTGTTGCTCAACTCTGTCATCTGTGCCTCCTCTTTCCATCTTATTAAGGATCCTTGTGATTACATTGAGCTCACCCAGATAATCCAGGATAATCTCTCCATCTCAACATCATCCATTTAATCATATTTGCAAGGTCCCTTTTGCTGTACAATGTGATATATTCACAGGTTATAGGGATTAGGGTACAGACATCTTTGTATTCTGCCCACCGAAGTCAGAAATCCATATAGTCTAATGAAGCTAATCTGTCCCAAGCTTCTAGATTTCTGTACTCACAAGAAAAAGATTTGGCTTTTCTATGTGTATCTTCTAGTACTTCTGTCTTTATCATTACTCGTTTAATTTTATGAAGAACTAATGCCTTCTGTATGTAGACAGATTGGAGGTGGCAGATGTTCAGCAACACTGGAGATGATGGTGAGGAGAGTACAGTATAATGAAAGAGGGCAGCACTTCACCATCAGGCCTCTGAGTCTCAGGCAGGGGGGGTTCAAATTTTTCCTGGAGTGACATATTACTTGAATTCATCAAATCATCTGACTTTTGTCTTTTAGGCTTATGTCCAGAAGTACATTGTGAAGAATTATTTCTACTATTACCTGTTCAGATTTTCGGCTGCTTTGGGTCAAGAAGTGTTCTACATCACATTTCTTCCCTTCACTCACTGGAATATTGATCCTTATTTATCCAGAAGACTGGTTATCATATGGGTTGTAAGTATTATAATTATCATTATCATTTTTATTATTATTTTACAGTACTGAGGATTGAACCCAGGACCTCATACATTCAAGGCAAGTGCTCTGCTACTGAGCTACATCACCATCCCATAAGTAGTATTATTATTTACTAACCTCTGCTACTTCTGGGACAACTACTTTCTTTAGTATTTAAGTACTTTGCACATAGGTTCTTTATGTTATTTTTAATTTTTTTAAACCCTTAGAGTAGAATTTGTTGTATTATTTACTTTGTGGAAAATAAATACAAAGACTACTTTTTTTTTGGTGGTACTGGGGTTCCTGGAAACCCTTCTACCTCCGGGCTACACTTCCAGACCTATTTTATACTACTTTTTAAATGTGGAAACAGGATCTCTTAAGTCAGCATGGCTGGCTTCGAACCTGAGCGATCCTCCTGTTTCTGCCTCCCAAACGTGGGGATTACAAGTGTGTGCCACCACGCCTGGCAACTACTTTTTTATTTATAAAAACCAAACCAGTCAGGCATGGTAGTACATACCAGTAATCTCAATATTTTGGAGGGTGAGACAGGAGGATTACAGGTTCAAGGCCAACCTCAGTAACTTAGTGAGATACTGTTTCAATAAAAAAATAAGTAAAAAAGAGCTAGATTCAATCTCCAGTTTAAAAAAAAAAACAGCCTGTGATTTTATGTGCTTTGATGTATTCCTCCCCACTGGTAAGTAAAAGTGGGAGTTTCCAAGTGCTGAGCAAAAAACAAAGATCTCCTCCTCCTCCTCCTCCTCCTCCTCCTCCTCCTCCTCCTCCTCCTCCTCCTCCTTCTCCTCCTCCTCCTCCTCCTCTTCCTCCTCCTCCTTCCTTCTCCTCCTCCTCCTCTTCTTCCTTCTCCTCCTCCTTCTTTTTTGTGGAACTGGGGATTGAACCCAGGGGCATTCTACCTCTGAACTACACCTCCAGCCCTATTTTTTATTCTTTATTTTGAAACAGGGTCTCACTAAGTTGTAGAGAGCCTCACTAGGTCCCCAAGGCTGGCCCTGAACCTGCCATCCTCCTGTCTCAGCCCCCCAAGTACTAGGACTACAAGTGTTCACCACCAGGCCCGGCTAACGCAGAACCTTTCTACGTACCCATGTGAGGACATGAAATACATCCTCCCAAAGGCCATTTTAGTAACATTTGATCAAAACACAGAAGTGGAAGCTGTTGACAATAAACTCCAAGCAATAGTAAGCAACTACTCTACCTTCAGCGAAGAGTCCACAGCCTGCAGGCAGGGTGCTCTCCTTGAGAAAGCTTTAGAGTAGCAGGGAGTCTGCCATGCACGAAACCCAGTGGCAGAGCCAGGTGTGTTGGAGGACCCCCTCTCCGCTGTATTCCCCCCACACCCTATCACTTAACTCTGTTCAGGACCCAGTGAGTATGAAGTTCCCCCAATACTGGGAACTGAAACAGGGGTGTCATACCTCTGTACTATAACCCTAGCCCTTTTTATTTTTTATCTTGAGACAGGATCTAAGTGGCCTGTGTGACTTTAAACTTATGATCCTCCTTTCTCAGCCTCCCAGGTGCTGGGATTACAGGCATGGGCCACCGTGCCCAGCTGAGTTCTGATTTTTTGTTTAGTTGGGGGAGATGGTGGCCATAATGCAAAGCTATGGGCTTTGGTATCAGACAGGTCTACTGCCATCAGGCACAGCCAGGCCCATCAGTGGGGGTAGCAATGTGCATGCCCAGGATCATCATGAAGATGCATGGGGTGTGCACAAAGCTCTGGGCTTGGTGTGTGGGATGGTCTATAAGTTGCTATTTGAGAAGGAAAAATGCAGAGTGACTAGTTCCTAAAAGTGAAGAGCTTTAGCTGGTGGAGGAAGCTTTAGGGGCAGCAATTCCATTTCTTCTACTCATGGTTTAGCCCTAAAAAAAAAAAAAAAGTGTGTGATTGAGATGCTACTGAACTTAAGCAAATGGCTCCCCACTTGCACCCGTCTTTCGTCTTTCTCATATGTAGAACAAGTAGACTGGACTTGATTAAGGACCATACAGTGTATGGGGGACAGGAGAAAGAAGTAAAACACCTCTGTGTGTTGTGGGGGGAGTGTTGGAGGGGCATCCTCTGCACACGTCATGCACCACTTGGCCACCTGGGGGCAGTAGGGAGCAGCAGCCTCCACTCCATCTGTGGCTCCATCAGAAAAATGGGCCCAGAATTGTTGGAACCCTTCTGTTTTTCTTAAGAAATCTCCCTGTTTCCATGTAGACGGCTTACATGTTTAAAACATTAAATGCCAACTGAACAAAGAATCCTTGATGTCTAAATGCATGGGCTCTGGATTAAAGCCTCTAACCTGACAGACTGCTAACCTGTACACTTAAGATTGTTTGGCCCTACACTCTTCTATTTTTAGCATTTTCTCTCTAAAACTACAAGCCACCTTTCCCTTTCCCACCTCTGTTTCCCTGAAGTCTAGCTTTTGTCTAAAAGTGTGATGCGTGTGCAAAGCACACATATCCCACAAATGCTAGAGGGGACGCTCAACTGCCCCTCTCCTATCAGCAGCCTGTTTCTGGATCAGCTGGAAATTTGGGGTGGGGCAGGAGAGAGAGGAGCCAGGAGCCTTCCTTTTGTTTTGAAGATTGGCAAAGCCCCGCATGGTGGCGCATGCTTGTAATCCCCGCACTTCAGAGGCTGAGACAGGAGGATCGCACAAGTTCAAAGCCAGCCTCAGTAGCTTACTGAGGCTCTCAGCAACTTAGTGAGACCCTGTTTCCAAATAAAGTATAAAATAGGTCTGGGAGTATAGTCTGGACGTAGGGAGGTAGAAAGCCCCTGCTTTCCACCCCTGGTACCACCAAGAAAAAAAAAAAAAAGACTGGCAAACCCAGAGCTGGGTGTGGTGGCTCATCCTAGTACTTGGAAGATTGAGACAGGAGGATCGCCAGTTCGAAGCCAGACTCCACAACTTAGTGAGACCCTGTTTCAAAATACAGAGTAAAAAATAGGGTCAAGGATGTACCTTAGCGGTAGAATGCCCCTGGTGGCTCAATCCCTCGTACAGCAAAAACAAATAAATAAATAAATAAATAAATAAATAAATAAATAAATAAATAATTTTTTTTGGTGGTACTTGGGTTTCTGAAAGCCCTTCTACCTCTGGGCTACACTCCCAGACATTTTTTTTTTTATTTTTATTTGGAAACAGGGTCTCTTAAGCCAGTGCTGCTGGCTTCGAACCTGCACGATCCTCCTGTCTCCGCCTCCCAAGCACAGGATTACAAGCATGCGACACCACGCCCGGTTTAAAAAAGATTTTCAAACCAATGCAAGACCCATGGTGTTTGAGCTTATTTTTTGACTATATATAAATATGCATATACATTTTCCCAAAAACCTTTATGTTGGCAGAGTAGGCAGATGATGTAAAGTATCTTTAATAACCCAGCAATCTCTTATGTGTGTGGTCAGCTCAGGGCCACTTGTTTTCACCACTGAGGGTGAGAAACATTTCCCCGGGAGCTGGGAAGCCTTCAGACCTAGTAGGAAGGAGGCTGTGGCTGGGGACTCTGGTGGTCACCAGTGAGCTTCTCACTGCCAAGTGCTCCACCTGCTTGAGGCAGGACCACAAGTCTTTTGTCAGAGAGTGAGTAATTAAAATGTCTCAGGATGGGGAGAGCTACCTTTGGTCCTGAGGTTGGACATCGTGTGTGTGTGTGTGTGTGTGTGTGTGTGTGTGTGTGTGTGTTTCTAGGGCTTGAACTCAGGAACATTCTACCTCTCAGCTACACCCTCAGCCCTATTTTTGTTTTTTATTTTGAAATGTGGTCTTTCCCGGTGCTGGGGCCAGCGAGGCCAGCATCGGAGCCTGCCGAGGGGTTAGGCCGGTGCCAGGACCAGTGTGGCCGGGATCGGAGCTCACCGCCAGGCAAGGCCAGTGCTGGGGCCTCTGAGGCCAGGATCGGAGCCTGCCAAGGGGTTAGGCCCGTGCCAGGGCCAGCGTGGCCGGGATAGGAGCCTGCTGTGAGGCAAGGCCAGTGCTGGGGCCTCCGAGGCCGGGATCGGAGCCTGCCAAAGGGTTAGGCTGGTGCTGAGGCCAGCGAGGCTGGCATTGGAGCCTGCCATGAGGCAAGGCCAGTGCTGGGGCCTCCGAGGCCAGGATAAGAGCCTGCTGAGGGGTTAGGCCAGTGCCAGGGCCAATGGCCAGCATCGGAGCCTGCCATGAGGCAAGGCCGCTACTGGGGCCTCCAAGACCAGGATCGGAGCCTGCCAAAAGGTTAGGCCGATGCCGGGGCCAGTGGCCGGCATTGGAGCCTGCCATGAGGCAAGGCCGCTACTGGGGCCTCTGAGGCTGGGATCGGAGCCAGCTGAGGGGTTAGGCTGGTGTCGGGGCCAGTGAGACCAGAATCGGGGCCTCCCATGAGGCAAGGCCGCTGCTTGAGCCAGCGAGATCTGGATCAGTCCACCGGTAGCCAGGCCACTACTGGGGCCATCAAGAGTGGGATCGGTACTTGCAACGCGGCATGCACAGAGAAATATCGCAGAAAATAAAAATCAGATGCTTCCCCTAATCAGCAAAAACTAGGAGGAAAGGGGCAACAGGAAGAGGTCGATCTATAGAAAGGGCCCTATAGTGAAGCAATTAAGGTGACCAATCAGAGGGTATGGAATATGGGAGGATGGAGCCTCTTTAAAAAGCAGGAGGTACATAAACAAATGTATCAAAGTTAATCACCAAACAAGCATGGGGGGGGATGGGAAGGGGGCTAGATGAGGGCTAATTGGATGATTTCTGCTTGTATATCCTCTCAAGTCTTGTATTCCAATGTGATATATGATTACAATGCACCAATTAAATAAATAAATAAATAAATAAATAAATAAATAAATAAAAATAAAGGAGGTCTTTCTAAATTGCCACAGACCTCGCTAAGATGCTGAGGCTAGTCTCGAACCTTTGATCCTCCTGTTTCAGCCTCCCAAGCACCAGGATTCCAGGTGCACATCACTGTGCCTGGCTTTATTGGTGTTTCAGTTGGGTGTGTGCCTGGATCTATGGGCACCCCGGCACCCGAGCTGAGGTTCTGAAGTTACTCTGTGTGGTCAGCTCTGTGTCAGGGCAGAGTGTGCAGGGCGAGGTGAGATGCGCCCTGCTGTCAGTTCCTGATGGAAAAATGCAAGTGCTTCCCAAAGCAGATTGGAGGGAGATGGGAAAGCCCTCCTGTTGCTGGTGGTTGGGAGGGAAAGTAGGTTAGAGCATCCCCAGAGGCAGCTGCCCTAGAGCCTGCCAGGGCAATCAGCTTCCTGCTGAGACAGTCTTTTTCCTTTAAGGGACATCCCTCAATTAGTGACAGCCTCCCCGAGGGGTGGAGACTCAAGTTAATTGCTTAGGGACAGAGCTTGAAGTTTTGTAAACAGCCAGCCTATCCCAACCAAAATTCCTGGGAAGGCAGGGCGCTTGTTCTGAGTGCCAATCTCTTGTCAAATTTTATATTAATTCACTAGTTGTCGCCGGATGAAGACCCAATAGATTTTATCACTTTAAAAATTATTTGTTATGTGAGAGGTGACTCATAGAGTCTGAAGCAGCTTAGCAGAATTTATGGTTAAATTAACTTTTCGCAAAGCTTGCTGTGTTGGCACAGGCTTGTTATCCCAGAATATGGGAGGCTGAGAAAGGAAGATCACAGGTTCAAAGCCAGCCTTGACAGCTTAGCGTGGCCCTCCGCAACTTAGTGAGACCCTGCTTCCAAATCAGCAGCAGCAGCATCGGGCTGGGAGTTTAGCTCAGAGGTAAAATGCCTCTGGGTTAATCCCTAGTGCCACACAAAAAAAATTAAATTAACTTCTCTTTCTTCACAATCATAATTGTTCCTGCCTGCTATGGTATATTTTTATTGTTCTTTGTTATCTACGTCCGTTATTTTATTTGAACTGCGTGACAAAATAACGGGTTAGTATCATTTTACAGATTAGATAGTAATACCTCAAATAATCAAATGTAAAGTCAGACATTTGAGCGTGAGAGATTGATCATTCCTAGACTGATAGATGCCACTCACTGTCATAGTTCTTTACATATTTTATCTCATTCAATCCTACCAACAATTCGGAGAAGTAGTTCTTACCAGCCCTCTTTACAGATGATGAAACTAAACTATAGAAAGACAAAATAACTTTCCCAGCGTCTCACTGGTTTAAGTGCCCAAGAAAACTTGATCCTGCCCCTAGGCCACCTCTCCTAGAGAGGCCCTCATTAGGGCATGAATAGTTCCTACTGTCTTTCCTTTTTTAAAAGAGATGTTAAAACTGGGGCTTTATATGCACTAAAATGATTTGTTTCAAATTCTCTTCCATTGTTTTGGTTATGGTATGGCATCTTATAACATTAAGTTTTATTTAAGTGTCTTTTTATCTATAATTCTTGACAAGCCGAAGGTACTTTGTCCCAGAAAATTTAGACAAGATTTTGTTAAAGTGAGACATGGTGATGAACGCCCATTGGGAGGCTGAGTCAGGAGAACTGTGAGTTTGTAGGTTCGAGGCCAGCCTCAGCAACTTAGTAAGACTGTTTCAAAATCAAAAATAAAAAGGGCTGGGGATGTAGCTCAGAAGTAGAATGCTCTGCTGGGTTTGGTGCTGCACACTGGTAATTCCAGTATTTAGGCTGAGACAGGAGGATTGCAAGTTTGTGGTCAGCTTCAGATACTAGTGAGGCCGTCCACAAATTAGTGAGACCCTATTTCAAAAAAATAAAAAATATGGTTGTGGCTGTAGCTCAGAGGTAGAATGCCCCTAGGTTCTATCCCCAGTACCAAAGAAAGAGAGGAGGAGGAGGAGGAGGAGGAGGAGGAGGAGGAGGAGGAGGAGGAGGAGGAGGAGGAGGAGAAGGAGGAGGAGATTCCTTCCTTCTCCTCTTAGGTTTAATCCCCAGTACTCTCCCTCCTCCCTCCAAAAACAACCAAAGGTTTTGTTAAAGTAGCTTAAAGACATGATCAAGTCATTTCCCTCTTCTGTTCTATATCAAGGTTTTTAACCTGACTTTGGGCTCAGAAATATCTTAGATACCAGGCTAGGAAAGTCTGTAGATAAGTTACCTGATTTGAATTTCCATAAAGAGAGGAAGAGGGGACTTAAGGGGATGAGTCACTGTCTGAGGGAGAGGTTATCTGATTTCCTGACTTCTATTTTGGTGTGCTAACAGCCCTGTCAAAAGTAAAAGCCTTTAAAGTCTACTGGGGTGTCTGTAAAAGGTTAGAGGCAATTTCACTGAAACTGGATGGTGCTCAGTTTTGAAATATGAACCAACATCTATCTCCCTCACTGTTCGCTAATACAGTTTTTCTCCATTTTGTAAAAAATCGATACCACAATGATCCTTGAGGTTTAGAAGGCCCATTTTCTCTATTCTTATGATATTTTACTTAGTTATATCCTGACTCTTTTTACATAAATTTCATGGCTTTCATGAGTACATGTAAAAAAATGTGATAAGTAGGTAAAAATCAAAATTAGGGGGAATACAAATACAGTAAAAGATTAAAGCTCAGACGAACATTAAATCTACGAAACTGGCTCAAAGGCGAGCCATGAATCAGTCCTTTTTTTTGGTACCTGGATTGAACCCAGGGGCATAGTACCTCTGAGCTTCACTCCCAGCCCTTTTTATTTTTCATTTTGAAATAGGGTCTCACAAAGTTGCTGAGGCCCTCACTAAGTAGCTGTGGCTGGCTGTGAACCTGCAGTTTGCCTGTCTCAGCCTCCCAAGTACTAGGATTAAAAACATGTGCTACCACGTCCAGCAAGCCAGAGTCTTTAAACCTTGTCTTGACCAAGCCAAAATGAAGTCACATCCTCTACTAGGAAATAATAGGTCTGATACTAAGAGATGAAACCATTCCTGATACATTAGATTGACGGAGTTGTTAATGGTGGTGATACAGATGGCTAGATTATTTTCTTAACTGTATTGTTTGCATCAGTACCCCCGAATCATCCACATGAGGACTCATTCTGTCTCCCCCTGTCTTTGTGCATGCCCATTTTTAAATCACTGCTCATGTAACCACTGAAATAGAGTATCTCAATTTTCATTTCCTATATTATTAGACAGATAAAAACATTTTCATATAATATGAAACATTTTCATATATATATATCTGGCAAGAAAAAACTTACAAATATATATATATAGACATACATATATATGTATATGGTGTGTGTGTGTTTGTGATACTAGAGATGAAATTCAGGGGCATTCTATAACTGAGCTACACCCCGACACTTTTCATTTTTTTATTTTGAAACAGTCTGGCTGAGTTGCCGAGGCCGGCCTTGAACCTACTATTCTCCCGTCTCAACCTCCCAAGTACAGGCATGTTCTATCAGGCCCAGCTCTTCTTTCATTCTTTTGTTAGCCATTTTTTTTCTTTCAAGGGGGCTTTAATTTTTTATTTTTTTGTCAATTTCTACCAGCCATTAACGAAATGATGGTGAGTCCCATGCCCCAGAGATTTTTTTGTCTGTTTGGTTGGTTGGTTGTTTTTGGTGGTTAGGCAAACATTCCACCACTGAACTACATCCCCAGCCTGGCAAGGTGTTTTAATATATGTAAGATTTTTAGAACTTTAAGATTTGGAGAAATAGTACTTAACATTATAGTGTCATTAGCGGTGACCTAGGGAAATCCTTCAGATGGGATTGGGGTCGGGGGTGTGCCTTAGCGGTAGAATGCTTGCCCAGCATGCATAAGGCCTGCATGCTAGTAATGGAACAGACAGAAGATGACTTATTTATTCTGGGTTTTGACTTTAGTTTAAGCACCAACCTCACTGTTCCCTGTTATCTTGACTTAAGTGACCTACTGGGTTCCTTTAAAGTTTTGGATTTTTGGACTTTTATCTTCAGGGCCATAAAATAGCTTATTCAGAGGGACCAGCTCTGAGAAACCTAGTTATTCTGCTGAAACTTCAATTAAGTTAACATTTGTTCTCAAATTTTTCTTTTCTTTTTCTCCCATTTTTAAAAATTTAACATTTTAAAGGGTATATGTCTCACAGTTCTAACACATAGGTGGTCTTTAAAAGTGAGAGTTATAGCCAAACTTTTTTTTTTTTTTGGTACTGGTGTTCATGGAAGCCTTTCTACCTCCAGGCTACAGTTCCAGACCTATTTTATACTTTTTTTTAATTTGGAAACAGGGTGTCTTAAGCCAGGCCGGCTGGCTTCGAACCTGCGCGATCCTCCTGTCTCTGCCTCCCAAGCGGGGTATTACGAGTGTGCGCCACCACGCCCGGCAGCCAAACCATTCTTTTTGCGTTACTGGGGATGGTACCCAGGGGCATTCTACTTCTGAGCTATACCCCTGGCCCTATTTTTTTATTCTTTATTTTAAAACAGGGTCTCACTGAGTTACAAAAAGCCTCACTAAGTAGCTGAGGCTATTTGATTACTAGCATGCGCCACCATACCAGGCGAGTCTTTCTGATTATTTTAAAGGCCCTGATTGCTGCTGGCAGTTTCTAGGCAGGGCTAATCTCCCTTCTCTAATTCAGGGCTTTGGATTACCTCCCTGACTGGAAGCAAGGAGTGTCTGTGATGGGGATGGAAAAGGGACTCCCACCTCCTCAGCAGCTTCAAGGGCGGGGCAGAGATCTGTGGTCCTAAAGGGAGGATTAGGCTGATAGGGCAGGGGAGTGTGCTTACAGACCCTCTCAAATTGGCTCAGGAAAGGGGACAGGAGGGATTCTAGGTTTATGGAGAATCCAAGGACCAGCATCTCATAGCAGCCGATGCTGGTGCATGGTCTGAGGAGTGTACCCATTTAGTTGTCTCCTCACTCATATCGCTGTATCTCCTGTTGCCAAGCTGGTAACTTTTCTGCCTTATAATTCAGATTTTCAAGACCGTCTAATGCCACTCTTTATGTGGCCAGGCCCCACAGTTCCCACGTGTCTGGCCAGTCCGTAGGTTGGCTGTACTTTGTTTCTAACAGCTGTATTGGGTAATTAGCAAGAGCCACATCACTGTGGTCCAGGTTCTGGACCAAAAGACCTGGACGGCAATCTTCGCAGTGCAGCCTCACTCGGGGTACTTTATGATTCTGCCCTACAGTTTCTCCAGCTTTAATATGAGAAGACCCAGCTAGATATCCCTGGAAGCTGTAACACAGCTTTCATTATATGTGCCGTGCAACACTTAAAAGAGGTCCATCCATGGTATGGCGGAGGAAGGGTAAGAGTAAAAGTTAGGCAGGGTGACATTTTCAAAGGGTATCTCTTTGGAGGGCCGAGTACTGGCATGGCCTGACTTTTCTCTTGCATTGTGAATCTCCTCAATAAACAGCGCATCTGAAATACATATCGCATCTATTGCTAAGTAATTCTTAGACTGCCTGCTGTTTGTACTCAACAGCAGGAAGAAGTGCTTTTATTGTTGTTGTTGATACTGGGAATTGAACTCAGAGGCATTCTATCTTTGAGCTGCATACCCAGTTTGTTCTATCATCTATCTATCTATCTATCTATTTTATTTGGAAACAGGGTCACTGAGTTGCTAAGATTCTCACTAAGAGGCTGAGGCTGGCCTCAAACCTGCGACCCTCCTGTCTCAGTCTCCCAAGTACTGGGATTACAGGCACACACCACCATGCCATGCCTGGCCAAAGGAGTACCTTTAAAAGAAAATAATTTTGATGTTTCACAAATATAAATCCCAGTTGTTTTGTAGATGCAAAGTCCTGGAAATAAGGAGGCCATAAAAGTTCAAGATTCCTTAGCAGGCCATTCTGATCTTACTCTGCGAGGACAAATTAACTTAGTTTGGAGAGCTCTGGTTTAAAAGATGAATTTCCCCATCTCTTACATCTAGCTAGCTAATACCTATAGAATAAGGCAGACCTCACATTTACATTTAAATTGTACCTGGTAGCTAGATATCATTTTATAAAATAGTCCCATAAATTGGTTAAGAGGTGGATGTTGTGAGAACGTGTCTCAATAGAGTAGTGTCTTTGGGGATGTGGGCAGGCTACCATCTTGTCTCATGGGGAGTTTGTCATCTGGTTTGGGGGGTGAGGGAGAAAGCCTATACTAAGTCACACCCTCTAGACTGGGGTCAATTTAGTGCCAAAAGATGACTTTAAATGTGATTATCTCCTAATCCTCTGTTTAAACCACTTGCACCAGTCACTTCAAAAGATCGCCCTGCTTGTTAAGTTGGTCCTCTCTTGAGATTAATGAGCCTTTGAGCACACACACAATGGCCAGATTGTGACCCTCTCTCACTCGCACTGAATGCAATAAAACAAGGCGTCAGAGATTCTGCTCGGTCTCTCTGAAGTAGAATCCGTAATTTAGCCTTAGTTAAATATTAAGTAAATGTCTCTACGGGGATGTCAGATTAACTGTTTTGGGTTGGTTTTCAAACAAAATCAGGAAAAGTATTGGTTTTAGTATAGGCTAAAAAGAAATGCCTTCAGACTGGACTCATGGGGTGAACCAATACATTTTATCTCCCTAAGATCAGCTCTACCTGAGACATGATTTCTCCCTTTTCTCTTCGGATGATGGATACTAGAGAATATGTCCATCTTCTTCCCTCCTTACGCTGCCTGATGTCACATCTCCCAAGACAGAGATGCTGTGGACTGAGCAGAAGTGCAGTCCTCTCAGTTAGAGACCCCTACCCAACTCCCCCCATCTCATTTCCAATGCTCCCTTGGAGTTGTATGGGTGGGGGTTGCTTTAATATAAAGTTGGCTGAAACACCAGGGTCCTGGAGGAAGGGTATCTTTAACAGTAAAATGAGGTTGGAGCTGATAAAATAATGCAAAGAACTGAACATTTACACTGGACTTTTTTTGTGTGTGTGTGTGTGTGTGTGGTACTGGGGTTCCTGGAAGCCCTTCTACCTCCGGGCTACACTCCCAGACCTATTTTATATTTTTATTTGGAAACAGGGTCTCCTAAGCCAGCACATGCGGCTGGCTTCAAACCTGCGCGATCCTCCTGTCTCTGCTTCCCAAGCGCAGGATCCACCACACCCGGCACTACACTGGACTTTGATACAGAGTTACTTCTCTCCTCCCTTTGGTTTTATTCTGGTTCTTAATGTCCTATCAAGAAAAGCAAATAGCCTTTGCCAGGTTATATCCAGAGACAAAACCAAGGAGAATCCAGACATGCAGAGTGTAAGGACTTCCTTCTCCAACTTGTCAAGGTTAAGCCTGCCCCCTACCCCACTGCCTGTAGGTGAATCAGTCCCTAAGGGTTTTTACAAAGGCACTGGATTCTCCCCAGATTCCAGCCACTCATTTGTAAAACAAAAGGGAAGAAAATGAGCTAAACCACAGGTCTTTAAGGCCTTTCTTTCATATGAAATGTTCAAATAAAATCTTAACAACTGTCTCTTTTTTTTCTTTCTTTCTGTACTGGGAATTGAACCCAGGGCATTCCACCTCTGAGCTATATCCCCAGCTCTTTTTATTTTTTTATTTTTTATTTTCACTTTTGCAGTATTGGGGATTGAACCCAGGGGCATTCTACCTCCAAGCTACATCCCTAACCCTATTTTTTATTCTTTATTTTGAAACAGGGTCTCACTGGGTTGCAAAGGGCCTCCTGTCTCAGCCTCCCAAATGCTGGTATTACAAGAATGGGCCACCACTCCTGGCTTTATTTATTATTTTGAAACAAAGTCTCACTAGGTTGACAAGAGTCTCACTACTTTCCAAGGCTGTCCTCCAACCTGCAGTCATCCTCTTGTGTCAGCCTCCCAAGTACCAGGGTTACAGGTGTGCACCACCATGCCTAGCTCAACTTTCTCTCTCTCTCTCTCTCTCTCTCTCTCTCTCTCTCTCTCTCTCTCTCTTGGTGGTGGTACTAAGGATGGAACCCTTCTACCTCCGGGCTATACTCCCAGACCTATTTTATATTTTATTTGGA
This sequence comes from Muscardinus avellanarius, assembly GCF_963383645.1. NCBI lineage: Eukaryota > Metazoa > Chordata > Mammalia > Rodentia > Gliridae > Muscardinus > Muscardinus avellanarius. The sequence goes on along the minus strand of NC_137787.1, from coordinate 16,752,961 downwards.
AAAAGGGTCTCTTAAGCCAGCCAGGCTGGCTTCGAACCTGCACAATCCTCCTGTCTCTGCCTCCCAAGCGCGGGGTTACAAGTGTGCACCACCATGCCCACCTGGCATCAACTCTCTCTTTTTAAAGGAGCCTGTCATAGCCGGGCGTGGTGGCGCACGCTCGTAACCCCAACTTGGGAGAAGGAGACAGGAGGATCCCCCTGGTTCAAAGCCAGCCGTGCTGGCTTAAGAGACCCTGTTTCCAAATAAATAAATATATATATATTAGGTCTAGGAATGTAGCCCAGAGGTAGAAGGGTTTCCAGGAACCTAGTACCACCAAAAAATAAAAAATAAAAAAATAAAAGAGCCTGTCAGTCTCACTTGTGCAGCTGCATTCTTGAGTGGACGTGGGTTTCACAGAGGCTGTTACTGAGCGTCCATGGATAGCAACGATCTACATACAACCCATTTCACAGAGGAAAGAACTGACACCCGAAGAAGTTAAGTAACTTGCCCAAGGGCGCACTGTCACTGGATAGACGACAGAGTGGATGCAGCTCCTTCTGTCTCCAAAACCCACCTCAGCTGTTCCTTCCACAGCACTATGTTGCCTGGGAGGGCTAAGCTTTACTTTTTCTACTAATCCAGTCTTGGAAACACGCTTTGCCTGTGTGGTTGGAAAGGCACCACTGAGCTTCACAGTCTCACTCCAAGTGCCCCTGTGTATGGCGGCCACGAGTCACGATCTTCCCAGACATCCTCCTTCGGCCCTGTGAGCAGCCTCCACTCAGATATGTTGACTGTGTGCCCCAGGTTTCTGCGGCTTGGCAGGAAGCTGGGCGCACCGCTGGGATCTGTGGGCCAGCGAAGGGCTCTGGTACTTGTGTTTCAGAGCTGGGGGCCTGCGGGGGCTGCCTGCCGCTCATCCTGATCTCGGCCATCTTGGGCCCAAGCTCCACTTGTACTTTCTCCTTTGCCAAGCAGCCAAGTATAAAAGGAATGAGGCCGAGTGGGCTTGTCCTGGTGAGGTGGGACTGTGACCTGAAGGGGCCTGGCCACGTCTTGTCAACGCATCTCCTCCCTCCCAGGCTTCCAGACGCGCGGTGAGCTGTGCACAGGGACCAGGAGGCTCACTAGGGCCTCAGCCCGCTGAGGGTTGATCTGGGGAACTGGGAGCTCCCTGGCTCTGGATCCAGGAGCACCAGCCTTCTCTTTCTAGGTACCTTGCCTCCCCCAGTGACCCTAAGCATCTCCTGGTGTCTGAGACCCCAACCCCCATCACTGTTCTTTCCGGGCTGAATATAACTCATGTATTTTGTGGTTTTCCTTTTTTTAAAAAAACTTTCTCTTTCTCTCTATTTCTTCCTTTTTCTTCCTTCCTTCCTTCCTTCTTTCCTTCCTTTTTCTCTTTCTTTCTTTCTTTCTTTCTTTCTTCCTTCCTTCCTTCCTTCCTTTTCTTCTTTCTTTCTTCAGTGCTGGGGATTAAATCCAGTGCCTCACACATGCCAGGCAAGCACTCTACTACTGAGCTACACCCCCAGCCCTTTTTATTTGACACAGGGTCTAAGCGGCCCAGGCTAGCCTCCCATTTGTGATCCTTCTACCTCAGTGTCTTGCATGTCCTTATTACAGCCTTCCTGAGCTGGAATGAAGGGTCTTGAATGCATAATTTGCAGGGAGCCACAGAACAACTGCTTGTGAATAAATAGTACGCCCATGTTTGTAAATGTGAGCCACATGCTCTGTGCTGGTCTGACTGTCCCTCAGGAGTGCGGACTCCAGGCCATCCCTGAGACAGCAAAGGCTCTGCGCGCAGGGAGACTGGCATTCAACAGGCCTGACTGTGTGCCGGGCGCAGGCTGTGGCCTTTGTCAGCATCCTGAAGGGAACTCCAGGGCTATTATTATCCTCTTTCTAATGGTGAAGAAAGAACATGAGAAGGCCGCCACTAGCCAGAGGGGACTGAGTAGAACCTGCAACCATATGGCCCCAGGACTCTGCAGCCTCTGTGCTCTGCAGGAGCCTTTTCTCTTTGTTACATTAAACATACTCTCACTTCTTTTTTGTACGTTTTAAATATTTTCAATGAGTTTTACTTTTCATCTTACAAGCAGTAAATTACATTAATAAATTTAAAAAATAAGAAAGGTTCTTAAATCATCCCTCATTTTTATTTGAGGGCAACTGATCTTTTCCATTTCCCTATCTATCCATCTATCTGTCTATCTATTTATCTACCTATTATCTTTCATCTATCTACCTACTATCTATCTATCTACCTACTATCTATCTAATCTCTGCCATGTTTGGTCACAGAATGCAATTTATATGCTGCTTTGTGGTAAATCATTTGATAAAAGGTAAGCCAAAATGTAGTTCATGATGAATGTGTAAGAACGAGGAAGGGGTTTAGGGAAGACTTAAAAGTCTTTTAATTAAAAAATTGAATTAAAGTTTGTTTTTATTTCCCTGAAAGATTAGGAAATTTGGTTTCTAATCCAAGTGAAAATTGCTTACTATTTATCTAGCATAGCACCTGTTTTACTAGTAAGCCTGGGTGGGAAGCCCTCATGGGGCAAAGCCAGGCTGGGTCGGGCTCTTGGCCTGTGGATGTTAACAGGTGTGCCCTCTATCACAGTCTGGAGTTTACTAATAACTGGCCAAATGGCATTTGTCTCTGGGCCTCAACCTGACCAACTGCAAAATGTAAAATTAAACAAATTGACCTGAGGACCCCTCTCGTTTTGATAGTATCATGATTTTAAGAATATTGGTAAGCCGGGCGTTGTGGCACACGCTTGTAATCCCTGTGCTTGGGAGGTGGAGACAGGAGGATCGCGCAGGTTCAAAGCCAGCCATGCTGGCTGGCGTAAGAGACCCTGTTTCAAAAACATAAAATAGGTCTGGGAGTGTAGCCCGGAGGTAGAAGGGCTTCCAGGAACCCCAGTACCAAAAAAAAAAAAAAAGAATACTGGTGGTAGCCGAGCATGGTGGTGGCACACGCTTGTAATCCCAGCATTTGGGAGGCTGGGACAGGAGGGTCGCAGTTCACAGACAGCCTCAGCTGCTACTTAGTGAGGCCCTTTGCAACTTAGTGAGACTCCATTTCAAAATAAAGAATGAAAAATAGGGCTAGGAATATAGCTCGGCTGTAGAATGCCCCAGTACCTCAAAAAAAAAAAAAGAATATTAATGGTGATGAGTTTTTAGTATAAATAATCTTTTTAATCAATAAGCTCCAGCTTCAACAATGTATCTGCCCCTACAAATTTTCTCCTGGGCAACTCATACGCAGTTCAACTAGGTTGGCTCTTACCAGTCTTCTTGGGGACCCCTGTTAGGCAGAAGAAGCAACAGGAATTCTCTGTGAAAGTTGTCCTTAAGGACTGACTCTGGATCTGAGTTTGTAGACATCATTTGGTCCTGCAAATGCAAGCCCAAGACAGCTTCAGCAAGGGGTCTGCCATCTTCTAGTCCAGGCCCAAAGGCAATAATGGGGAGAAACAAGCACACAAGGCTTGCTCTTGGCTTCATTTAGAGAGATTCAAAGAAAGGAAAAGAACATGCATATAAATTCAGAGTTTGCATTGCATATGCTCAGATTTAACTAGAAAAAGATGTTATGTTTCTGTTCCTTTCAAAATTAAGTTTCTTCTGGCATTCACGGACACTGAAATCAGAAGGGAAAAAAATGTTTTGTTCAATTTGAAAATGCTTTTCAAACACACAGCCATCGGACTCTGGGGGCTGGGGACTGTCCTTCTGAAGGTTTCTAATTTGGAATTCGCAAGTTGTGAGCAGCAGCAGGCTGGCTTGCTTTCTAACTCACCAAACAAACAAACAAAGAATAAATAAATAAAATAAGAGAGATGATTTCTTTTATTGGAGCATAAAAGAAGATCTAGACAAAGAACATTAAACCCTGAACTTAATACTAGCTCTGCAATTGGGTGTAACACGGCTGCCAGCTGCGGGGAGGGGGCTTCCTAGACAGGTGGATGTGAAATCGACAGGCTGGGCAATTTTCTGTTTGTCTGCATCACCGAGAAAAATATTTATCTAGAAAGGACATACTGTCATGGACTGAAAAAGATAGACTCTCATGACTGAAAGTCTCCATTTTTCATAACCAATAAGGACCATATTGTGGGTATATAGTTAGAATTTATTTAAGAAATAGAAGAATCAGGGGCTCATCCATATGGGTGAACTGCCAAATGTTCTTTGAGGCCTTTGCTTTTTTTTTTTTTTTTTTTTTTTGAGGCTGGATTTAGAAATTTAACCCTAGATTTATACTGTAGAAAGCATTTAGAATGTATGTTAAAGACAGGGCTTTATGCTCTCTTAAAAAGTCTGCTAATCTACAAAAAATGTTTGACTATTTGTCCTGGAGGGCAATCAAAGGGGTGTATCTTCAACACTGAGAGGATTAAATCATTAAAACTCTGTCAGGACCTGAGCTGCAGAAACCCAGGTGCTTGCCTTTACTTAAGATGTCTCAATAAGGTAAAAGGAGGTGTTTACGGGTGTGCTAATCTGTGACGGAGCTCTCTTATGGATGCAAACTTGAGTGAGTTTGTACATTCATGAGAAACATATGTTAAGGAAATTTTATGCAGGAGATGTGAAACCATTTAGCGCTTTAAGATTAAAATATAAAGAGCCATGCATAGGTTGGACCCTAGTTCAAAAAAAAAAAGGTTTGGAAAATGAAGCAGAGATACTGCAATTGAAATTATCCTTAAAAGCATCCAAGTAAAAACTTAAGTGATCATACTCTCATTTATTTTTTATATTTATTTATTTATTCATTTGGCCCTGGGAATTCAGTCCAGGGGCATTCTACCTCTGCACTACACCCCCAGCCATTTTGATTTTATGTTTTGTTTTGTTTTGTTTTGTTTTGAAACAGAATCTCAATAGGTCACTGAGAGTCTTGCTACACTGCCCAGGCTGTCCCTGAGAGGCTGTCCTTGAACCTGTGATCCTTCTGTCTCAGCCTCCCAAATACTGGGATTACAGGATTAATGAGCTCTTGTGTCTGGCCAGCAATGATGAATACTCTTTCAGGGTTACTTGGGCATTGCTTAGCCTTTACAATCCAAAATTTATGTATTTACTTATTTTATTTTGGCACTGAGGATTGAACCCAGAGTCTTGTGCATGCTAAGCATACTATCTACCACTATACTGTACCCCTGGCCCCTGAAATTGAGATTGTTTACATTTAAACATTCCAGGTTGATACAAGTAAGGACACAACACAGTAACCTTTTGAAAGCATTTCATAAATCATCTTCCAAGTCATGAATTCCTGAAGAAGCATCAAGCCTAGGTGCTCAGCTTAGATGTTAGGGTTGGGGGTCTTATAACCATGGGGATAATATTCAGTGTCTACAGCAATACTTTGTTCCTAAACTATGTCTGGTCTGGGTGCACCTGCAGGAGGTCTGAAAAAACATGAAGAAAGGTTAAAAAAAAAATGTGCTTCCCCCTTAAGATGATGTGATTGTGAGGTAAAAAGGAGACGGGAGGGACAAAGGGGGCCAAGAGTAACAGTCCACATCTGAAGTTCGTTTTCACACACTCTGATCGCAAGCAGCACTGCTACATCAGTTGTTCAACTTTATCTGTGGGTCATCTGATTGCTTCATCTGTGTGTCAGAGTTTAGATTAAACCCTCAATGTTACATCAGTGTAGTACTGCTTAAGTTTCCAAAACAAAACAACATCCCCCTGCCCCGCATGGGGAAATTATTAGAGATTTTTCATCAAAACCAAAGAAGAAGCCGGGCGTGGCGGAGCACACTTGCAATCCCAGTACTCCTTAGGGGGGCTGAGAAAGGAGGATTGCAGGTTCGCAGCCAGCCTCAGCTACGTAGTGAGGCCCACCATAACTTAGTGAGATCCTGTTTCTAAAATGAAGGATAAAAAATAGGTCTGGGGTATAGCTTGGAGATACAATGCCTCTGGGTTCAATCTCCAGTACTGCTTTTTGTAGGTAATAATATATGCATTGTCCAATGTAAAGGAGAGCTAGAAATACTTTCTTAGATCATGTCCTATACTATGGTTTTTACATTTATTTATTTATTTATTTATTTATCTTGGTGGTACAGAGGATTGAACTCTGGAGCAGTCTATCTCTGAGCTATACCCTCAGCCCTATTTTTAATTTTCAATTTTTTTGAAACAGGGTCTGGCTAAGTTGCGAAGAAAGCCTTGCTTAGTTGCTGAGGCTGGCTTCAAACCTGGAATCCTCCTGTCTCCACTACCCAGGTACTGGGATTACAAGTGTGCGCCACCACACCCCGCTGGATTTTACATTGATAAGTATGCCTGGCTTAGATGTAGCTAGTACATTCTTCAACACCCATGCTCTACCATATCTCTCAAAATGTGCACGACCTTTCCTTCTTTCAATAAAATCCATCTGTGCCTTACTGTGACCAGTCCTTATATCCCTTTTGGTGAGGATGTCAAGGACCCTCCTGGCCCGAGTCGAGGTCTCCACCTCTCTTTGGGGACCTCCTCAGGACGCCTATCCCAGAGATACTTGTCCTATAATTGTTTAATGCCAGCTTTCATCTCTCCTTTGAAAACAGCTGGCCATAAGCAAATAGGTACTATCGCAGTTCTACATCCAAAAATAGAATGCCAAGAGCATGAAATAAGAAAGTGATCAGTCTAAAAATACTGTTTCAGAAGCCGGGCTTGGTGACGCACACTTGTAATCCCAGTACTTGGGAGGCTGAGAGAGGAGGGTCCAGGTTTGCAGCCAGCCTCAGCTACTTAGTGAGGCCCTCTGCCACTTAGTGAGAACTTGTCTCGAAATAAAGAATAAAAAATAGGTCTGGGGGTGGGTGTAGCTCCGAGGTAGAATTCCCCTGGGTTCAATACCCAGTACTAAAAAATAAAAATAAAAATGCTGTTTTAGGAAAACATACCACTTCACAGATGGTGTGGCGCATCTGAACCTAATATTAATTCATAAAGTATTAATACGTAGAATTACATGTTATAAAACTGAACAGAAGACATAAATAGTGTCCAGCGCCCATCCTCAAGTCAATTGTCATCTTATACAGCATCAGGTCTAAAATAAAGGATCTCTCCAGGTGTGGTGGCGCATGCTTGTAATCCCAGCATCTGGAAGGCTGAGACAGGAGGATTAAGGTTTTGAGGATAGCCTCAGCTACTTAGTGAGGCCCTTTGCAACTCAGTGAGATCCGGTTTCAATATAAAGAATAAAGCTGGAGCCGGGCGTGGTGGCCCACGCTTGTAATCCCCACGCTGGGAGGCGGAGACAGGAGGATCGCACAGGTTCGTAGCCAGCCGCGCTGGTTTAAGAGACCCTGTTTCAAAAAATGTAAAAATAGGTCTGGGAGTGTGGCCCAGAGGTAGAAGGGCTTCCAGAAACCCTAGTACCACCAAAAAAAAAAAAAAAAAAGAATAAAGCTGGGCATGGTGCCATATGCTTGTAATCCCAGTACTTGGGAGGCTGAGATACGAAGATTGCACAGCTTCAAAGCCAGCGTCAGCTACTTAGTGAGGCTCTAAGTAACTTAGTGAGACTCTGTTTACAAATAAAATATAAAATGGGTCGGGGAGTGTAGCCCAGAGGTAGAAAGCCCTTAGTTTCCATCCCCAGTACCAAAAAAAAAAAAAAAAATTAAAAATAAAGAATAAAAAATAAAGCTGCAGTGTAGCTCAAAGGTAAAATGCCCCTCAGTTCAATTCCCAGTACTGCAAAAAAAAAATTTTAATAAAATAAAGGACACACAATGTACTTAAACATATCGAAGTCAATCACTAAGCCGAGCAAGGGAGGATGGGAAAGGAAGGGAATGGGGTGGGAATTGGGTAGGGGTTAAATCAGTGATGCGTGCATGTCTCTACACATAAGTTTTTTTTACCCCAATATGATGTATGAATATAATGCACCAATAAAAAATAATAAAATAAATAAATAAAATAAAGGATCTCCTTGGAAGAGATGGAGAGTGTAGAGAAAGGGCCCCAAAGGCTGGACTGCAGAGGGCAGAGGTAGAGAGAATATTCGTGCATGGGGAAACCAGTTCCTTACAAAAGTAGAAATATGCTGACTCCTAAGAAGAGGGTTTCAAGGAGAGGGCGGTGGGCTCCGGGGTTGCTGCCAGTGGCAGCCACCTTCGCTAGCAAAGTGCCCTCCCTTGAGAGATGTGCACTCCTGAGCCAAATCAAGTGTGTAACTGGCCATGATACAGGCACACGCCTGTAATCCCAGTACTTGGGAGGCCAAGACAGGATCCAGGATCCTGAGTTCAAGGACAGCCTCAGCAAGTAGTTAGACTCTCATCAACTTAGCGAGGCCCTGTTTTCAAATAAAAATAAAATAGTGTGGAAATGTAGCTCAGAGTTAGAATGTTTCTGGGTTCAATCCCCAGTGCCACCAGAAAAAGAGATAGATAGATAGATAGATAGATAGATGATAGATAGATAGATGATAGATAGATAGATAGATAGATAGATAGATAGATAGATAGATAGATAGATAGATAGATGGAGCACTTCAGAACAGGACTGAAAACAATCTTTAAACATTTGCTAAAGACTGGACTCTTCCTCTCTCTGCTGGGGATCAACCAGGAGCCTCGCAGGTGCTAGCTAGGCAACTGCTCTACTAAGCTGCATTCCCGGCCCTCCCTTTCATTGCAAAGGGGAGTTCATACCTTTCCCCTGTACTGGAAGTCTCTGGCTTCGCCTCCAGGCGCCTTCCTGAAAGCTCAGGTTTTCTCCAGCTTCCCCTGACCCTAAGACCTGCTGGTGTTGCAAGAGCCCGAAGGCGTTTGTTTGCTAATGTCAGAACTTCTCTGGCACCAAAGCTGCTTTTACACCCACACTTTCTTCTGCAAATGAAGAACTGGGTAGGGAAAGCATCCAAGCTCCCCAGGCTTAAAAACATAAGAAAGTGGCCTTGTTGAATTTCCCCAAGCCCAGGCTCCTACGAAAGAGGCTCCATGAAGACGATCCTTCCACCATCTTGAGTATTGGGACAAAGGATTGACTACAAAGAGCCATCCCTCCCTATGAGGCTTAGACAGGGCTCAGATACCACAGACACCAACCCTCCAAATTGCCTCTTTGTCTCTTGAAAGATTAGCAAATCTGCCCCTACTGGCCAATCCAGACAAAATACCTGCTGCTTGGGCTTCCTAAAATTCGGTTGTGTTTCTCTCAGTCTGAAACCTCTGAAGGTCCTCCTCAGCAGCACACCGCCCCTCTTAAAGGCTCCAGCTGAGAACAACTGACCCCCACTTCACCCCACTTCCCACCCCCAGGCCTTTCCAGCTCCTCCAGTCCTCCCTGGGGAACGTTTAGAAAAGCCCTCCCGGCCTCACTTTTGAGACCCTTGAATATCTCATGGTCTCTTTATTGCAATATTTCTCTTCCTCCTTCTTGCAATAATCCCCTAATTGCATAAAGTGTCTCCTTACCCAAACCTTGATTTGTTTTATATTTCACAAAGCTCATGGTATAAAGAAGCACAGAGAATTGAACCCCCGCAGCACCCCTGCTCGGCCTCCCTGTAGTTTCCACTTTCAGAGCCCTTTCCCAGCCAGATTCACTTTGTTTACTTCCCTGAGGCAACCTGCAATCTTTCCCTTGAAGAGTAGGTCTTAGCGAGGCTTTTGAACCCTTTCTCTAACAAAGCAGCATATGAATAATAAAGAGAATGTGGAGGCCTCTGCTTCCATTGGGCTGATAGCCCACTAGATGAGAAACTGGGTAGAGAGCTCAAGATGGCCCCTCAGATACCAAGTGGCTTCCTAACTTTATAGCTCTGAGTTTACAAGCATTAGTTATAACTGTGTCCAAACATAACTACAAAACACCTTCCTCAACCAAAAAGTAATTATTTTTTTCTATTTTCTCCTACTTTATATTAGTATTATTACTTTTATCATTATTATTATTATTATTACCTTTTTGGTACTGGGGATTGAACCCAGGGTCATTCCACCTCTGAGCCCCTACATCTGGCCCCTTTTTTCTTATTTTGAAATAGGTTCTTGCTAGGTTGCCGAGGGTCTTGCTAAACTACTGAGGCTGGCTTCGAACCTGCAGTCTTCCTGGGGTAGCCTTCCAAGAACTGGGATTACAGGTGTGCACCACCACATCTGGCTTCCTACTTTATTTTAGGGCTGGCCTTCCCAGCATTAATGGGAGCACTGGGATTCACTGTCTAGTTAATTCCTCCTTCTCAGCTGTGCCTAAATGGCCCACTTCCTTGTCTTATTGTTTCTAATAAATAGTTCCCGAGCAAGCAACATTAGTTTTGAGGAGCTGTATCTCTTATATATGGAAAATCATTTTTAATTCTATTAGGACACCCAGACTATCGATCAATGTTATCAAATAATGTTGTATTGTATAGATGGTTTTGTTGCGGTCGTGCTGGGGAATTAAACTCAGTCTCAGCAAACTGCACTTCCAGCTGCATTCGCTTTCTCATTAGGCTCCTTCCAGCCCTATTTCTCACCGGAGACTGAACCCAGGGCCTCAAACAGGCTAAGCCAGTGCTCTACCACCAAGCTACATCCCCAGCCCTTCCTATTTTATTTTGAGGCCGTGCGTATTGCACAGACTGACCTCAAACTGGTGATCGATTCTCCTGCCTCAGCCTCCCAAGTAGCTGTGATTACAGGTGTGCACCACTGTACCTGACTCCTCCAGCTATTCTTTACCCTTCAAGTCCATCCTCCCCAGAATATTAGAGTGATTTATTTCAAATGCAGATATGAACTGTTAAACACATTTCAATATCCAAGTACCTTAAAATCACTTCTAAGGCCCTTCACAGTGGACTGGCTGCCAGCGTCTCCACCTCAGCCATTTCCTAGGTCCTCCCTTCTGTCTCTGGAATCCCAGAGTCACCGATGAGACCCGTCAGCCCCACAGCGGTCCTAAGTCCTTTATCTTGAACAGGTGCATCTGTCTGTCCTGGTGTCCCCTGCCCTGCAGGCTCTCACCACTCCTGCCCTCGGCCTCCCCTGCTCTGGCTCGATCTCAAGATAGGCACTGTCTCTAGAAATGCGACCCCCACCTTTCATTCCCTGCTGGGTGGTTCCTAATTGCTCTGTGAACACAATACCTGGCAGGAATGCAATACATAAGTATTGGGAAAAACATAAAGGCTCTTTCCACAAAATGACTTAAGAGAGATGCCCTACAGGAGCAAAAGCGGAGCCATGTAAAGAGATAATTACAGTTCAGGATGGTGAAAGCAGCCTAGAAATCTCTGCACCGTATGAAGCAGTATCGTAGAGGTCTTTTAAAGAGGGGATGGATCCCCATCTAGAATGTTCTCCAGGGGCCCTGATGGGAAGTTGAACGGCCAGTTCAGTCAAGGTTCTACCAAGGTTTCTTTGACGCGAAAGTCAGGTTGAGGATCCTCAGTTTAAAAATTGAAATCAGAAACACCCTTGCCGGGCGTGGTGGCGCGCTTGTGATCCCTGCACTTGGGAGGCAGAGACAGCAGGATCGCACACATTTGAAGCCAGCCTCAGCTACTTAGTGAGGCTCTCAGCAACTTAGCAAGACCCTGTTTCCAAATAAAATATAAAGTTGATCTGGGAGTGTAGCCCTGAGGTAGAAAGCCCCTTGGTTCCACCCCTAGTACCACAAAGAAAGAAAGAAAAGAAAGAAAGAAAGAGAGAGAGAAAGAAAGAAAGAAAGAAAGAAAGAAAAAGAAAATAGGGCTGGTGGCATAACCCAGAGGAAGTAGGCCCCTGGAATCCATCCCCAGTAACACAAAAAAATTATTAATTAATTAAAATGAAAAATAAAAAAGTGTAGGGGTGTGGCTTGGAGGTAGATACCTCTGGGATCAATGCCCAATACTGAAAGAGAAATAAAAAGGTTTTGAGTGCCTCAACAAGGCTGGGTACTATCCCAGACTCTGGGAGACAGCTCAGGGTGGGGATGGGATTTACAGAATAAACGTAGGAGGGCTGCGCACGTAGCTCGGTGGAAGGGCAAAGTTCTATGACGAGCATAAGGGCAGAGAGTGTGGGAGGTGAGCCAGGCTAACGAAGGAGGGGCACAGGGCACAGGGCACAGGCTGACTTGACTTAAAAATTACATGTAACTTCTCTTTCAACTGTTCCTGGCAAGTCTAGAATGTTTGAAATTTATCAGCAACCTTTCTGATTGATGTCTACATGTTCCACTTGGAAACAGAAGCTCCTAAGAAATCTAAGTAGCCGGGCAAGCAAACATTCTGAAATGATAGCTAGATCGTAAAAAAGTACAAGACCAGCCGGGTGTGGTGGCGCACGCTTGTAATCCCAGCATTCGGGAGGCTGAGACTAGAGGATCGTGGTTCGCAGACAGCCTCAGCTACTTAGGGAGGCCCTCTGCAACTCAGAGAGACCCTGTTTCAAAATAAAGAATAAAAAATAGGGCAAGGGGTGTAGCTCGGAAGTCAAATGCCCCTGGGTTCCATCCCCAGACCCGCAAAAAAAAAAAAAAAAAAAAAAAAAGATTCCACTATAAGGATGCTTTGTACTTTTGAAGAATATTAGGTAGTTATTAAGAATACTAACATTGTCCCATGTTAGAACTTTGAGCCATATAAATATATGAAACCACTGAGTATGTATGTGACCACTGAGCTGAGTATGTAACCATTGGGCCATATAAATAAATGAAAAAAGTTCATCATCATTAGCAATCAGGGAGATGCAGATCAAGACTACTGAGAGCAGTCATTAACAAGTCAAACAACAATAAATGTTGGAAAGGATGTAGGGAATACAAACTCTTCTCCACTGTTGGTGGGATTGCGAATGAGTACCCTGGGTTCCATCCCAGACCCGCAAAAAAAAAAAAAAAGTGCACGACCATCTTTAAAATAAAACACATGCTGTCATTCAAAGCTGGTGAGACACGGCATCAACCAGTAGTGCTGAAAAAAAACTCTTTCCTTGTCTCGGCCAGGTGAGCCGGGGCCTTCTAGTGGAATGCGGGAATCTCGGAGAGGAGAGGCATGGGTCTGATCGCCCGAGGCAGACGGTGGCAGGCGCACAGGCTCCCTCAACCCTTTCTCATTAAAGAGGGTCACGGGGCGGTTGTGGTCCTGTTGGGCGGTGCCAATGGTGTGATCAACAGCCCTTCCTAATAGCATAGGGTTAATCATTGACTTGCCCACTGGAAAATCTCTGGCGCCAGGCCTCCTCCCTCCACTCTCCTCTGCTCCTGTGGCGAGCAGGCGGCAGGCAGGGGATCGCTGCCTGGGACTCTTGGCCCTTTCTGCTTAAAGACTGGCTCTTCGGGAAGGGGAGTCTGACAGCCCCCAGGGAGGAGAGCTTTTCTTCTCTGCCTTGGACAAGCCATATAATGAAGTTATACTATCAAAGAGGAGGAGGAAACAGAGAAGAAGGAGAAGGGAGAAACGATGGTGTTTCTAAGGAATGACGTCATCATGGCCAAAATAAAAAGGGGGACTTGGTTTGCAGAGGTGACGGGTTAGGGAAGATTTACGTGTTTAAAACACTTTTTTTTTTTTTAGTACTGGGGATGAAACCCAGGGTCATTCTACCTCTGAGCAACACCCCCAGCCCTATTTTTTATTCTTTATTTTGAAACAGAGTCTCACTGAGTTGCAAAGGGCCGAGGCTGGCTTCCAACCTGTGCAAACTTCCTATCTCAGCTTCCCAGATGCTCGGATTACAAGCGTGCGCGCCCATGCCCGGCTTAAACACCTTTTGCAATGCACAAGAATCTTAGTTTTTTAAGAATCCTTTCAATTAAGACAGTGGTGGTTAAGTTATTTTTGTCATAGTTGAGCTCTACAAGTCGATGTCTTTATGTTTACCCCACATAAGCCCTTTCACAGGGCTTACTAGGTTGCAGCGCATACCTGTAATCTTAGAACTTGGGAGGCTGTGAGGGGAGAATTGCAAGTTTGAGGCCAGCCTCAGTAGCAGTTTACGAAGACTCTTGGTGACTTAGTGAAACCCTGTTTCAAAATTTTAAAAAAAAATTTTTTAAAGGGTTACAAGCTCAGAAATGGCTTGCCCCTGGGTTCAATCCCCAGCACCAAGAATCAGGATGCCAGTGCTCTGAACTAGAACTTCCAACATCAAGTTCTTTCCTTGGGTCTATCTAGAAGTGTGACTGAGCCTGTCGTTTGGCAGAGGCATGCTGCAGCGTGCAGAAGGAAGCCCGTGGTCAAAGGAACTCTCCATTCAGTTAGTCTGGAAGAGACGGTGTTCATCCTGATGTCTGAGAGCTATTACTTGAACTTCAGGGCTTAGGTGTCCTCTCAGGTATGGAGGAGACTGCCACAAGGTTTGGAAATTTCCTAGGAGAGAGGTTAGACCAGGAGCCCAGAAGCTAATATCCTTTTTTTTTATATACTGAGGATTGAACGCAGAGACATTCTACCTCCAAGCCATATCCCTGCATCTCCAGCCTTTTTATTTTGTATTTGAAACAGGGTCTCACTAGGTTGCTGAAGGTCTCATTGAATTGCTGAAGCTGGCCTGCAGCCTGTGATCCTCCTGTCTCAGCCCCCAGGTCCTGGGATTACAGGCACATGCTACTATGACCATCCAATGAGGGCCAAGTGCAGCCGGCATGCTCCAGACAGTGTGACGGATGGAAGAGGAGTGGGATGGGGGCGGAGCACCTGGGCGCTGATGACGTGGGTCCTAACTTTCACCTGAACTGTCTGCTTCTAGTCTGGAAGGAAGAGAAGCGAGCCAGAAAAAGGCAGGCTGCTGATCAATGCACAGCTGATTTGATGGCGTATGCATTCTCTCGACGTGAGAACGATTTCCGCACACATAGTCGGTCGCCACCCCGATCTTGGTCATCTTGTTGACAGTTGTTTGAAATGAGTACGAACCTGGCTTTTCCCGGTGTTGCTAGCATAGCCCAGGACATCCAGCTGAGAGTGGGAATATACGTGGCGTAAGGAAACAGAAGAGTCCATTCGGCTGCGCCCCTGGACTGGCTGGGCAGAGACAAGGTCAGGCCGCCCTCACTGAAAAGCGGCCTCATCTGCTTTAAGTGAATTTTCTTCCCTGCATCCTGTGATTACGGCTCCCGTAACTTTGTTAGGCGGCATATTGGGTTTGTATTCCTGGGCATTTCCTTAGCTTTCCATTTCCTCTAAGCGTCTTAACTGGTAATTCGGTTTGCTCCTTGGCCGCTGTGGCGTGGCCGATCACCTCCTCGTGAAATGTCACTTGGTCCACACGCGTGCAGGAGATACAGCTGGCAACGTCCACCTCTGTGGACAAAGAACATTAGGTCTAAGAGCGTGGGGCAGTCCTCGACCGCGCCCATCACCACTCAGTACAGTTTTAAATCACTTGCCATGAAGAGAAGAGGGAAGATCTGGCATTTGTGATGAGAACCAAACCCAGACAAACAGAAAGCCCTGGGCTCTCCCAAGCGAAAGCTGTTAGCGCTGTGTCCACTTAGCGCTGGCTCTCACGCCTGGGGTGACAGCCAAGCTGGGCCATCCTGGGACGGGGAAGCCACTGTGAGCCCCTGTGAGCTGTAATTCACAACCTGGATGGATGAGGCTGTTGTTGCTTGACTCCTAAGAGTCTACAGTCTCCAGAAGCCGGGTGCGGTGGCTCACGCTTGTAATCTCAGCATTTGGGAGGCTGAGACCGGAGGATCGCGGTTCGCGGACAACCTCAGCTACTTAGTGAGGCCCTCAGCAGCTCAGTGAGACCCGGTTTCAATATAAAGAATAAAAAATAGGGCAGGGGGTGTAGCGCGGAGGTCAAATGCCCCTGGGTTCCATCCCTAGACCCGCAAAAAAAAATAAAAAAATAAAAATAAAAAAATAAAGTCTCCAGAAATAAATCCTCTTTGTTATTGAGTGATCAGTGCCCAGAGCTTTTCTAAATCCCACAGAGACCGCAGACTTGTGACAGATTCAGAGGTGAGACAGCTCTAACAGCTCGCAGCGTGGAGAGACCTGTACACCTCAAAGCCGGCTCTTTACAGGAAGCTCACATACATGACCAACTCCAACCGTGTGTGTCAGGAGAGCAGGCGAGCGCCTGGAAACCAGCGCTCAGTGTTGATGACCTCTGTGGCACATGGTAGCGCGTGCCTGCAATCCCAGTCCCTGGACGGCTGAGAAAGGAGGATCTCAGGTTCAAAGCCAGCCTCGGCAGCTTAGTGAGATCCTACTTTCAAATAAAAATTAAAATAGGGCGGAGGGTGTAGTTCAGAGGGAAAAATACCTCTAGGTTGGCTCCCCAGGGTAGATCAAGACTGGATATCCTCTGAGGTTAGATCTATTCTGAGGAATGTCGAGCCTGGCTCCTATTAATGATGCTAACGTTGTTTCCAACTAAAAAATTTTCCCCAGCAGGGTGACATACTACAAAATAGTCTTGTCCAGAGAGTTCTTTCTGTTTCATCAAAGACTGAGGGTTTTCAGTGACCAAGTAGGTAGGAGAGGAAAGGCCAAAGCATTTGTTTTTGAGGCCAGCATTTGAAAGGTAGACATTTTTCAGTCTTTAAGATGCTGCACGGGTTTGGCGGGTGCCCTTGGAATGACCGGAGCCATCGGACAGGCTTGGCAAAGGCTCCGCACACGCTCTCAGGGCTGTTTTCATTTATTGCGCACACTCATAGGACGCGAGTGACTGAATTGTGGGAACACTTATAAAATATGTATGAAATGAGGAAATTGGCCTAGGAAAATTAGATTTGCCCAATTAAATTTTTAAAAATTACCAGGAATCAGGATATATGCATTAACAATGTCTTGAGAAAAGTACATAAATTCTTAATTTAGACTTGACCTAACCAGTATCCTCTGATTATTACGTCTTTGGAGGGGAAAAAAAATGAGTGACTTTCTAAGGTCATTTGAAGATAGCCAAGGGTCCATTAGAGGTAGAGATATTTCTTCCCTTCAATTACTGCCAGGAATATTACAAAATGCTTTATAATACATGCCATATTTAGTTGCTTTGTAATATGTATCAATATTGATTTTATTTTTATTATCACTGTTATTATTATTTGGGTACTAGGAGTTGAACCCAAAGGTACAACTAGGAGTTGTACCTTTTAGTTACACCCCCCAGCCCTTTGTATTTTGTATTTTGAAACAGAGTCTTGCTAAATTGCTGAGGCTGGCCTCAAAACCTGCAATCCTCCTGTGTCTGCCTCCCAAGCACTGGGATTACAGGCTTGTACTACGACACCCAGCTCCATTATTGACTTTTAATACCTAAATGGCTCCTGAGCTGATATATTTATGAGTAAGTGAGGATTTGGATGAAGGCAACAACAGCTAATTATTAAAACACTATGCTGAAAAGCTCTAGGCTGATGTTGCTAACGCCAACGGTGCTAGGGGAAATGGTAGCGGGAACATCAGAAATGGCTAGTATTGGAATTGACCCGTGACTGAGAGCATTTACTCTCTGCGGTTCTTCTGTTGTTTCTTTCTTTCTTTGTTTTCGAGATTGGAGGGATTTTCTGTTTCCCAGGCTGGCCTCAAACTTGTGATCCTCCTGCCTCGGTCTCCCGATAGCTGGGACTATGAGCATGGGCCACTGGACACTTTTGACACTTCTTTAATTAGAGAGTTGCATTGCTTTTTTATAAATATGAATAGGAGTTGGAATGACGGTATATTCCTGTAATCCCAGCTTCTCAAGAGGCTGATGCCGGAGGATCACAAGTTCGAGGCCAGCCTAGGCCACTTAGTGAGGCTTTGTCTCAAAACAAAATTTAGCAAGAGATAGGAGCTGCATGTGGTGTGCGGTATTTTGATAGTACGGGAGCTGCGTGTGTTTACTACTTGCTTACTTACATCTACACATGCACCCACTCATTCAGGACCAAGGATTGTTGCAAGGGCCAAAGTGAAATAACCATATTTTACCCTAGACACCCTCATATTCAGATGAGTGAATATACTCAGGTAACTGAGTAATTAGAAAAGTATAACTGGAATTTCCAGTGTAGTTGCTATGTGAGATGAAGGCTATCCTTTTTTTTTTTTTTAGAACATCTTGGATTGAATATATATTACAAAGTGAAACTCACAATCAGGCCATAACTTCCCAAAAAATGTTTCACTAAGAGGGAGTGAGCCAAGGTGAAGGCCAATATTAAAGAAATAATATCATGGAGGGCTCACGAATGTGGTAGAATCTGGAAGGTGGTTTTGGAACAACTGTACTTTGAGGACCGCTTGGGCAGAGTCATCTGGGAGCAGAGGGGACACCTACGAACCCAGCTGGGTGGGAGGCCCCAGGAAAGGAGATCCACACTATTCCACTTAAACTTATAGTGACACAATCTTAAAAATATTAGATAGCTAGTCATATAGGCTGCTTTGACCCACTAAGACCAGGGCTGAAGCTTGGGTACTTGGTGAAGGTGACTGGCAAATTTTTGTTCTTTTTTGCATAAAAATCTCTATTACATAGGTATGTCATGCAAACTGTGCCGCCTTCCATCTCAGACCACCATTCTAAACCCCAGGGAATCGACTGTCTAGTTTCCTATGTACCTGTGTACATATATATGCATATTAATTTTAAAATTGCCAAGGGGTGCAAAGTATACTCTTACAGCCTCTTGCTGTTTTCCTTTGACAGTGTATATATCTTATCATGGTGGTACTAGTGACGAAACCCAGGGATATTCTACCTCAGAACGACACGCTCTCAGCTCTTTTTTTTTTTTTTTTTTAATTTTGAAATAGGGTCTCGCTAAGTTCATGAGAATCTCACTACTTGCTGAGTCTGTCCTCAAACCTGTGATTCAGTCATTCCAACCTTTCAAGTAGTGGAATTATAGCCCCTGGGTTCCATCCCCAGTACTACTAAATAAATAAATAAATAAAATAGTCTAAAATGCCACAAAATGCTACTTATTATTTAATCTAACTGCTTCCTGATCATGAAAAAGGGTCTCGGGTAGTTTAGAGTGAATTTCCTAATGTATGCGTGCATTTGCTCCTTATTTATCAATGTGTGAAACTTTGGTGTTTTAAAATTTGCAGAAGCCGGGCGTGGTGGCACACGCTTGTAATCCCCGCGCTTGGGAGGCTGAGACAGGAGGATCGCACGGGTTCGAAGCCAGCCTCAGCTACTCAGTGAGGCTCTCAGCAACTCAGTGAGACCCTGTTTCCAAATAAAATATAAAAAAGGTCTGGGAGTATAGCCTGGAGGTAGAAAGCCTCTGGGTTCCATCCCAGTACCACCAAAATAAATAAGTAAATAAATAAAAAATAAAATAAAATAAAATTTGCCTAAGCAGATTTGAGCTCGATAAAAATGAACATCAGAAGGAACAAAAAATGTCAACTCATTTACCTTTATTTTTCCCACTTGCCATTGGTGCTTTAGTTATTTTACTTGTTCTTGTAGAATCTGAATTTGTAAAGGTCAGATTATTATTATTATTATTTGTACTGGGGATTGGACCCAGGGCAGTTTACCTCTGAAATACACCGCTAGCCCTATTTCTTTTTTGAAACAGCATTTCACAAGGTTGCTGAGAGCCTCACTACATTGCTGAGACTGTCCTCGAACCTGTGATCCTCCTGTCTCAACCTCCTAAGTACTAGGATTGCAAGTGTGCTCCACTACGCCTGGCTTACAAGTCAGCCTTCTGACAGTTGTCTCTGATGTAAGGCGCTTGCTCTATAATTTCTTTGCTGTGGTGCCTTGGGCATGATTAAAATTTTATTATTTTAGAATTACCCTTGCTTTTCCCAGTGATTCACGAACACACAAACCCATGCCCACCCACATCACGTGCGCGCGCGCGCATACACACACACACACACACACACACACACACACACGTGCGCGCGCCAAAAAGGCTCTGAATTTTAAAAATTCAAAATAAAAATAATGCTAGAAGTATGAATGGACAGTGAGAGAAAAGAGACTGAACCAACAAAAGTAATAAACAAAGGCCCAGCTTGCGCAGTCCACCTCTTTTTGTAAAATTGTGGATTTGGAAAGCCCCCGCAGCTACCAGCCGCTCTTAGGCGAGTTGTGAGGAGGTGGGCTTCAGCAGTTCTCCAGGCCATGCTCTGTTGGCTCCTGCCCTCCATGCCCTGTGGGACTGGGGTCGAGCGAAGGAGTTGGACAGGACTTTGAAAAAATTAATATTAATAATCCCACTAGCAGCCGGGCGTGGTGGCGCATGCTTGTAATCCCTGCACTTGGGAGGCTGAGACAGGAGGATCACACGGGTTCTAAGCCAGCCTCAGTCACTTAGTGAGCCTCTGAGCAACTTAGTGAGACCCTGTTTCCAAATAAAATATAAAATAGGTCTGGGAGTATAGCCCGGAGGTAGAAAGCCTCTGGGTTCCACCCCTAGTACCACAAAAAAAAAAAAAAAAATCCCACTAGCTTGCTCCTATTGGAATCAATTGCTGCGGGCATTATTGATAACATTTTGAAACAAGGGACCTTGGGGACATGGAGAAGAGATACATCAGGACCCATCTAAAAAAAGAAACTTTTGCCGGGCGTGGTGGCGCACGCTTGTCATCCCCGCGCTTGGGAGGCAGAGACAGGAGGATCGCGCAGGTTCGAAGCCAGCCGCGCGCGCTGGCTTAGGAGACCCTGTTTCCAAATAAAAATGTAAAAATAGGTCTGGGAGTGTAGCCCGGAGATAGAATGGCTTCCAGGAACCCCAGTACCACTAAAATAATAATAATAATAATAATAATAATAATAATAATATAAAATAAATTTTGGGGTACATAATAATTAGATAGAGTAGTAGGTTTTATTGTGGTATATGTATACAGACACATAACATAATTTTATCAGATTAATTCCCCAGAACCTTTCTCTGGTGCTATGAGTCTCCCTTCTCTTTTTGTGAGATTCCTCTGGCTTCTCCTATGAGAGAAAACATACTGGCTTTCTGAGTCTGGCTTATTTTGCTTAACATGGTGTTCGCCAAATCCACCCATTTTCCCGCAGCTCACACCATTTTCTTGTTCTTCGTGGCTAAATAAAATTCCATGGCATACATGCACCACGTTTTCTTTGTCCATTCGTCTGCTGGTGAGCACCTAGGCTTGTTCCATGAATTGACTGTTGTAACTTGTGATTTATAAACACGGACATGCATGTCTCTCTAGAGTACGCCGACTTCCTTTTGGATGAAGACTGAGGAGTGTTACAGCTGCATCAGTGGTAGTTTCATTCCTAGTCTTTTGAGGAACCTCCATACTGATCTTCATAGTGACTGTAGTCATTTATATTCTCACTCCCAAGGTAGAAGAGTTTCATCCCCCCATCAATCCTTGCCAGCATGTATTATTATTTGTTTTCTTTTTTTTTTTTTTAATGGTACTAGGAATGGAACCCAGGGGCATTTTACCTCCAAGCTACATTCCGGTCCTATTTTTTATTCTTTCTGTGTATTTTTTTTTTTTTTTTGGTGGTCCTGGGGGTGGAACCCAGAGGCTTTCTACCTCTGGGCTATATTCCCAGACCTGTTTTATATTTTAGTTGAAAACAGGGTCTCACTAAGTTGCTGAGAGCCTCACTAAGTAGCTGAGGCTGGCTTCAAACCTGTGCGATCCTCCTGTCTCAGCCTCCAAGCGCGGGGATTACAAGCATGCGCCACCACGCCCAACTTATTCTTTGTATTTTTTGGAACAGGGTCCACGAACCGTGATCCCCTGGTCGCTGCCTCCCTAATGCTGGGATTACAAGTGTGCACCACCACACCAGCCTTATTTGTATTCTTGATGATTGCCTTTTTTGCTGGCATGAGATGACCTAGATTTTATGTGCATTCCCCTAATGGCTAAAGATGCTTAAACATTTTTCATGTAATTGCTGGCCATTGGTACTTCTGAAAAGTGCAGGACCCATCTAGACATCTGGTTTTCTTATTTTTTTTTATTGAGATATGATTTACATACAATGATTGTCAGTCTTTTCAAGTATAGGATTGAGTATATTCGTGAAGCTGTACAACCATTCACAACTCTAACTCTGGGACATTGTCATCATCTCCAAAAGCAATCCCGTATCCACTGGTGGCCAGTGCCCCTCTTCCAGAGCTAGGTAGACACCAACTCACTTTTGACTCCATGGTTTTGCCTTTTCTGGGTAAATATTATTCCATTATTATAAATGGAACAGTACCATAGGTGTCTGGCTTCTTTCACTTAGCATATTATCTCTAAGGCTCATCCATGTTTTATATAAGTATTTCATTTCTTAATATGGCCAAATAGTGTTTAATTGTAAGGATATAATACAATTTTTAATCCATTTATCAGTTGACGGATATTAGTGTTGTTGATACTTTTTTTGTTTTGATGGTACTGCATATTGAACCCATGAACCCAATTTATTTCTTATTGGGAAACAGGATCTTGCTAGGTTGCTAAGAGCCTCACTAAGTTACTGAGTTCTTACTAAGTTCTGTATTCGAACCTGTGACCCTTCTGTCTCAGACTTCCAAGTACTGGGATTACAGGCAATGCACCAGCATGCCTGGCTCTTGTTAAACTTTTGAACTATTAAGAAGAATGATCCTAAGAAAGTTCACGTACAAGTCTCTGTGAGGACATATGTCTTCTGTTCTTTTGAGTATATGCCTGGCAGTGGCATGGTTGGGTATCTGGTATCTCAATTTCCCAAGGATTATATTAGTAGCCTGAGAAGGAGAATGAGCTTAATTTAGGTGAATTAAGAGACAGGATAAGTATGAACTGATAGAGGAGCTATGGTCTTTAGATTATATCTCATTATACTCTAGTCTTCAACAGTTCAAGAATAATTAATATAACTAATTTCTGGTTAAAAAAAAAAAGCCAGGAGTAGTGGTGCATATGTGTAATCCTAGCGTTTGGGAGGCTGAGACCAGAGGATTGTGGTTCGTGGACAGCCTCAGCTACTTAGTGAGGCTCTTTGCAACTTAGTGAGACCCTATTTCAAAATAAAGAATAAAAATATAGGGCAAGGGGTGTAGCTCAGTGGTCAAATGCCCCTGGGTTCCATCCCCAAACCGGCAAAATAAACAAACAAGCCAGAGCCAGGCATGGTGGCACACCCTTGTAATCCTAGTACTTGGGAGGCTGAAACAGGAGGATTTCAGGTTCAAGACCAGCCTCAGCAATTTAGCAAGATTCCCAGCAATCTAACGAGACCCTGTTTTAAAACAATATATATTTAAAACTATATACATATAGGTATATATTTAAAACTATATTTATAGCTTGGAGTTAGAATGTCCCTGGGTTCAATTCTTCATACCACAAAAATAACAAACCAACCAACCCATGGATAGACCATAAATTTCAGTGGTTTACATGTTTTCACCAATAAGATTTGAGGGGCATCATACACTTAGGTTAAGTAGCCGTGATTTCCGGGTGGTAGAGGGGCTGTGGCCATAGCCAGAAGGAAGAGTGATGTTAGAGTCTACCCAAATGTGTGTGGAATGCTGGGGAGGGAGGAGGGAGCTGTAACTGAACGGAGCCTCTTGGGCTCCCTCCCGTCCTACAGAGGATCCAGCTGCACCCCGTGGGGTGGGAGTGCTTCGAGGACAGGAGGATCAACAGGCAGCCGGCAATCTGCATGGTACACAGGAATGACTGTATGGGGTTTGCTTTTAAAAAATGTTGGGACAGCTTTCCTAGTGATATTGTTATTTCCAGAATCTTCCACTACTAAACGATTCAATTTTTATCTATGCTACGGTGCACAAGAAAATCCTGCTGATTAAAGTTTTGGTAGACAGGGCACAGTGGACATCTTAAATTGTAGTAAAAGCAAAAGGCTGCCACGTTCACAGAAAGGCATCTTCTTACAAGTTTAGCCATGCAAAACAAGCCCTGCTTTGGAAGCCCTCTTAGAGTGCAAAGACCCAGTTCATATTGACAGAATGGGTCGACCAAGAAGACATGTCTCCCTGGGATCCAGAGAACTGGATTTTTCATTCACCCCTATGTCTCATTTATCCTGCAATCGGGGTAGAAATAAGAAAATGGGTTAATTTCTCTTGACAGACACCTATCGAGCCCCTGTGCTATTGCTCAGCACCACGCAGAAGGACCTGCCAGCTTGCTGAAGGCATTAATGATCTATAGTTGATTTCTGTGTTGCCAGCTCATGAAGTTTTGCTTTTATGGCCAGGCCACTGGGGCCTTAACCCAAAGGAGCGTGATGGATGGTGGAACTTAATTGAGTCCCTTTAGGCAGGAGGGCCCGAGGACAGTGCCGAGCAAAGCTGTCCATCAGGGGCACGCCATCCCCAGTTAACCATTAGACTCTTTAACTGAGAACTAAACAGAGAAATAGTTCCTTCTGTCACAGTAATTTCTCGTTTGTTTGTTTGTGTGGTCCTGGGGAAGGAAACCTAGGAGAGAATCAGATCAGTACTTGGCAGGGGCCATAAGACCTGTGTTATTTTTTATTTGGAAACAGGATTTGCTAAGTAGCTAAGGATAGCTTTGACCCTGTGATCCTCCCGTCTCAGCCTCCCAAGTACTGGGATTACAAGCCTGTGCCACCACGCCCAGCTCGGTCACAGTCATTTTTAATAGACCTTGCTTTTTAGGGCAGTTCTAGGCTGACAACAAAATTGAATGGAGAGGAGGGAGTTCTCAGATACCCTCTGCCCACGCCACCCGCACAGCCTCCCACTGGCCATGCCTTACACCAGAATGATACCTTTATGGCAACCTGTGACCCTACGTTGACCCTTTGGCGCCCGGGGTCCACAGTGCTCATCATGGCTCACCTTTGGCGTGGTATCTTCCCTGGGCTTTTGGTGACACCTATCTGTCACCATAATATGATAGAGTGTCATTTCCCTGCCCTGAGCATCCTCCGTGCTCTGCCTGCTCACACTCCCTCCCTGACTGACCCCTGCTAACTACTGATCTGACTCTCTCCTAGTTTTCCCTTCTCCAGAGGGTCACGGAGTTTGAATCATATTGTATGTCGCCTTTCCAGATCGGCTTTTTTCACTTAGTAAAACACCTTTAAGTCTCCCTCATGCCTCTTTGAGGCGGTTTAGTGCTAAATACTATGCCATTGTTTGGATGGACCACCTTTCACCTCCAAAAAAACCGTCTTGGTTGCTTCCAAGTTTTTGGCAATTATGAATAAAGCTACTATAAATAAACCTCGTGCTGGGTTTCTTTCTTTCTCTCTCTTTTTTTGTGGACATAGATTTTCGGTGTGGTTACTGTTTTGGATTTTGGACATCCTGGCAGATGTCTAGTATTATCTGTTTGTTATTTTAGCCTGGAATTTCCTAATGATGTGTGGTGCTGAACATCTACAATAATGTTGCTAATATCTGAGACCAAATTCTTTAATTCTGTAAGACCCAGAACTTTTTTTTAAAATAAAGCATGATGTTTTTTCTTTGAACCAATAAAATCCAAAGAAACTGAGCGTACTTTTTGCTAATGTCTGAATTCATATGCTCTACAAGTACAAAAATCTTATCTATGTTATTCTTCATTTCATTCCCTAAACTAACATAATGTCTGCTCCTTACGACTTCGCTTACTAAATATTTACTGACTGTATTGGGTTGAAAGATGGTTTCCAAAAAGACCTGTCTTCATCTTAATCCCTAGGCCTGGAAACATTACCTTTTTCAGAGGGAGGGTCCTTGCAGATGTAATTAGGTAGAGTATCCTGACAAGAGGAGCCCAGGCTGTTATCAGGTGGGCCAGTCCAATGCCAAGTGTTCTTATCAGGGAAAGGCAGAGGGAGAGTTGAGAGAGACAGAAGAGTCCCTACAACTACCGGAAGCAAGAAGAGGCAAAGAGAGGACTCTGCTCAGAGCTCCCAGAGCCAGTGTGGCCCTGCTCACCCCTTGACTTCAGATGTCTGTCTCCCAAGCCCTACTCAACCACTAATTGCTTTTATCTCCATGGAGACTGACTGCCTTGGACACTTATATAAATAGGATAACACAGTGTGGTCTTCTGCATCTCAATTTCTGAACTTAGCATAATATTTTCTCTTAATATTTTAAGTATATTGTTGTGCTTTTTGGGAGCAAGACTCTAAACAATCTAGCAGGACCCTGTTTCAAAATAAAATAGAGCTGGAGATGTAGCTCAGAGATAGAATACCCCTGGTTTCAATCCCCAGTGCCAAAAAAAAAAAAGCCTTTCTTTTGAACTGAGGTGCATTCTACCTCTGAGCTACACCCCAGCCCTTTTTATTTATTATTTTGAAACAGGGTCTTGTTATGATGCTGATGGGGGTCTCACTAAGTTGCCCAGGCTGACCTTGGACCTGTGATTCTCCTGTCTCAGCCTCCCAAGTGCTAAGATTACAGGCATGCGCCACCACACCTGACTATTTAACTTTTTAAGAAACGGACAAAATGTTTCCCAGAGCAGCTATGCTATTTAGTGTGTCCTCCGAAGACGTATGAGAGTTCCGGGTGCTCCTCATCCTCGCCACCACCCGATAAGGTCAGTCCCCTTTGGCTTAGTCACACTGGTGGGTGTGTTGTGAGGTACCTCACAGTTTCAACCACAGAGATTCTAACTACAGTAGCTCTCACTGTACACTCCCCACTGTCATTTCTCCAAACCTTTGCTTATGCTACTCTTGCAAAATGGATGCCTCTCTATCTGTGCCTCATCTGAGTTAAACCATCTCCCCTTAACACTCAGCCCTAAGGCCCTGCCCTAGCTCTCCAGATTGAACCAAAGTCTCTCTCAGTATACATATTGTGTTAGCTTTGTATTACTATAACAAAATGGCTGAGATAATCAACTTTAAGAATAAAAAAGGTTTGTTTTGGCTTCTAATTTAGGCAGTTTGACTCCATGGCCAGTGGTGAAGTAAAATACCATGGGGAGAACTCATGGGAGAGGAAGGTGCTCACCCCCTGCTGTTCTGGAAGCAAAGAGAGAAAGAGGAATGGGCCAGGGTCCCAGTAACCCAGTTAGAGGCACACCCCCACTGACCTTCCTTCTTTCCACGAAGCTCCACCTTCTAAAGGGTCCACCACCTTCCAACCATGCTGTCACTCGGGGACCAAGCCTTTAAGACATCGGCCTTTGGATACACTTTAGATCCAAACAGTAGCACATACCCATAGACTACTGTGGATGAATATTCAAAGCTCATTTGCATTATGACTAAGCCCTCTCTTTGAGCACCTGTTTTCCCTGCTCAAGGGCGGGGGCCTAATACAGGGATTAGCACCTCACAGGTTCACGGTCATAAATGGCACTGAGAGAGAAACCCACCATTCTAAGAGGGCACTCTTTCCCTGTGACTGGAAAACATGGCCCTATTTTCTTTTACTTGAAGAGAGCCGTTGTTAGTCTTTGTTACTTGAAATTTACTGATCAGAAGCAAAATGCAGCTGTGGTGAGACTTCTAAGTGGTACAAGCAAGCATTCTAATTCTTGAAGACACACCTGAAACATAGGAGGCAAAATATAAATGAAGTCAGAAGAATTCATGGACTTCAAAGAAAATAGACTTGGTCTGAACGAGGGGTTACCCAATCAGCCTTCACTTGGTAATTTTAAGATTTCCTGTCTCTGAGGGTTTTAGCAAACTAGAAGTTGTCATTATGCCTGTGATATTTTTCTAAGGTTGGTGGTAAGGAAGGGGCAGGGCTGAGGAGAGCATTTCAAGCAGCTTCTGAGAAATTGTTGGTAATAATGAGTAATATCTGCATGGTTGGCATCTCCCCAGGTAATAGTAGCTAGATGTGGTTTTACAGGTTCACAGGCGGGAGGTAGGAACACAAAGGGTGTGCTGGTCTCCCAGAGAGCTGGTCCTGGTAATAAGGGGATGGTAAAGAGGTTAGGTTTCAAAGTCTGATTACAAGTCGCAGCTATGGAATTCGGAGTAATTGTCCCTGAGGCTTTATGGCCTGTGGATCAGGCCTGCTGTGCACAGAGAGTGGCTCCTGGTGCTTAGCCCAGGACAGGGAGGGGAGGAACACAAATATGTGTGCAGTGCCTCGTGGTGGGGGCGCTGCTAAGGCTGGAATAAGGCTGGGAATTCCAAGCCCCAGAATGCAGGAACTCCTGAAGCAGGCTGGCTGGCTAATCCAACATTATTTTGAGATAGTCCTTCACCATTTTTTTTCCCATAGCAAGGCAAGGCCATCCATCCCAAGCTAAGGAAAGCCCTGGTGGGGTCAGTACAGTGGCGGCAAGAGGAGAAGGTTTATGATCAAAACCGTGACAATGTGGCCCGCACTGCTCAGACGTCCTCATGCACGTGGACGGGCTTGCGGAGGTTCTAATTCAGTGCATGTAGAGAGGGCCCCGGGAGCCTGCACTTATTTATTCTTTTTAATATACTTTTATTGGTGCGTCATGATTATCCATCATAATGAGGTTCAATGCGATGGGAACGTGCACGCACACACGGGGGGACCCCGCCCCTATTCCTCCCCTTCCCTGAACATGTCATTGAGATTGGTACTGGTCGTTCTGTGTATGTACAGAGCATTATTTGAACTGCTACCTTCATCCAGTCGCCTGCTCCTCCTCCCTCCCCTTGAGTCCCTCCATCGCTCCACTGAAGGCTCTCGTCCTTTATCTGATGTCCCTCTTGGTACTCCGTCTCTCTCTAGCTTCCACTTATGAGAGAAGCCTTTTGCTTTCTGGGATTGGTTGATCTCACTTAACATAATATTCTCTAGCTTCATCCATTTTCCCACAAATGACATATTTTTTCTTCTTTATAGCAGGGTAAAATTCCACTGTGCGTCTACACCACAGTTCTGTAATTCATTCATCTGTTGATGAACACCTACGCTGGTTCCGTAGTTTGGCTATTATGAATCGCGTTGCTATAAGCATGGGTGTGCATATATTACTGCAATATTTTGACTTAGCAGACAGGAAAATCCAAATCAAAACTGCACTGAGATTCCATCTAACTCCGGTTAAAAATTGCAGTCATCAAGACTGCGAATGATAGCCAGGCGTGGCGGCGCCCGCTTGCAATCTCAGCATTTGGGAGGTTGAGACAAGAGGATCGCGGTTCAAGGACAGCCTCAGCTACTTAGTGAGGTCCTTTGCAACCCAGCGAGACCCTGTTTCAAAATAAAGAATAAAAAATATGGCTGGGGGTGTAGCTCAGAGGTAGAGTGCTCCTGGGTTCCATCCCTAGTAACCCCCCCCCAAAAAATATGAGCAACAATAAATGCTGGCGAGGATGTGGGGAAATAAGAACCTTTATATACTGTTGGTGGGATTACAAATGAACACAGCTGCTAGGGAGATTGATGTGGAAGTCCCTCACAAGACTGCGAGAGTCTGCATTTTAAACAGCCCCTGGGTACCAGGGGAGGGGTCAGGCCATGCATGGAGTTGCAAAGGTAGATATTTAGATAAAAATGCTGATCTTCTATCATTGGTCATAAAATTGTGCAGTATACTTCTTTGACAAAAATAAATGAGCCTGTTGTTAATCGTCCCATTTACTTTTGAAGAATGTGAACTTCAAATCCTGATTTTATCTTCTGCTTTAAAAAAAAAAAAAGAAGGTAGCATTTCCATTAATGAACCTCGGCCTTCTTCCTCCATGTGAATATAACACTGTTAAACTGGACACTTGGTATTGGGAAGGGGAGAAATTGGGGGGCACCAAGTCCTGTGTGAATTTATACCATGGTCAACACGATCTATATTATGATGTGAGACTATAATGCACTAATAAAAAATTTAAAAATAAAGTTTTAGGGCCGGGCGTGGTGGCGCACGCTTGTTATCCCCACGCTTGGGAGGCAGAGACAGGAGGATCGCGCAGGTTCGAAGCCAGCCGCGCGCCCTGGCTCAGGAGACCCTGTTTCCAAATAAAAATGTAAAAAATAGGTCTGGGAGTGTAGCCCGGAGGTAGAAGGGCTTCCAGGAACCCCAGTACCACCAAAAAGAAAAAAAAAATAAAGTTTTAGAATAAAAAACTTAGAAAAAAGAAAAAAGAGGGCGAGATTCTTTATTAATGAATGGCCTCATTTGAACAAATTTCAGATCAACTTATCTTTATTCTAGGTGAGAAAATTTCCCTATCACTTATTTTACTGATGTTTCTGGTTTTTGTTTTGTTTTGCTTTGTATGTGTAGTACTGAGAATCAAACCCAGGGGTTTTCTTTCTCTGAGCTATACCCTGAGCCCATTTTATTTTGAAACAAAATCTTGCTAAGTTGCTGGGCTGGTCTCAAATCTGTGATCCTCCCATCTTGAGATTGCAGGAGTGTGCCATCCTGCCTGGTTGCCGATGCTCCTGATTTCTGAACAAAGTTAAGTTAAATCCAGGATGTTACCTACATTCATTGGAAGTAAGAGCGGCATTCAAGAAGGCCTTAACTAGATGTTCCAGAAGAATAGTCACTTTTGTTCTTACAGCTTGAAACACAGCTGTTTGGTTTGAGTCTGTGTGTAGTCCAGGGATGTCCTGGGATTGAGGAAACATCACAGGGTGGCTTTAAGTATGCGCTCTGATGCCCAGTTTCTGCTAGTTCCTCTGTGTAATGTGGACCTGAGGACAGATATGCAGTGCTTTGCCAGTCTATAAAATGGGCCTGCCTTCTTCACTGGTTATCAGGATAAGTGATTTGTCATCGGTAAAGTTCTTAGAACAGTGCCAGATATATGTGCAAGTTATGTGTTTGTTAAATATATGATTAAAATAAATATGTGTTATTGCTCAATGGTCCTATGGAATCTGGAGAGCCTGTTTTCTCTACTTTTTTCTTTTTTATACCCCCAGACCTATTTTATAGTTTATTTGGAAACAGGGTCTCACTAAGTTGCTGAGAGCCTCATTCAGTAGCTGAGGCTGGCTTCGAACCTGTGCGATCCTCCTGTCTTAGCCTCCTAAGAGCTGGGATTACAAGCGTGCACCACCACGCCCAGCCTCAAGGGTCTCCTCTGACCTCCATCCTCCTGTCTCAGCCTCTCAAGTGCTAGGATGACAGGCATGCGCCACCACGCCGAGCCCTGTTTTCTTTTTAACCAGCTAAAATATCATCTTTTAAGGCTTTCTTAATAAGGCTGGTCAGAGAGAAAGGACTTCACCCAACGAACTGGGAACCCTCAAATAAAACTATAACATTTAGAAATTCACTTACTTATAGCCGGGCGTGGTGGCTCACGCTTGTAATCCCCGCGCTTGGGAGGCAGAGACAGGAGGATCGCGCAGGTTCAAAGCCAGCCGCGCGCTGGCTTAGGAGACCCTGTTTCCAAATTTTAAAAAACATGTAAAAATAGGTCTGGGAGTGTAGCCCGGAGGTAGAAGGGCTTCCAGGAACCCCAGTACCACCAAAGACAAAACAAAAACAGAAATTCATTTACTTACCTTATTTGGTTAGACTTACTGCAGTCCTTTGGTTTTACAGTTGGTGATGTATATCGGTCAGATGGCCAAGGATATCTTGAAGTGGCCCCGTCCTTCTTCCCCTCCTGTTGTGAAACTCGAAAAGAGAGTGATGGCTGAATTCGGGATGCCCTCCACTCACGCCATGGCGGCCACTGCCATCTCCTTCACCCTCCTCATCTCTACCATGGACAGATACCAGGTAAGGCCGCCTGGCTCTTCTTCCTTTCAGATCCAACACTACCCATGCCTGAGGCAGCAAACTGAGGTATAATTTAGAATTTTTCTCTCTCTTTCCTTTTTTTTTGGGGGGGGGATGGATACAGGGGATTGAATCCAGAGGCATTCTACCACCAAGGTACAAGCTTCAACCCTATTTTATTTTTATTTTGCAACAGAGTCTCTCTAGGTTGATCAGAGTCTCACTACTTGCTGAGGCTGGCAGCGAACCTGCGATCCTCCTGTCTCAGCCTCCCAAATACTGGGATTATAGGTGTGCAGCACCGTGCCCATCCCAGAGTTTTCTCTTAAAGATGCTTAGAGGAACTTTTATATTTATGGGGTGAAAACTAATGGGATTTTAAACCTCTTACCGAGAACAATTTCTTCATAAATACAGTGTGTAACTTGGCATCCATGTCAGGCTGTGGTGAGAGGGGACATGGGCACCATTAATAACCTCATCAGGACTGACCCGTGTGACCAGTGGGCGGCGTTTCCTCCCAGGAAGTGCTTTCCCCTGAACTGCTGCCTGGGCAGACTCGAATCATGCTCATTCTCTGTTGCCAACCGACACAGAGTGTTTATGATCCTTCAGGGTAGAGACGATTCCACCAAATCCCTCTGCCAGACTCCCCAGGGCCTGGGGCGGAGAAGAGTCTGCGCCCCAAATTACCCCCCAAGGACGCCTCTGCCTCTGGTTAGGGCTCAGCCATCAGAGATGATAGCCCCAGTTTTCTCAGAACTGTCTAAATGACAGGAGATTAATACATGTTGAAAACAGAAGAATTTCACTTAATATCTGCTTAGATGCCAATCATAGTAAGACCTTTTAACAGTTATATTATTATCATCATAAAGGTTTTTGGATTTGGCTTCTCCTATTTAAGACACACTGTCATAATTTTATGTGTATTGCATAAATCTTACCTTTTGGCCATTGGAAGTTTTAATTTTATTTAACCTAGCAGCCATCTTACATAATGGCAGTGTTGTGTCATCCTGCTCCTTATCCCTAAAATTCAGGGATGTTCCATATTCCAGGTTCTATAGAAACAGGAGTTAGCCTGATGTGCCGGAAGAGGTGAGGACCAGCGTCCTGTAGGCTTCCGCAGCATCTGTAGCTTCTGTCTGGCCTCTGGGCTTCGACCTCTGGTTCCTAAGTGGGAAAGGGACAGTTATAGAAATATATCTCACTCGATATAATCACTGATCATATCTTATTTAAGTGTCATAGCAGGATTAAAAGACAACAAGCTCCCCGGTACTGTCTGAAATGACTTAGTGCAGACTTCTGATCTATATTGTGTCCAATGTCAGCGGCCCCAGACGGACAGCATGGGCCCGGCGCCAGCCTCCCTGGGGCCATCCTCAGAGAGGTCTAAGAACAGGCTAGTGTTAGGGAAATAAGCAGAGAGGAGAGGCTGGCTGCAGAGCAGAGCCACCACGGCAACCTTTAAAGCACCCATTTTATTTATATTTATTTATTTTTTTTATTTTTATTTTTGGTGGTACTAGAGGTGGAACCCAGGGACTTTCTACCTCCGGTCTATACTCCCAGACCTATTTTCTACTTTATTTGGAAACAGGGTCTCACTAAGTTGCAGAGAGCCTCACTAAATAGCTGAGGCTGGCTTCAAACCTGTGCAATCCTCCTGTCTCAGCCTCCCAAGCGCGGGGATTACAAGTGTGCGCCACCATGTCCAGCTAAACAACCACTTTAAAGCTACCTCTTCCTTCTTAAAAAAGCCTAGCCGGGAATGGTGGCTCGTGCTTGTAATCCCAGCATTTGGGAGGCTGAGACAGGAGGATAGGGGTTGGAGGACAGGCTTGGCTACTACTTAGTGAGACCCTTTTCAATTCAGTGAGACTCTTTCAAAATAAAAAATAAAAACTAGGGCTTGGGGTGTAGCTCAGAGGTACAATGCCCTTAGGTTACATCTCCAGTACCACACACACACACACACAAAAAAATGCCTATTCAGTTCGTACAAGTCACTGGTTTTACTAAGGCCTGGGATACCCTGCATTGTGAATTTTCTATTTAATCTTTATTATTTATTTATTTATTTTTGCAGTGCTGGGGGTGAAACCCAGGGGCATTCTACCTCTGAGCTACACCTCTATCCCTATTTTTTTTTTGTCTTTTTATTATTTGAAACAGGGTCTCACTGAGTTACAAAGGGCCTCATAAGTAGCTGAGGCTGTCAGCGAACCGTGATCCTCCCGTCTCTACCTCCCAAATGCTGGGATTACAAGCGTGCACCACCATGCCCGGCTTCTATTTAATTTTTAATGATAAATATATTTAGTTATTTGGGTTATTTGCTCATACACAGCTCTAAATGTGGATTATTTGTTGGTATAACTGTGCATTGAGGCCAATGCCAAGCTCTAGCTTCTGAACACATTATGTTAGCTCCTTTTGATGAAAATCTGAGAATCGGTCAGTAAAGGATCGACCAGGTGCCAGCGCTCACACATGCCACCCAAAACGAGAGCTGGAAGGAGGGGGCTGCAGGTTCTGACCCTGCCATCTGCTGTGAGACCCTGGCAAACCATTTACCTCTCTGATCCCTGGCTCCTGGTGGAAGATCAAATGGGATGGTTGATGGGAAAGCATTTCATGATAAATCTCAAAAGAAATGCCAGTGGTTCTTGTGGTCAAGGGCCTCCTTGTCTGTAAAATGGGGCTGACAATAGAGCTCACCTCATCGTGTCCTGGGAAGAGGGGGAGAGTGGACCCAAAGAGCTTTGCACGATGCAAGCACTGCTCTGCCATTTTTGTTCTTATCTCTATGGAAACCATAGATATTAATAATTGAAGCCAATGGATTTTGTGGCTTCATCTTGGTTAGAAGGAGAATATCTGTGTGTCTTTTATATGACTCAGCATTAGCCAGAGTCTGGCCCTTGCTCCTCCCCAGCAAGTACTGGGGTTCAGCAGGATCTGGACTATGGCTATGACATCTGCCCCCCATTCTTGGCTTGGTCCATTGTCCCTGGGTCTCTTTAGTAAGAAGGGCTGCTTGTGGGGCTCCCAAACTATATCACTGGTAGATATATCACTGTATCTACCTTGATTCTTGGTCAAACTGTGTATCTCTCAAGTTTTAATTTAAGAATACATAAAAATAGAAATTATTCATTCCAGTAAAACTGCCAGCACAATCGCTGAGGTCATGAGTCTTAAAGCCAACCTCTACTGTTTGTGTGTTTCCATGTTAGAAAACCTCCTCTTAGAACTGTATTCCTAGACATCTTCCCTTCTCTTTCTCCTTCTTCCTAATTGTAAAGGTGTTTTTAGATGCCGGGTGTGGTGGCGCATGCTTATAATCCTGGCACTCAGGAGGATGAGACAGGAGGATTGCAGGTTCAAAGCCAGCCTCTGAAAGTTAGTGAGGCTCTCAGCAACTGAGTGAGACCTTATTTCCAAATAAGAAATAAAACAGGTCTGGGGTGTAGTCTGAAGGTAGAAGGGCCTGGCTTTCATCCCCAGTACCACAGAAAAAAAAAATGTTTTTAGATAAGCAGGTTTGCTGATGTCCGTAAAACATGATCCATACTGGCAACTCTGGTATAAGAAATCTATTCCATCTACAATATCAAACCATGCACGTTTGAAGCTGGGTGTGATGGTGCACGCTTGTAATCCAAGTGCTTGGGAGGCTGAGACAGTAGGATCCCAGGTTCAAAGTCAGCCTCAGCAACATAGTGAGACTCTGCTTCAAAATGAAAAATAAGAAATAGAGCTAGGGCTACAGCTCAGAGGTAGAAGACCTAGGTTCAACTCCCAGTAAAACACACACACACACACACACACACACACACACACATCTGAGCATCACACACACACATCTGAGCATCTGAGCATGATCTAATTCCCTTCTTTTCTCTTCTCCCCACAGTACCCCTTTGCTCTGGGACTGGCGCTGGCCGTGCTGTTTTCCACCCTGGTGTGCCTCAGCCGACTGTACACCGGGATGCACACGGTCCTGGTAAGGCTGGGGGCAGAAGGCCTCGCGGTGATTGTTTGAGTAGTATGTGTTGGCGTGTTAATGTGTTCCTCGTGCTGCTTATTTAGATGGTTATTTGCATGTGTAATTATATTTCTCATTAGCCAATGAGCTAAGAATCCTGTTAAGGTGAGCGCATAATCGCAGCAGTGAAATGGTAAGTTGCTGAGTCTGGACTTGAATCCATGGTTTCTCTCTCTCAGCTTTCCAGTACTGGTATTAGAAGCATACACCACCACATCTGGTGTTTTATTTATAAAATATTATCTGTACTAAAGTGCTTTTTTTTATTAATTTAAGCCTAATGAGGTAGTGCGCATCTGTAATGCCAGTACTTGAGATACTGAGGCAAAAGGGTTGCAGGTTCAAGGCTACCACAGGAACTTACTGAGGCCCCGTTTCAAAATTAAAATATTAGTTGGGCATGGTGAAACATTCCTCTTTATTTACTGCTTTCTTTTCTTTTTCTTTCTTTCTTTCTTTCTTTCTTTCTTTCTTTCTTTCTCTTGTGGAACTGGGGATGGAACCCAGGGACATTCTAACTCCACGCTATACCTTCAGCCCTATTTTATTATTTTACTTTGAAACAGGGTCTCACTAAGCTGCAGAGGGCCTCGCTAAGTAGCTGAGTCTGACCGTGAACCTGCGATCCCCCTGTCTCAGCCTCCTGAGTCCTGAGATTACAGGCAAGCGCCACCATGCCCAGTTGACACACTCCTCTCTCGGGTCAGAACTTCAGTGTATGTGAGACTCTGGTTGTACCTGCACCAGGGAGAGCTGGCAGGGGGACAGGGTGCTATGCAGAAATGGGACCCTGGCAGCCACCCTCAATAAATGCAGTATTAACCATCCCATAAGCAGGGACCCGGTAAGTTCCCCACTACTGAGTAGTCCAGAGTTCAAGCAATTACCAGCAGCACTAGTTTGGCCTTTTTGAATGCAAACAGCAGACCCCAATTCAGACCAGATTTGGCTTCAAGAAAAACATAGTGGCTTTTATAACCACAGCACAAGAAGAAGGTCATGGGTGTAGGTGGCCACTAGGAGAGAGGGACCCAGGGTCTTGATCCCCATCAGAAGCCCCACATTTTCTTTCCCAAGCTCAGCTCGGCATCTCTGTAGCGTGGATTCATGCTCTTGAGCTGATCGATCTCTATTCCCTATGGCTAGACCTAGGGAGCTCTGAGCTTAAATTCTCTCAGTTTCATTCCTGAAAGGACTCCAGCATGGAGTTTCAGGAAAGAGCTCTAATTGGATAATGACCACATGGGCACACAGGCGCTGTCTTAAGGTCTGCCAGGACTCTGATTAGGCCAGCTGGGAGCCAGCCTGCTTGGCTGGGGTCTGTGATTGGTTGGCCATGAGGGGGTTAGGGTTAGGGTTAGTGTTGGCATATAGGATAGGCAGTCCTCCAATATAAAGCACCTCTAGTTACCAGAAGAAAAGGGTAGACAGTGCACCAGGGATATACTTTCTATGTCTCATCGTGTCATTCTCCCTACTCTTTCAAAGTCTCAAAAACTGGGCACAATATTCTATTTGTATTTCTGGGTAAAGGCGGATGGTGGCAAATCAAAAAGGCGGGTCCATATTCGGGATGTCCTGAATTACTTAATTATATATAATCAGTCTTAGTTCCTTTAACTGATAAAAAAAATCATCTCAAGTATATAAACAGTAAAATTACTCGGAATTTTTGTTGTTAGGTAAGTGAACACGAGAACTGTAAGCGGGGAGTATCTGTTCCACTATTTTGACTGGAACCAGCTGAAATGCTGCTCTGTTTTATTGTCCCCAAATTGTTTGATCTGTGGATAATTATGTAGATATTAGGTTTTATTTGATTACTCATTTATATTTCCCCCTAAGTATTGCTTTAGTTTTGGTTGGAGTTGGAGAACGTTGAAAAGGCTTCTCAAATATTAAATTATCTACAGACCATACAAAACTGTACTCTGGCTTTGGGCAACAGCATTTTTGGTGTGTTTTTCAAGTTCTTTGAAACCACTTTAAAACAACAAGAATTTACTTTAAAGAGCTTTTCTTAATATGAGGAAAGAGCCAATTGAAATATAAGTCACACCCTCCCAAGCCATGCTTTCTGTTATACCCCATTGGGTGAGCTCTTCACTGAGATAAAAAGGGTCTTTTGAGCATCAGTCACCACGTTATTATGCCCATTGTTTTCTCTTTACTCTAGAGAGGAATATTTTTATCCTTTGGTAAAAATAGAGAATTATTTCTGGTTTCAAAAGTAATAAAGTCCCCATGGTATGTAGAGCATTCAACCTCTCTTGTTTGAAAGTTGGTTGTTGTTTTTTAAAGACAAATCCTCATTAGTTAACCACCTTAGGAAAAGCTGAGACAGCCACCATCAAGGATGATGGGGAGGGAGGCTGAAGGCATCTTGTGCTTGTCTATTAGACAAATCATAAATAGGGCTTAGCAAACCTCCAGCAAGAACTGCCTGTGCTGCGTGTTCCTAATAACAAACATGGACAGATTTATTTTTTGATTTCCTGTTGTAAACACTGTCCAAAAACCCATGGTGGGGACACCATTTGCCTTGTTCTGTAAGTTTAGAATGAAAGGGCTTCCAGAAGTGCTCTGTACCAGGGAAGATCCAGGAAGGAGCCTGGAGGCTGGGAGGGTCAGAAGTGGAGGGCTGCCTGAAACTAAAGGAGGCTGTGATCCAGGCTGCTGTCGGGAAGTAGGTAGCTTCTCACCTAGAAAGACCCAGGAATGCTGAAAGACCTCAGAGTGCCAAAGAGGAATCTCAGTCAAGTGCCTAAAACCTGCAGGTGTTGAGACTGTGTCCACGTTTCCCAGATACAGAAAAGCAAACATATTCAAGGGCAGAGAACAGGTGAGATCTAGCACTGCTGTGTGTTGGGTTTACGTTCCAAGGTAAGTCCTGGTTACTCGTAACGTAATTAAGAATAAGGGATTGGTGGACCCTTCCTGGGGGCCAGCCATGCCCTTGTGGATTACAGAATGTTGCGGAGTTCCTGAAGGTTGGAGTTGTTCTATAAGCTATGATTATATCTGTCCTGATTTTAAAAAAAATCACTGTCTTCAAAATGTTTGAACTTAACTTTCATAAAATGAATTCACTCTTTTGTTAATTATAGCATTTTTTGTTAAACTGGTAAGAAAGGATACTATATGCAATCTTGGCCAAAGGGTAATATTTAGGTCATTTTAAAAAGATTTACTTACTTGTATTCTTGAGAAAATATATAGATAAATTTTTGCCATACTATTCACTGGCTAGTTACTCAGAAGAATACACACATTCACACACACACACACACACATACACACACACAAAATTAATTTTTTTCTTTTCTTTTCTTTGGTCAAACCCAGGGGCATTCTACCTTTAAGCTATACCCCCAGCCCTATTTTATTTTTATTTTGAAACAGCATCTTTTCAGGTCGCTGAGAGTCTCATTACTTTCTGAGGTGTTCTCAAACCTGTGATCCTGTCTCAGCCTTCCAAGTACTGGGATTATAGGCATGTGCCACCATGCCTACCTAACTTTTTTTTTTTTTTTGGTGGTACTGGGGATTGAACCCAGGGGTATTCTACCTCTGAGCTACACTCCTACCCCTCTTTTATTTTTTATTTTGAAACAGGGTCTTGCTAGGTTGCTCAGGGTATCACTAAACTGCTAGGGTTGGTCTCAAAACAGAGATCCTCCTGTCTCCGCCTCTCAAATACTAGAATTATAAGTATGCATCACCATGCCTGGCAAACTTTTCTTTTTTCTTTTCCTCCTCTCCTCCTCCTCCACCACCACCACCACCTCCTCCTCCTCCTCCTCTTCCTCCTCCTCCTCCTCCTCTTCCTCCTTCTCCTTCTTTTTCTTTTCTTCTTCTTCTATTTTTTTTTTTTTTTTGCAAAACTGGGAGTTGAACCCAGGACCACATACATGCTAGATAAGTGCTCTAACACTGAACTTCATCCTTGGCCTTTTTAAATTTTGAGACAGGGCCTGAGTTACCCATTCTGACCTCAAACTTCTGTCTTAGCCCCCCTCTCCAGTATTTGGGATTCCAGGCATGCACCACCATACCCAGCTTGTATTTGCATGGTGTTTTCACTTGTAACCCCCTCAGTTACTGTTGGTTTGTTCCATTAGAGGAACAAAAAGAAAGAGAAATGAAATGACTTGTTATGATGCCTCAACTAACCCCTGAAAACTGAAGATAAGTCAAATCCAACCGTAAAAACACATTTCTTTTTTTATACTTGTACTGATGCGTTATAGTTCCCATCATAGTGTAGTTCACAGTGATGGCACAGGTGCAACACGGCACTTGGCGGGCTCTTCCCGGTCCCTCCTCACCCTCCCCTTCCCCACAGAAGATACTGAGGTGGCACTGGTATTCTCACATATAAACGTCACGTCAGCGGAAGTGTCCCCTTCATTGATCCTCCCTCTCCCCGTCCCCTAGACCACTGCCCTGGCTCCACTGGAATTTCTCCTCTATCATCTTAAGTCTCTCTTGTATCCCAATTACTCCCTGATTTCCACATAGGAGAGAAAACATCAGGCCCTTCACTTTCTATGACTGGCTAATCTCACTTGGCATAATGTTCTCCAAGTCCATCCATTTTCCTACAAATGATGTAATTTTGTTCTTTATTGCTGATAGAATCCCATTGTGTGTATATCCCATAATTTTAAAATCCATCCACCCGTTGATGAACACCAACATTGGATCCATAGCTTGGCTCGTGTGTTGGTTCCATAACTTGGCTATTGTGAACCATGCTGCTATGAACACGGGTATGCATATGTTGGCTCCATAACTTGGCTATTGTGAACCGTGCTGCTATGAACATGGGTATGCATATATTACTGTAGTTCTCTCATTTCGGCCCCTTTGGAAAGATACCCAGGAGTAGAGGAGCTGGATCATGGGGGATCCATTCCCAATTTTCTGAGAAATCTGCACACTGATCTGCATAGCAACTGTACTAATTTGCATTCCCACTAACGGTGTAGAAGAGTTCCTATTTCCCCACATCCTCACCAGCATTTATTATTGTTTGACTTCTTCTTTTTCTTTTTTTTTTTTTTTTTTTTTTTGCGGGCCTGGGGATGGAACCCAAAGGCATTTGACCTCCAAGCTACACCCCCTGCCCTATTTTTTATTCTTTATTTTGAAACAGGGTCTCACTACGTTGTGGAGGGCCTCACTAAGTAGCTGAGGCTGTCCGTGAACCGCGATCCTCTGGTCTCAGCCTCCTGAAAGCTGGGATTACAAGCGTGCACCACCACACCCAGCTTATTGTTTGACTTCTT
This sequence comes from Muscardinus avellanarius, assembly GCF_963383645.1. NCBI lineage: Eukaryota > Metazoa > Chordata > Mammalia > Rodentia > Gliridae > Muscardinus > Muscardinus avellanarius. The sequence continues at coordinate 16,712,073 of NC_137787.1, read as the reverse complement.
GATAATTGCCATTCTGATTGTGGAAAACATTTCAATCTAGTTCGAGAAACTATTCACCTTCCTCAGAAGTCAGCTGTACTTCTTAGAAGAGTCCTAAACATTAAAGATTAATAAGTCAAAGCTATGAAAGCAGAAACAAACACCTCCGTCATGATTGAGACCGCTTTGACATGGGTACAGTGGTGCACGCCTGTAATCCCAGTACTTGGGAGGCTGAGACAGAAGGATTGCAGATTCAAGGCCAGCTTCAGCAAGGCCTTCAACAATTTAGTGAAACCCTATTTAAAAATAAAAGAGTCAGGGGTGTAGTTCAGAGGTAGATGCCCCTTGGTTCAATCCCTAGTAACACACACACACACACACACACACACACACACACACACACACACACACAGTGAGATTACTTTTTAGCCAGAAGTTTCCTATATTCTTCATGCTGCCTCAAAAGTTAGTGAAAAAATTAGAAAACATAAATTTATATTTGTATAAACCTAAAATGAAAAATGTCTTTTTCTAGACATGACATTAAACATATAATCCACAGAGAGTAGAATTGGCTGTATACATTTTTCAAAACCTCTGTATATCTATAAAGATTATGTTAACTTTGAAAACATAAATATAATAGGTTATAAGCAAAAGAATAATATAAAGAATCATTAAACAAGAGTCCAACATACCAATAAACAAGAACAGGCAGTTTCCCAAAAGTGAGAAACATAAATGTTCAACAAAGCTGGGCATGGTGGCTCATACTCCTATGTCCACAATCCTAGTACTTGCGAGGCTGAGACAGGAAAATCTCAGGTTAAAGTAGAAGATCTTATTTCAAAATAAGAAATAAAATTGGGCTGGGGGAGTGGAGATTGAAGGTAGAATGCCTCTGGGTTCAATCCCTCGTACAACACGTACCAAAAAAAGTTCAATAAAGTAAAATCTATAATTCAGGGAGGCAATAAAAGTAACAAAAATACAAATAAAAATGAGACGGTTAATTTTCAATTTTCGCCTTTGGGACTGACAAAAATAAATAAATAAAAATAGCATGGGAGGGATGTCGCTCGATGGTAGTTTGCCTAGCATGTGTGAAGTTCTTCCCACCCAGAATGTTAGTAAATAAATAAATAAATAGCAGTCAATATTGATAAGAGGTTGAGGAAAGAGAGATCCTTATAAAGGAACATTCTCACGTAGTACATGCCAAAGGCGTTAAAATATGTGATGTATGTCTTCTATTCATCACAGGTGTCATGTATAACTTCTTAGAATTCTTTCTAAAAACTTATTCTGAAAAATAAAGGAACAAATACATAGGGAATTTCAAATAAGGTTGTAGTGCTATTTATTTATTTAATGATACTGGGAATCGAACCCAGGGAGTTCTACCTCTGCGTTATACCCCAGCCCTATTCTAATTTTTATTTGGAAACAGGGTCTTTTTAGGATGTTGGGAATCTCTCTAAGTGGCTGCAGCTGGCCTTGAACCTATGATCCTCCTGTCTCAGCCTCCCAAGTGCTGAGATCAAGGTGTGCACCACCACCTGGAGCGATGACTGGCTCCTGGAACCCTGAGTTCTGCTGCTGTAGCTTATATTTCTGTGGCTTTGCCAGGGCACTGAAACCCCAAGAGGAAGCTGGCGCCCTCTTCCTTTGACCCTGCCGCTCTGCATGCATCCCACGTGGAGCTTTTCCCAACATCTCCAGTTGAGCTGGGAGGCCTGAATGGACACGGGATACCCAGGGGCCACATGCCTCGTGCTCTGGGACCCCTTTCCAGTTGTTATCTCATTTCTTCTCGACTTACTATAGGAAAACTTGCTTAGGGTGATTTCCTAGACGTGGGCTTCCTAGCAAAAATGGCATGTATGATTTACCAGCAAAACAAACAAAAAACCTAAAAAGACAAAAGACAAAGCTGGGCGTGGTGGCACATGCCTCTTTCAAAACAAAAAGGGCTGAGGGTGTAGCTCAGAGGTAGAGAGAGCCCCTGGGTTCAATCCCCTGTGTCAATGCTCCCCCTAAAGAAAAAAGAATATGAATTTCCTGGTCTTTGTTCTTTTTACTGTTTAATACAAACATTTCTATTTCAGTCAGTGCATTAAAAAACACTTGAGAGGTTTTCAAAGTCCCTTAGGTCGTGCTACATTTTAATGTACCCATATCACTTATTAGAAATAAGGACACGCTGTGGTACAAGCATAGGGTTGATTATATCCGTGTTTATTTGTCCCAGAGGATTGCGAACCCTTTGAGAGTAAATATTGTTCATTTTCCCACCTTTTGATGCCCACCTACCTCCACTGCTTCCAGCAGGCTGCCTGGCAGTGATGCACAGTTAATGTTGAGTGGGTCTCAATAAATATTATGTTTATCGACTTCTCATCTGTCAATCAACCTATTTTCCCTCTTGTATCTTTGCACTCTATTGAGTCAGAATTGGCAAGATTCATCCATAACTACTCTGAATACCGCACTCACCCTGGGATTCCAAGTCAGATCGCGTGTCTAATGTTTTTTTAAACATCATTTTGTTTTGCCTGCGGAAATAAACTTTAATTTGTGAAAAGTGTCATAGAAAGTGTCATACAAGCCAGGCGTGGTGGCGCACGCTTGTAATCCCAGTATTAGGGAGGCTGAGACCGGAGGATAGCGGTTTGCAGACAGCCTCAGCTACTTAGTGAGGCCCTTTGCAACTCAGTGAGACCCTGTTTCAAAATAAAGAATAAAAAATAGGGCTGGGGATGTGCTCGGCGGTCAAATGCCCCTGGGTTCCATAAACAGACTCACACGCACAACAAAAATAAGTGTCATACAACCATAAATACGGTGCAAGCATGAGTGCCCACTGGGGGGCATTTAAACCCCAAGAGTAGAGCGTGGCCAGGTAACCGTGGGTGAGGAGTGGCCTTGGAACGGTGGGTCAGCAACATGAGACTCGAGCTCTTTGAGGAACCAGTTCTAAGAAACAGGAGAGACTCCAGGTGAGAGTTCCCCAAGACATGTTTGCACGTTTCCATTATTAAGTGGCGTCACGATGTAGTCAGGGATGGAGAAGGAGGTTATACGACCCCTGACAGACATGAGACCGTCATGACTACAGCGCCTGCTCCTGGCTCTAGGATCTGGAGCGTGAGGAGTGCTACAGATTGAGAAGGTGTATTAGAGACTCACACAGATGGGACCAGGATCGTGGGGTCTAATCCTAAGATCTCCGCTTTGTTGATTCAAAATTTAAAAAAATTAAACTTTTTAAAAACTTTTTGTTGATGCGGAGCATACACAGAGAAAAGTATATGAATTATAGACATGCAGGTCAATTGATTTTTCAAGGAAGTAAATACATGCAGTAACACCACTGGCCTTGGGAAATCCCATGTCATCGGCACCAATGTCCTCCCGTGCCCTCTACTGGGCATGCCCCCCAAAGGCACCAGCTCCCCATCTCTGGCACCATCCATTAATTAATTTCACATAAGTAAAATCATATAATATTTCTTTATTTTTTATTTTATTATTATTAATTTTTTTTTTGGTACCGGGGATGGAACCCAGGGGCATTCTACCCCCGAGCTACACTCCAGCCCTATTTTTTATTCTTTGTTTTGAAACAGGGTCTCACTGAGTTGTGAAGGTCCTCACTAAGTAACTGAGGCTGCCCTCAAACCGTGAACCTCCTATCTCAGCCTCTCAAATGCTGGGATTAACAAGCGTGTGACACCACACCCGGCTCTTTCTTTATTTTTTTTACTTTTTTTTTTTTTGTTTGTTTGGGGTACCGGGGATTGAACTCAGGACTGTTCTACCTCCAAGCTACACCCCCATCCTTTTTTAGACTTTGTCTTGAAACAGAGCCCCACTAGGTTGCTGAGAGTCTTACAAAGTTACTGAAGCTAATCTCGAACCCGCGATCCTGTCTGGGATTATAAGTGTGTGCCACCACCCCTGGCTTAGTATGCTTCCTTTTGCATTGGGCTCCTTCGACTCATTGTGTTTGTGAAATTCACCTGTTTGGGTGCATGTAGCTTCATTCTCCAAATATTTATCGTCGTATAATATTCAGTTATGTGACGATACCGCACTCCGTTCCTTCCATATGGATGCATATTGGATTGTTTCCGGTCTGAGGCTGTTCTAAATGATGATTCTCTGAACTTGGTTTTATATGCCTTTTAGAGCACATATGCGATTTTGACTCTTGAGTACAGATGTAGACTGACTGGGTCATGAGGCATGTCTGTGCTGAGCTGTGGGGTCTAAAGGTGTGTTGTCTTAGAGTTGTGCCAATTTACACTCTCACCATCAGGGCATGGAATTCCCAGGTCGCCACATCCTGGTCTGCACCTGCAGACATCTCTTCTGTTTTAGCTCCTCTGGTGTGTGGGGGGGCGGGGGGCTCTCAGTGCTACAATTGGTTTGATTTCTCCGCAGCCCCTTTTCATAGATTTATTGGCCATTGAGATGTTCTCTTTAGTGAGGTACTCATCTGTTTTGTTGTTGTTGTTGTTATTGTTTTTGGTACTGGGGATTTGGGGATTGGACCCAGGCATTCTACCTCTGAGCTACACCCCCAGCCCTTTTTATTTCTTTATTTTTATTATGAAAACAAGGTCTCAATAAGTTACTGAGGGTCTTGCTATGTTGCTGAGGCTGCCCTTATACCTGGACCCTCCTGTCTCAGCCTCCCATTACTAGAATTATAGGCATGTACTGCCACGCCCACCTCATTGTCTTTTATCCATTTTTTAATCTTTTTTATTTTTTATTTTATTTTATTTGGTGTTACTGGGATTCCTGGAAATCTTTCTACCTCTGGGCTACACTCCAAGACCCATTTCTTTATATTTTATTTGGAAACAGGGTCTCTTAAGCCAGCGTGGCTGGCTTCAAACCTGTGCGATCCTCCTGTCTCAGCCTCCCAAGCACGGGGATTACAAGCGTGCGCCACCACGCCCGACTCTTTTTTATTTTTTTAATCATTACTCATTTATTGATGTGTCAATGACCAGATACATGTATCGTGAATTCCTTTTCCTGCCGTGGTTTCCCTTTTCATTCTTTTGGTAGTATCTTTCAGTGAACAGAAGTTTTAACTTTAACATAATACAATTTATGAGTCTTTACCTATGGCTACAATTTTTTGTGCCTTGCTTAAAATATTTTTGCTGTCAGGCATGGTGGCACACACTTGTAATCCCTGCTCTTGGGAGGCTGAGACAGGAGGATCACATGGGTTCAAAGCCAGCCTCAGCTACATAGTGAGGCTCTCAGCAACTTAGTGAGACCCTGTTTCCAAATAAAATATAAAATAGGTCTGAGAGTTTAGCCTAGAGGTAGAAAGCCTCTGGGTTCCACCCCCAGTACTATATATATATATATATGCCTACCATATGGTCATGAAGATATTCTCTTATATTTGAGAATTTTTATGATTTATCTTTTCCTATTTATATCTATAACCTATTTGAAATTGATTTTGTGGTCCTTTGTTTTGTTATGCATAGATACCCAAATTAATAGGCATTGTTTATTGAAAAGCTTAACCTGCATCCGCTTCCTGCAGCATCAACTTTGCCATCAAGCAAGTGACTATTTTGACTCCTCTGCCCTTCCTCCACTCGTTCACTTGTCGATCTTCATGCCAAAACACATCTTATTTACCGCAGCCATATAATCAGTACTGATGTTGGGTACTGAAGGTCCTCCAACACTGTTCTTTCTCAAAATTATCTTCGCCAGTCTTGGCCCTTCATATTTCCGTATCATTTTTTTAACTTTTATCGATGCGTTGCAGTCACCCATCCTGCTGAGGTCCAGGGCTCCCTCGCCCTCCCTCCTCCGTGCGGCACTGGGCTTGGCTCTGATCGGCGCGTGTCTGCACCTCTTGTCCACTGAGACGTTGCCCTCTTCCCCTCCCCGTCCCTCTGTTGAGTCGCCTTCTTCACTCAGCTGACGTTTCTCCCCTGTGTCAGGAGTCCCGCCACTGTTCTGTTTGCTCCCTGGCTTCCGCATATTAAAATTTTGGATTCAACTTGTCATTTTATGGATTAAGTTGGCAGCTATCCACTTGGGAGGAGTGACACCTTCTGCAATACTGAATATTTCAATCTTTGGGTGTAGTAATCCCTCTCTTTAGGTCTTAGATTCTTTTCTCAATAATGTTTGAACTTTGTAGAGGACCCTTTTTTTCTTTTCTCTTTTTTTGGGGGGTGGTATTGGGGACTGAACCCAGAGGCATCCTATATCTGAGCTACACCCCCAGCCCTATTGTGGTTCCTTCCTTCCTTCCTTCCTTCCTTCCTTCCTTCCTTCCTTCCTTCCTTCCTTCCTTTCTCTTTCTCTCTTTCTTTCTTTCTTTCTTTTTTTTTTTTTTTTTTTTTGCAGTACTGGGGATGGAACCCAGGCGTATTCTATCTCTGAGATATACCCCAGCCCTATTTTTTATTCTTTTTTTTGAAACAGGGTCTCACTGAGTTGCAAAGGGCCTCACTAAGTAGCTGAGGCTGTCCTCGAACCACGATCCTTCTGTCTCAGCCTCCCAAATACTGGGATTAGAAGCATGTGCCACCGCACCCAGTTTCTTTATTTTGTTTTAAAACAGGGTCTCACTAAATTGCTGAGGCTGGCCTCAAACCTGCCATCCTCCTGTGTCAGCCTCCCAAGCACTAGGATTATGGGTATGTACCACCATGCCCAACTTTCGTATGTCATAGATTAGATGTATTCTTAAATATTGATCAGTAGGGTTTATGTTCTAAATAATTTACATATATTAACTAGCTCACAGTACTCAGTATCCCTGTGAGGAAGGCCCTATTTTTATCCCATTTCTATGGATAAAACACAGAGAGATTTGGTGAACTGACCAAGGTTATATAGTTGATAAGAGACTGAACTGAGATTCAAAACCAAGGAGTCTGACTTCAGGATTCATGCTTTGTCTTGTTTGTTTGTTTGTTTGTTTGTTTGTTTAAGGAAATATGCATTATATTACCAGCTGGTCTCAAACTCCGGGGCTCAAGTGATCCTCCTACCTCAGCCTCCCTCGCAGCTGGACTACAGGTGCACATGGCCAACCCAGCTTTCTCCCTGCTCTTATGACTGTTCTATACTATGACACCCAGGTATTCATGGATGCACTTAGTAGCAAACTGGGCTCACCCATCACATCTAGTCACACAGTAACACGGTATTGAATTTCCATAGAGGAGAAACTTCTACAATAACCCTTACAAAATCGAGTTATATATAATTATCAGAATATAGATTAGTGTTAGTATGTTATTAGTAGTAGTCCGTGATGAGTTTCCTGTGAGTACTGGGATTTATTTAGCGTTCTTAAGCCCTGGCCCCTGCATAGGATGATTCCAGGTGCACAGGTTCCCAGCAGTTTCCACAGCATAAGCCTGAGCTCATGACACATCTTTGAAGCACATCTCAATCCTGAACCTCGCTGAACTTGGACCTGTTTCTCTGTTATCAGAAATTCAAATGTCATTCCCCACTGCTTGCTTGACACATGCATCAAGACAGGAAAATCACAATCTCTTTCTCCACCCCCATAACTGAGACTTCTAGAAACTTTAAAAAAAAATGTGGATTTTGCCAGGTATGGTGGCACATACCTGTAATCCCAGTACGTTGGAAGCTGAGACAGGAGTATTGCAGATTCAAGGTCAGCCTCAGCGACTTAGTGAGACCCTGTTTCAAAATAAAAAATAAAATAGGGTTGGGATGTAGCTAAGAGATAGAGTACGCTTAGGCTCAATCCCCAGTACCACAAAAATATGGTCTTGAATCAGGTGCAGAGAGGCCTGCCTGTAATCCCAGCACTAGGGATGCGACGATGGGAGAATCACGGGTCTGAAGACAGTCTCAGCAATTTAGCGAGACTCTTAGCAACTCAGTGAGACCCTGTTCTAAAATAAAAATAAAATACGGCTGGATGTAGCTTAGAGGTAGAGCTTCTCTAGACTCAATCCCCAGGACCAAAAAAAGAAAAAGGAAAAAAATGCAATGCCAGATGTGATTGTGCACATCTTGTAAAGTACTTGGGAGAATGAGACACGAGGATCCCAGATTTTTTTTTTTTTTTTGGTGGTGAAAGAAAGAACAAAAGAAAGAAAGAAAGAGAGAGAAAGAAAGAAGGAAGGAAGGAAGGAAGGAAGGAAGGAAAGAAAGAAAGAAAGAAAGAAAGAAAGAAAGAAAGAAAGAAAGAAAGGGATATAGCTCAGTGGTAGAGTGTTTACGAGGCATGCATGAGGCTCAGGGTTCAATCCCCAGTACCACAAATAATAATAATAGTAAAAATAATAATAATTATATCCTAGCAACTAGATAATTCGTTTTTATTCATATGATCATATTCATATGATTTTTTCATATTTCATATTCATATGATTTTTTTTTTACTGGGAGTGGAACCCAGGACCTTTTCTACCTCCAGGCTATACTCCCCAACCTATTTTATACTTTATTTGGAAACAGGGTCTCACTAAGTTGCTGAGAGCCTCACTAAGTAGCCGAGGATGGCTTTGAACCTGTGCAATCCTCCTGTCTCAGCCTCCCAAGTGCGGGGATTACAAGTGTGCGCCACCACGCCTGGCAGGATCCCAGATTTGAAGACATCCTCAGCAAGTGGTGAGATTCTCATCAACCCAATGAGACTAAAAAATAGAATACGGCTGGGGTTGTAGCTTGGAGGTAGAATGGCCCTGGGTTCAATCTCCAATACCACACAAAAGTAAAAAATTAAAATTAAAAAAGGATTGGGGGGTGTAGCTCGAAGGTAGATTGCCCCTGGGTACAACCCCAATACCACAGGTAAAAAATACAGATTCTCAGGCCCACCCAGGCCTGTCCCATAAGAACCTACCTCTTAAGAGCTTCCTGGTGGATGTAAATGCAGGGTCCAGTTTGGAAAGCGCTGAGAAGTACACACACACACACACACACACACACACACACACACATATACACACACATACACATACACACACATACACATACACACATACACACACATACACATACACACATATGCACATACACACATACACACATACACATGCATACACACATACACACGCATACACACACACATACACACACACACACACACACACACACACACACACACACACACACACACCAGTAAATACACGACTATGTCAATTCCATTCCAACCCGCACAGGCCTGTTCAATAATTCTCTGACGTCCAACAGGACTCTTCTGTTGCTCTGAGCCCACCCGGACGGGAGAACAACCACATAAATGTTTGCCAGTGTCTTGTGTGTCCTCCCGCAGATCCGCCTTCCCTGAGCTTGTCATCCCTGCGAGCTGCTTTGCAGTTGTCAAAGGCGATGTTCTAACCTGCCTGGGAGAGCTTTTGATCTAATGGCCTAATCCCACAGCCCTGCCAGGCCTGGTGATTCATCGCCCTGAGAACGGCTTCTGTTAATGTGAATGATGGGTGGGGAAGATTCTGTTTGCTTCATGAAGACCTGCTGTTTAAACTTGTTAGAGTCTGTAAGCCAAGACAAGCAGGTGATTAGGTCTCAAATCATGTTATATGTGGAATAAAATTTAGAAATACATAGTGCATCCAAATATCTTTCCAGTTAATACTGATATTATAAAAAGCACCCAGTAATGCCTTATTATATCATCGCCTTAAGAAACATACCTGTCTTGTTTACATTGGCACAGCAGTACCATTTTAAAAATATAGGAAAGAGAACAAGATTACAATTTCTTTACGTGGAATATGCATATTCTGTCATCTAAGATAATTTTCTTTATAAATATTTGATCATATGAATAAAAATGAATTATCTAGTTGCTAGGATATAATTATTATTATTTTTACTATTATTATTATTTGTGGTACTGGGGATTGAACCCTGAGCCTCATGCATGCCTCGTAAACACTCTACCACTGAGCTATATCCCTTTCTTTCTTTCTTTCTTTCTTTCTTTCTTTCTTTCTTTCCTTCCTTCCTTCTTTCCTTCCTTCTTTCTTTCTCTCTCTTTCTTTCTTTCTTTTGTTCTTTCTTTCTTTTTTTCTTGTGCTGGGAAATGAACTCAGGGGCATTCTACCTCCAAGCTGCACTCCCAGCCCTAATTTATTTTTTATTTTGAAACAAAATCTTGCTAAGTTACTGAAGTTGGCCTTGATTCTGCGATCCTTCTGTCTCGGCCTCCCAACTACTAGGGTTATAGTGTGCACCATCATGCCTGGCTTATTATATTTTGTTTTTAAGGCAGGACTCACTAAGTTGTCCAGGCTGGCCTCATACTTGGCAATCCCTCATAGCTGGGGTAACAGGCACGTGCCACCACGCCTGGCTTAGAATATAATTTTTATTTTACTCTATCTTATGTGTGTGTTGTGGTGGGGTACTGGGGATTGGACCCAGAAGCATTCTACCTCTGAGATATATCCCCAGCCCTTTTTAAAATTTTTTTGTTTTGAAACAGGGTCTCGCTAGGTCACAGAGAGTCTTGCTAAATTGTTACGATTGGTCTTGAACCTGAGACCCTCCTGTTTCAGCATCCCAAACTCTGGGATTACAGGCATGTACCATCATACCCAGTTTAGGGTGTAATTTTTAAATGATAAAATTACAAGTGTCTTTCAAATATAAAAATAAATATATACTAAAGATCTGACTCAAGCTGAGCATGGAGGTGGTACATGTCTGTAATCTCAGCTACTAGGGAGGGTATGCACGAGGATTGCAAGTTCAAGGTGAGCCCAGGCCACTTAGCAGGACCGCGTCTCAAAAAAAAAAAAAAAAAAAAAATTGGGCTGGGAGCATAGATCAGTGGTAGATTGTACCTGGGTTCAATCTCAGTATGTAAAGAAGAAAAAAATTCAAAAAAAGTCAGGCATGGTGGCACACTCTTGTAATCCCAGTATTTGGGAGGCTGAGACAGGAGGATCGCAAGTTCTAGGCCAGTCTCAGCTATTTAGCAAGGCCTTTGCAACTTAGTGAGACCCTCCCTATTTCAAAATAAAGAATAAAAAATAGGGCTGGGGATGTAGCTCAGAGGTAGAATGCCCCTGGGTTCCATTCCCAGTATTGCAAAGAGAAAGAAAAAACAGAAAAGAAAAGAAAGAAGAAAAGAAAATTACTCAAGCCCTTAATTAAGGATGGCATCAGGAGATTGAAGGAAGAAGCCAGCAAATCTTTATAGACAATTTAAAAAAAGAAATATTGCTGGGTTATATACAAGATAGGTTCTATGTCCCACAGGGTTACTGCCATAGGGAAACAAACTGGTAAGCTTTGGTTGGAAAAAAAAATAAAACAACCAACTAATTTATCACAGCACTGAGCTCTTGAATCAATAGTAAACAGTGAGTTGAACAAGTTCTCTCCTTCCTATAGGTGGCCTTGGCCCCCATATGACATTGAAATGAAGTTTTTCTTAATATCATGTTTTGTGGGTCTGGGGATGGAACTCAGGGCATTAAACCTCAGAGCTACATCCCCTGCCCTATTTTCTTTATTTTATTTTATTTTTTTGCAGGTCTGGGAATGGAACCCAGAGGCATTTGACCTCTGAACTACACCCCCCTACCCAATTTTTTATTCTTTATTTTGAAACAGGGTCTCACTGAGTTGCAGAGGGCCTCACTAAGTAGCTGAGGCTGTCCGTGAACTGCGATCCTCTGGTCTCAGCCTCCCAAATGCTGGGATTACCACGCCCGGCTTTTTTATTCTTTATTTTGAAACAGGGTCTCACTGAGTTGTGGAGGGCCTCACTAAGTAGCTGAGGCTGTCAGTGAACTATGATCCTCCTCTCTCAGCCTCCCAAATTCGGGGATTACAAGGTGAACCACCACTGCCAGCTAATATACCTTTATACTCTTTCCTTCCTTCCTTTCTTTCTTCCTTCCTTCCTTCCTTCCTTCCTTCCTTCCTTCCTTTCTCTCTCTCTCTCTCTCTCTCTCTCTCTCTCTCTCTCTCTCTCTTTCTCTCTTTCTTTCTTTCTTTCTTTCTTTCTTTCCTTCTTTCTTTCTTTCTTGTGGTGGTACTGGGGTTCCTGGAAACCCTTCCACCTCCAGGCTACACTCCCAGACCTATTTTATATATATTTTTGGAAACAGGGTCTCTTAAGCCAGCGAGGCTGGCTTTGAGCCAGCGCGATCCTCCTGTCTCCACCTCCCAAGCGCGGGGATCGTGCGCCACCATGCCCGGCTGTACCTTTTCTTAATACACTTATTAGCCAGGCGTGGTGGCGCACGCTTGTAATCCCCGCATTCGGGAGGCTGAGACCGGAGGATCCCGGTTCACAGACAGCCTCAGCTACTTAGTGAGGCCCTCTGCAACTCAGTGAGACTGGTTTCAAAATAAATATAGGGCTGGGGGTGTAGCTCGGAGGTCAAATGCCCCTGGGTTCCATCCCCAGACCTGCAAAAAAAAAAAAAAAGAAGAAGAAGAAAAGAAAAGAAAAAGAAAACCATTTCCGTCAAAAGTGTGAACCTAATTTCTACTGAAGCTTTACGCGTGCTCACTTTTCCCAGGTGGGCTTTTATTTTGAACTGCAGAAAGTGAACACCGACAAGCATTTCCTACGTGTTGAGCTGCTCAGAGTTGCAGGGAGTTTGCAAAGAGGCTGTTGCGAAGCCTCCTCTCTTTGGCACCGTACATGTCTATACCTCGCGATCCTCGTCTAGGATCGTAACAATCCTAGGACATCGAAGGTGGCTCCGAGGACAATCATGAGTCCCAAAGGGAGAGTGAGTGTCCACTCCAAGATCCATTAGTATCAGGAGGTTCTACGCTTGTCCTCATATCTCGCGGCAAGGTCGCCGGCTTCCTGCTTTCTGCCGCTCTCTATGGACACAGATACGCTTCAATAAAAAATTATTTTTGAATTTAGGCATCTGCTCTCCATCCCCTATACAAATGCTAATTATGTGACTGGTAGGTTTCTCTCTGGAATCATTTATATTCCTATTCATGAACAATGTCGCTGTTACCTCTCGTGCTATTTGACTGCCACTGACTCTCATCCACGTTCTTCTCCGAAATCAAATTAACTGTGAGCTATCAGAAAAGAGTATAAAATTCCGAGTATGTTAACGAGGAAACATCGATCCGGCACTGAAGGCTGTTTTCTAAGAATAACTGCAGGCGTTCGGTTTGCTTCAGCTCCTTGCAGTGTCCGCGTCTGTGTTCAAAGCATTGAGGGTATCTGCAAAGGCTGGGCTCCCCCGCTCTGCGAAGGCAGTCAAGGGCAGAGAAGGCCCCTCACGTTCGCAGCGGGGGTCCTGGCCCGGGGAAGATGCCAGGATCATAGAGTTCGCAGCACAAATGGTTCCAAGACCTGAATGCATTCTTTCCTAACAATTGAGTGAAAGGATTTGCTTTGTCCCCTTCTTTCTAGCTAGCTAACCTTGTGCTGTGTCGGCTGGCCCAATAGCATTCTTCAGTGAAGATGTTAGCCAGCGGTAAACTGCCTATTGGAATGTGGTAGCGGGTCAGAATTCACAAATGTGGCGAGTTCTCAGGCTGAGGCTCTGCTGTTGAAATTTCTAGACATGTTTACCAAAAGGAGGACTGTTTCTGTTTTTAGCTAACAATGAAAACATTCGATCTCATGTGTTTATACCTAAACAGCCGCTAAAACGTGTCTGGATGTTTGGGATGTCTCTAGTGGCATTCTTTTCTAAAAGCATTAAAATGCTTGTCCCTGTTATCATCTTCTATAATGAGATACAATAAAGCTTTTATCTAAATGCTAAGTTTTGTAATTGAAAATGAGAGTAGATACAGCAATCAAAGAGATTTAAATCCTATTGCATTTTTAATTTTGAAAATGTTTGGTTTCCTGCAATAGTTTCCCCCACCCCAACACTTTAAGAAGCTGCATTTCAACTTTGGATGGTAGATTGAATTAAAGGTTCATTATCCTTCCAACAGCGAGATCTGTAGAGTAACACTGGCAGCATATCTCATCTGCCTTTATTTTTTAATGTTATTTAGATCAAGGAGGGATGGTATGATGACTTTCATACAGATTCTTAGAGCTGGGTCTTGTTTTGTTTTGCTTTTGGCCTGCTGTGAAAATTAGAAGCATTAATTCATTATTTCTACTTCAGTCTATCTTGAAACATTCTGACTTTTTAACATCCCAATTTTTCTCCTTGACTGAATTTTTATTATAATAAAAATAACAGGCACTGACTGCAGGAAATCTGGAAAATACTGCTTGGAGTAAAGAAGGGCACAGAGAAGATAAGTGTCATCTGTAACATTACCACGTAGGAAAAAATATTCTTTGGGGCTGAGGAGGTAGCTCAGTGGTAGAGTGCTTGCCCAGAATGCACAAGGCTCAGGGTTATATCTCCAGTACCATCAACACACACACACACACACACCACTTTGTTTATTTTCTTCTGATATTTTATCCATGCAGATGTGTACGTACTTATATAAAATGGGACCAACCTTTGTATTCTGTTTGGTACATCTCATTTATGGTTATTTTCAAGCCATAAAAATGAGGTTGCAGATACGCATCTTCTCAAATGGAAATTGTTCCTGCTGTATTATTATTAAATAAGAGAGCAGAATGCGTTTTTATTCCATTTTTGGTGTGAGCAACATTGTATGCTTGATTTATATCTCTCTGGGTTCTTTCTTATTACGTATGCTCCATTCTTTATGGGGTATTTTTGCTTACTTTGTGTTTTCTCAAGTAGTGAGGGTGCTACTTTTTGTATGTAATTGGCACGGGTTGAAATAACCCAGCAAGAATCATCCCTATGTGTAGACCATTGTGAGCAGTTTCTATTATCTTCTGTTTACTACCTCCCTCTCCTCTCCTCCTCCTCCTCCTCCTTCTTTTCCTTCTCTCTCCCTCTCTTTCTCTCTCTCTTCTCTTCTCTCTCTCTCTCTCCTCTCTCTCTCCCCCCCACCCCCCATAGAGGCATTCTACGTCTGATCTACACCCCCAATCCTTTTTTAGTTTTTATTTTGAAACAGAGTCTCACTACATTGCTGAGGCTGACCTCAAACCTACAATCCTCTGTCTCAGTCTCCCAAGTACTGGGATTACAGGTGTGCGCCATCATGCCTGGCTCCAGCCATTTTCATTTTAAAACAGGGTCTCACTAAGTTGCTGAGGCTGGCCTTGAACCTGTGATTCTCCTGTCTCAGCCTTCCAGGTCCTAAGATTATAGGCATGTGTTGTCATATGTGGCTTCTCTGTTTATCTTCAAATAAATACCTAGGCATGGAATTACTGGGTCTAATATTTGGTTATTTTGAATACTTCATAGTTTAATTTTCTTCTTCCATGGAAAGGAATTTTAAATTTGTTTTTTGCAAAATACTGGGGATGGAACCCAGGGGCATTTACCTCTGAGCTACACCCCCGGTCCTGTCTTTTATTCTTTATTTTGAAACAGGGTCTCACTGAGTTGCAAAGGGCCTCACTAAGCAGCTGAGGCTGTCCGCGAACCGCGATCCTCCTGTCTCAGCTTCCAAAGTACTGGGACTACAAGTATGCGCCACCAAAGTAAAGAATATTTATCCCGCTACTTTTGATCTCGTGTCTTTTCCTTATCATACTTTTTGCTCCATTATCTTTGACTCATTTTTATCTCTTCTTCTGCATCTTGCGTTTCTCTCTGGAATCATGCCTGCTTGCACTCACTCTCTTCTCTCCGCCCCCTAATCCACCTGCGCAGCCCAGACTCCTCCCCGCTCCACCTCCTTTCTCTGCTGCAGTGGCACCTGCCTCCCCTGGTCTTCTCTCCCTCTGGCCCCACAGACTGCGCCAAATACGATGCTGTTCCAAAGAAATCGCCTCGTGATTTTGAATTTGCAGAAATAGAAACAGTAGATCAAATTTAGAGGTGGACATTTTGTGAGTTTTTGTGGTTTCTGTGAGTTAAATAGCTTAAAACAACTAATGTAAAGCCAAGTGTGGTGGCGCACGCTTGTGAGGCCTCCTCAATAGAGTGAGACCCTGTTTTAAAACTAACTAAATAAATAAATAAATAGGGCTGGGGGTGTAGCTCAGAGATAGAATGCCCCTGGGTTCAATCCCCAGTACCTCAACCAAAAAAAGAAGAACAAATATAAAAAGTTATTTTTAGCTAGTTTTTTGTTTGGTTTGGTGTGGTTCAGTTTGGTGCTGGGGATTGAACCCAGGGGCATTCTACCTCCAAGCTACACCCCCAGGCCGTTTTTTGTTTTTTTTTTATTCTTTATTTTTGAAGCAGGGTCTCACTATATTGATGAGGGCCTCACTAAGTAACTGAGGCTGGCCACGGACCCAGATCCTCCTGTCTCAGCCTCCCAAGTACTGGGATTACAGGTGTGTGCTACCATGCCCAGCTAGGTAGGTTTTTAATTTTTTGTTGTTGTTGTTTTGTTTTTCTTCTCTCTCTCTTTCTCTTTCTTTCTTTCTTTCTTTTCTTTTCTTTCTTTTTTGGAGGGTTGTTTCTGTGAATTGAGTAGCTTAAAAGAACTCATGTAAAAAGTCATTTTTTACATTGGTATGATGGTGCACACCCATAGTCCTAGTATTTGGGAGGTTGAGACAGGAGGATCGCAGGTTAGAGACCAGCCTCATCTATCTAGACACTCTAAGCAACCTAGCAAGACCCTGTTTCAAGCAAAGAATAAAATAGAGCTGGGGCCAATGTAGCTCAGTGGCAGAATGGCCCTGGGTTCAACCTGCAGTATATATAAAAAAAAAGTTGTTTTAAATTTTTGAGTATTTAGAGTCCTTATGTTTAGAAGTGGTTTAAAGGGTTGGTTTTTTTTTTTTTTTTTTTTTTTTTTTTGTCTTTTTGGACTGGGGATTGAACCCAGGGCGGTGCACTTGCCAGGCAAGCGCTTTGCCACTGAACTACATCCCAGCCCACAAGTGGTTTAGGATTACTTTATCATAAGAAATCCAGAACCTCCAAGATATAAATCTCATTGGCCCTAGTTCAAGTATTTCCCTTACAAAAATATACCTAATTATCTTTATTACAGTATCACCTTTTATGACTGAAAATTTAAGTGTGTAGTTAGAAGGGGGGAGAAAACCACTACCAGCTACCATGTTGACTAAAAATTACTTTTACATTAAATGCTGGAAATGGGGACCAGAATAGTCCAGCCTCCTGATGTATTAAAGATGAACAGAATTAGTTTATAACAAAATTCCAATCAGATGTCAGGGAATTTGGTCACTGCAATTGCAAAGGAAGACAGAGGGAAGCACATTTGATTCATCTACTGAAACAAGGGGTACCGAATGGCATAGGTATTCAGGATAAGAGAAAGATCTCCTCTCAGCCTCTACAACTGGATGTCTGATACACGAGAACACCCCAGGGCTGGGAGCTGTGAGGAATAATGTGAAGGGTTAGACACCCTGACCTGCTGACCAGGCTTGTTTTATCATCAACTCAGGGCAAAGCTACAAACACAGAGCTGCAGCAATGGCCAGCGGAAGGAGGGGCGTGTGGCTTGATAGGAAGCAGGTGTCTTCAAGGGCAGCCTAAGGGAGATGCAGGAGGAGGGCATCTCCAACAGCGGCCACACACGGCAATGTTTCAGTAAGATGGAGCTTTTGAGCTGAGAGGAACTGATGAGCACCTGTAGGTGCAGGTGGTTCAAATGTGCTGTACCTAAAAACAGTGCGAACATCGGGGTGAGGACATTGTACCGGGCATGTTTGGGGAAAGCAAGTGGACCTATGCGAGTGAGATGGAGAGTTCGAGTAGGAAGGGAGGGAGAAAAGATCCCAGGAGGACAGGCTAAAACCCTTACCATTAGCTGGGCGTGGTGGCGCACGCTTGTAATCCCAGCATTTGGGAGGCTGAGGCAGGAGAATCACGGGTCCAAAGACAGCCTCAGCAAGTAGAGAGATTCTCATCAGTCTAGTGTCTTCTCCAGCCCCCATGTTGCCGTTGCATCTCTGGGGTACGGCGGTGGCTGGCTGAGTCAGTATGGATCCCCAGGATTGACTCCTCCTCGGCCAGCCTGCAAGCCCAACCCCCGCCACCCTGCCGATACTTGTGACATGAGTATTGGGATACTTATAAGATTTGCAAAATAAATAAGACTGAAAGAACAGTGAGATCATCAAAGAACTTTAACTCCAAACTCACAACTTTCCTTTTCTTGAGCATGTGCTATAAAATAGAACAATGCAAAAACTATATATATATAATACTAAGTTAGCTGGGTATGGTGGTGCAAGCCTGTAATCCCAGGACTTGGGTGACTGAGAAAGGAGGACCGCAGGTTCGAGGCCAGCCTTAGCAACTTAGCGCAGCTCTCTGAATCTTTGTGAGGCTCCGTTTTAAAATAAAATAAGGCTGGGAGTGTAGCTCAGAGGTAGAATGCCTCTGGGTTCAATCCCCAGCACTAACCAACCAATAAACAGACAAACAAATAGATAAGTATGTAAATAAATAAAATACTAAGCTGGGCATGGTGACGCACACTTGTATCTCAGCATTTGGGAAGCTGAGAGGGGAGGATCACTGTTCGTGGTCAGCCTCAGCTACTTAGTGAGACCCTTTGCAACTTAGCAAGACTGACCCTGTTTCAAAATAAAGAATAAAAAATAGGGCCGGGTGTGGTGGTGCACGCTTGTAATCCCAGCATTCGGGAGGCTGAGAGTGGAGGAGGATTGTGGTTCGTGAACAGCCAGATATTTAGCGAGGGCCTTCATAACTCAGTGAGACCCTGTTTCAAAAAATAGAAAGACTAAGCCGGGCGTGGTGGTGCATGCTTGTAATCCCCGCGCTTGGGAGGTGGAGACAGGAGGATCGCACAGGTTCAAAGTCAGCCTCGCTGGCTTAAGAGACCCTGTTTCCAAATAAAAAAAATAAAAATAAAATAGGTCTGGGAGTGTAGCCTGGACGTAGAGGGGCTTCCAGGAACCCCAGTACCACCAAAAAAAAAAAAAAAAAAAAAAAAAAAAACAATAGAAAGACTAAAAAATAGGGCTGGGAGTGTAGCTCAGAGGTAAAACACTCCTAGGTTCCATCCTCAGGACCGCAAATATACATACATACATACATACATACATACATACATAAATACTGTCAAGTTCATCTTATTTGACTCGAAATTGTATCTGGATACGAGGAAGCGATCACGGGCTCCACTGTCCCCCTTTCTCTCCCCACAGGACGTGCTGGGCGGTGTCCTGATGACCGCCATCCTCATCGCACTCACCTACCCGGCCTGGACCCTCATCGACTGCCTGGACTCCGCCAGCCCCCTGTTCCCCGTGTGCGTCCTAGTCGTGCCATTCATCTTGTGCTACAATTACCCTGTGTCTGATTACTACAGCCCGACCAGGGCGGATACCACCACCATCCTGGCCGCAGGGGCTGGAGTGACCATAGGCTTCTGGCTCAACCACTTCTTCCAGCTGGTTTCCAGGCCCTTGGAATCGCTCCCCGGGCTGCAGGACATCCCGCCGCTCACCACCGGCATGCTGGTGTTGGGACTGACCAAGTTCACGGTGGGGATCCTGTTGATCCTCTTGGTCCGTCAGCTCGTTCAGAACCTGTCACTGCAAGTGCTGTATTCCTGGTTCAAGGTGGTCACCAAGAACAAAGAGGCCAGGCGGAGACTGGAGATCGAGGTGCCTTACAAGTTCGTCACCTACACGTCCGTTGGCATCTGCGCCACCACCTTTGTGCCAATGCTGCACAGGTTTTTGGGGTTACTCTGACCCGCAAAACTAGCCCCCCGGCCATGGGAGCCAAGAGATGGCAAAGTCGTTGGGTGGGCAATCTTGACAGCTCATTTTTCCTTTCACAACCTCCTCAAGTCATAGGTTTCTTTCGCTGGTACCAAATGCTGCCACCATGGAACTAACGCAACCGCTGGTGTGCAAGGATTGTTCTGCACTGAACCCAGGCTGAGAGCCACTGGACTCTTCAAGGGCACCCTCCCTTTTCTAGATGGACTGTGGGCCTAGTGCTGGGTGGGCAGGGGTTGTGGTCTGGATCGGGAATGGTGATAAGCCCCGCTGGGCTCTGAGGGGCAACAGAGACCTGGTGTTGTCAGTAATGACTTTGCTCAGCACTGAATTTCATTTCCAGAATCGGAGCTCTGGTTTAGGAGAAAGGGTGATGCCATATGCAACTGCACTTTCTAAACAGGGAGACTTCCTTGTGTGAGGGTCATGTTAGAGAGGGTGAGATCACCGCAATAAAGCTTCCTGTGGAGACCGAAGGTGTGGCGGAGCTGTGAAGCTGTGAGGAGGAGCCTGCTTGCCTAGGGTCCTGGTCACCTTCACGCCCTAATAGCGAAACTGGGATCTGCTCTTCCATATATATATGGATATATATATAATGTTTCAGGATCCCAGGTCCCATTGCTACTTTTTTCTGTAATGTTTTGTGACACTCACTGGTAGACAAGTGTTCTACCACTGAGCTACATCCCCAGCCCCATGACTACACTCTACTGACCCATGAAGTTGCCTGCTATTGGCCCAGGAAAGCTGGGGCCCATGTCAGGCTGATATATCTGGACCTGCTGAGACCCCGGCTCCCTCCCGCTTCAGTCTTCAAAGACTTCACCAGTTTGGAATCTCACATCAACTGGGAAGGCACTGGTACCTGCCTACAAGGAAAGCAAATCAGTAGAACAGATGAATCTAATTCCTCTGGGGCCCGACCAAGAGGGGAGGGGCTTCCCTAATAGAGCCAGATCCTAACAAGGCCTCCACTTCTTCGTTACTGTCTGCCATTCTGTTTCTCCTCCACTAGAGAGAACCTCTCCATCTTCCCACCTCTTTTTAGAGCAACAGCCAGCAAACCTAGGTGAGTCCTCCTTAGACATGGCAAACTCCAGGATTCCCTCCCAGGGCTCCTCAGTTCTTAAGAATAAGGAACAGGGGCCAGGCATGGCGATGCAGGCTTGTAATCCCAAGACTTCGGGGGCTGAGACAGGAGGATCTTACGTTTGGGACCAGCCTCAGTTACTTAGCGAGGCCCTCTGCGACTTAGTGAGAACTTGTTTCAAAGTAAAGAATAAAAAAAGGTCTGGGGATAGAATGCCGCTGGGTTCAATCCCCAGTACTGGAAATAAAAAAGAATAAGGAACAGGAGCCAGATAGCATGGTGCACACCTGTAATCTCACTGCTTGGGAGGCTGAGACACAAGGATCGTAGGTTCAAGGCCAGCCTCCGCAATTCAACGAGGCCCTCAGCAGCTTAGTGAGACTCTGTTTTAAATAAATAAAAAGGATGGAGGGTACAGTTCAGAGGTAGAATGCCTCTGGGTTCAATCCCCAATACAAAAATAAAATAAGATGATATAAAAAAGAAACACACATCAACAACTCTGTTAAAAGTTAGTGTGAAGCCAGGCGTGGTGGCGCAAGCTTGTAATCCCCGCGCTTGGGAGTTGGAGACAGGAGGATCACACCGTTTCGAAGCCTGCCTCTCTGGCTTAAGAGACCCTGTTTACAAATAAAAATATATTTTAAAAAATAGGTCTGGGAGTGTAGCCCGGAGGTAGAAGGGTTTCCAGGAACCCCAGTACCACACACCCACACACACACACACACACACACCCACACACACACACACGTTAGTGTGAAGATGTAGTTAACAAAGAATCTTCTAAAAAACAGTGCCTAAACCACAGAAGCCAGTGTTTTATGGTTCTCATCCATCATCACTATGCACATTTTGGCAAAAATTAGCTTCCTTAAAAATTTCAGAGGCTTATTATCTTGGTATCCTGTGTTAAAACTTAAAACACACACACACACACACACACACACACACACATTTTTCCTGATTTCAAATCTACCCCATGGCTTTATTGTTGGGATGATTTTTGGTATTTGATTTAATGTTCCAGTTTTTTACTCCAACCTCCTGTTTTTACCTAAAATCCTTCTCACGTCTCCCAGTTAGAAGGCAGAGACCAGAATAGTGACTGCTTTCGCATCGAACTCCAACCAGTGTTCAGGGCAGGAAGACCGAGGCCCGGGAGCCCTGGCGACAGGTGCCCCTGCCCACTTTGCCCTCACCACGGGCTGTGGGGCGGATATGGCGCCTCCCATGCGCCTGTCCACCCAGATGCCAAGCCAGTGTTTGCACTACTGGATAATATTTATGTGGAATGATTTTAGTTGACTTGTCTGAAGCCAAGTAACAAAAGGATCAGTTTTCCCCTCTTCTCTTTGGAAAAGAGAGGCTGTAACCGCTGTCACAGCAGCGGGTGTGGCCGTTCATCTTTTTGCGTTGTCCCTTTTAAGTTTCAGCAATAGGAAGGTCTATACCAGCGGGAGTGTCCTTAAGGTCTATACCCGCGGGAGTGTCCTTAAGGCTGTGCTTGCATATTTTGGACTGAGGATGAATATGTTAGCCACAGAACGTTAAAGAAGGATTTGTCGTGACTGGCCAGTCTGGTCTGACCGTGGCAGCTAGAGACTAGGTATGGCCAGCCCACCTTTCAGAACTCCAGCTCTGGGGGCCTAGAGTCAGGCAGAAACTGGAAAAATATCAACACTTGACTCAAAATCCAGGTTTGCCAGCCTCTGCACTCTTCACTTCTCTCTTGGACCACCACAGCCCCCCACCCACCCACCCACAGGCCTGGGTCTCCTAAGACATTCAGGTCTTCTCCCTGGGGAAAGACTGCCCCCTGCTGTTGGCTTCAGTCTTGGCCCAAAGTCCCCCCCCCCCCCCCATTGATCCAGAATCTTGCCCATTAAGAATTTAAAAGTCATGCTTTCCCCAGTGTATCCAGCGTGTGGGCCTGGACCAGCCTGGCCAACTTGGAGCCAAGGCCCTCAGGCTCAAGGGCTTGTTATCCTCGTTGGCCGGTCTCCCCAGCCCACAACTGCTACCTGCAGCCTTCTTTCTGCACAGCTATCACCTGATGCCAGTTTTGCTCAGAGCTGCACCATAGCAGAATATGCAGGGGAAACATAGACAAGACCCCAAACTAAAACCCTTCAAGCAGCAGTGGCTGAAATCACTCCACCACACGTCCAGAGGTTCACCAAAACGTGGGATTTTCTTGCCCAAATAGACAACTCGTGCGCCCCAAGTGTAATCAAAGCGTGTGGTATTTCAGGGCCATATGTTCCAGATTTCTATTTTGGAAGCCTTCAGCTGTCTTGCTTATGTACTGTATGTAAATTTATTCTTTTTAAAATAAAATCATTTTTGTTTCATTATGACTCCTTATTAAATGCTTTCAAAGCCAGTGTTCTGTTTCCTTCATTTTTCTCCCTTAACCTGGATCTTTGAGTTTGTTGGACCTGAGTTGGAAAAAGGGGTTAAAAATAAGTGTCCGCCAGACATGGTGGTATATGCCTGTAATCTTAGTATTTGGGGGATCACATATTTGAGGCCAGCCTCAGCAACTTAGCAAGACCCTGTTTCAAAGGAAAAATTAAATGAGGTTGGGGTTTGGGCTCAGAGGTAGAATGCCCCTGGGTTCAATCCCCAGTACCAAAAAGAAAACACAAGTTCTATTACTCTCTTGTTGCATACTTCAGTATGCAAATGTAGGCGAGCCTCAGGTGGCCAGAGGTGTGGAAAGCAGAAACCAAGTGGTCCACTGGGCTGCTGAAGTCCTCGCCTCTAACTCCTGCTACTAGAGGAGTTAGTAGACGTGGAGAAAAATTTCAATGTGTGTTAGAAAGACGTGTTGCTAGTGAAGGCGACTAAAAGATAGCCACGGCTGCGTGTCACTGCAACAACAGGTTCTGCCTTCAGGCACCCCGATTTGCTATTGGATGTAATGTAAGAAGTCGCCATTCTTACTTGTAACAGCAAGTCTAGCCTCTCTTTGTACTGTGAGCAGGATGTATTTTTACCTACCATGCCGAACACCAGGGATGTGTGAAACCCCTTCTGTCCTGTGGGGTTTTCCTACGAGAGAGGATTACAACTCAAGATCTGAAGTGTTAAGGCTATAGGGAAAAGGTAACTAAATTGTGGGATGTGGGAGGAGGGTGAGGTTAATTCTAGCTTGAGGGCCACAGCCGCTGAGGAGGGCTGTGTAGAAGTATTGCATGGGCCAGGCCTAAGGAACATATGGGGTTTGCCCTGTCAGAGGTGCTGCCCCCCAAACCTTCAGCACTTACGAGGAAAACCCAAACCAAACCCACATGGAAGTCTGTGTGTAAGAATGGGGTGAGATCCAAAGGTGATTTCTGACTCCGGCAACATTCCTCACTTAGCAGCCGGCCTTGAACACCTGCCCCTCCTGCATCTCTGAGCCGTGTAGGCACAGCACCCTGGGTGATGACCCGCAGCGGGGGGCTCAGCCTGTGTCCTTCACGCTCCCTGTGTCCCCGGGTCATCTCTCTGCTCAGGCCCCTGAGCTAATTCGTGAAACTTAAATCGAGAGAGATTTTACTGCGGCCCTGACTCTCTGGGCAAGTCTCCAGGGTTCCCGTCGCTCTAGTGACTACGAGTGAAGCCCCGGCTCTCTAGTTAGTCTACACGGAACCAAGTGGAAGAGTGGGTTTCCTTCCCCTCGTTGTAGACAATAGATGCTTTCCTCAAAGCTGCTCATAGTTTTTAAACCTTAATTTTAAATGCACAGAAAGATTTGCTGTTTAAAAACTATATGGCAATCCTTCAACTCTGTAAACATAAGGCTTTAATAACTTGGGGTGCAACAGGCATCCGTTGTTTTCTTAAAGGGGGGCACACCTGTAGTACAGACTTGACTTGAATGTGGGCCATGAATAGAATGTTGAATTCTTAAAACCATAGCCACATGAGACAAGGGAGTTATACGAAGCCAAAAATTCTTCTTCCTTTTCCACGCCTGTCTATATGGCATGCAAAAACAAACAAGAAATTCAAGATTCAGCTAGGAGTTCCGGCTGTGGAACTTCTGTGGTGCACACACCCCACACATCTGCTGGCCTGGCTCTCTCGAGATGACATCAAGGAACCCTTCAGTGCAGCACAAGTCAGATTCTTCTTAACGCAGGTGTCAAGAATGTCAATGCCTCTTTAATATACACAGAGTGGCCGTGATCGGGGGAGGGGGCATGGTTGGTATTGGGCACCGCCTAAATGCTCAGCTCGCTCCCAAGAAGCATGCAGCCTACCTGCAGGGGAGCTGAGAGGACCCCAGGCTCCTGGGCTTCCAGGCGCAGCATCCCACCCACCCTCCCCTGTCACGTGGGAGCCAGATGGATGCTCAGAGCTCACGGGTTGCCGGCCACTGCAGCCATCTTAATTAGGAACCAGTGAAGAGGAGCTGCTGTCTTGAGGAGCAAAGATGGATCTCCATTATGCCCAATAAATGCAATCCCAAACCGGGCGTGGTGGCGCACACTTGTAATCCCAGCATTTGGGAGGCTGAGACAAGAGGATCGTGGTTCGCGGACAGCCTCAGGACTTAGTGAGGCCCTTTGCAACTCAGTGAGACACTATTTCAAAAATAAAGAATAAAAGATAGGGCTGGGAGTGTAGCTCGGAGGTAGAATGCCCCTGGGTTCTATCCCTAGTGCCATAAAAATAAAAAATAAAAAAATACAATCCCAGCCCGAGGTCCACATGACAGCTGTGCCTGGTGTTTCCCATGAATCACCTCACACAAACCATCTTCCTACAACACCATCTGTTTGGGGGGTACCTCCCTGCCTGGCTTATCTGGCTTTACCTGCCTCAGTTACCCCAACTGCTCCTGCTTAAGTGCTCTACGCAAGACTCACTGCCAAGAGATGGAATCAACCCCACCCAGCACCAAATGGCGGTGTCCACACAGGCCTGCGTCCATCGCTGGTTGCTAAGGAGGTGCTCATCTTAGGGATAGATCTTCATTCCTCATAACAGAATTGAGTCTTGTGACAAGTAGAAAATGACTTTTGCTATCAAACTTGGTATCAAAATGGCACATTTCCTCCACATCCTTGTTTTTTCTGTCACAATGGCCAGATTCCCCTGGTGACTGCTGGGTCCTCTAAACTCCAGTGCCTCTAAACTTTGGTGGGCCATTTCAAAATGTTTTCTTGAGCTGGGCGCCGTGGCGCAGTCTTGTAATCCCAGCATTTGAAAGGCTGAGACAGGAGGTTCGTGATTTGCAGCCAGCCTCAGCTACTTAGTGAGGCCCTCTGCAACTCAGTGAGACCCTGTTTCAAAATAAAGACTAAAGAATAGGGCTGGGGGTGTAGCTTGGAAGTAGGATGCCCTGGGTTCCTCCCCAGTACCGGAAAAAAAAAAAAAAAAAACCAGCAGAATCATTGGATGTCCCTGGCTTCCTTAAACAGAAACGATGAAGGCCATCGTTAGGGTATGAACACCCGAGCTGCATTTGTCACACAAGGGGAGGGGAGGAGGCAGGGAACACGGGGCTTTGACAGGCATAATTCCATTAACTCTTTTTCCGGAAATATTCATCCAGCCTGTCTGGCTACAGCATTCCTGACCATCCTGTCTGTCTGCTAGAGAACCAAGGCAGGGCAGTATGCTGGTGTGCTCTGCTGGAGCCCGGCTCGGCTCCTTTGCCCACACAGTGGTCGGGCTCATCCACTCACCCAGGGCGACCTTGGTCAGGGGTCCTAGGGAGCTCCTCGGATTGCCCCGGGTGTACGGCTGCCCTGAATTTTCTCACGCATGCTGGTCTCAACTTATTTTTTTAATGTTACGTTCCCACTATTCCACCATCTTAGTCTGTCAACAAAATACCACGGGCTGCATGGCTTCAACAACAAAAAATTCTCACAGTCCTGCAGGATAAAAGTTAAAGATCAAGGTGCCAGCAAGATAGGTTTTATTCTCTTCCTCTCTCTCTCTCTCTCTCTCTGTTAATGGTACTGGGGATTGAATCTAGGGTTATTCTACCTCTGAGCTCCATCCCCAACTCTATTTTGTTTTTTATTTGGAAGTAAGGTCTCACTACATTGCTGAGAGCCTCGCTAAGTCACTGAGGCTGGCTTTAAGCCTTTGGTCCTCCTGTCTCAGTCTCCCAAGTCCTAGGATCACAGGTGCGCACCACCATGCCTGGCTGCTGGGTTCTGAGGCCACAGGAGGGGGCCATCGAGAGCAGGCTCTCTGGAGTCAGTTATTAGTGCACTAATCCACCACAGGGTTCTCGCCCTTGTGGCCTCTCCTAGCCCTAATTACCTTCCAAAGGCCTCGCTTCCAAATACCATCATCTTCAGGGGTCAGGACATATGAATTCAACATGAATTTTGCGGGATCCATCAGTCCATTACAGTATACACAAAGCTCTTAATAACACAGTCAGCCAGACCTTGAGAGATATATGATAGTCCAAGTGCCTTAGTTGCTCAGAGGGCATACTGTGCTTAAGGCAACCATATCCCTTTGAAGTCACCTGTCTGCTTTTGGATAAAATAAAGGCGCCAAAGACAATAAGTGTCCAAGCAGCTATTGATGTTTATACAAAACACAACGCACAAGACAGGTACAGTGGTACATGCCTATGATCCCAGTACTTGGGAGGCTGAGGCGAGAGTATTGCAGTTTCGAGGATAGCTTCTGCAGATTACTGAGACCTGGTTTCTCTCTGTCTCTGTCTCTGTCTCTGACACACACACACACACACACACACACACACACACACACACACAGCTGGGGTGTACCTCAGAGGTAGAATGCTCCTGGCTTCAACCCTCAGTACCATAAAACAAAATAAAATACAACCAAATACAGAAGCTAACACTGAGAAGCAGGATATGAGGCAAGGCATTGGGGATTGAACTCAGGGCATTCTACCTCTGAGCTACACCCAGCCCTATTTTTTATTTTGAAACAAAGTCTCACTAAATTGCAGACAGCCTCAAGAAGTTGCTGAGGCTGTTGTTGAATCTGTGATCCTCCTTTCTCAGCTTCCCAAGCACTGGGATTACAAGTGTGTGCCTCCATGCCCAGCTTAAGAAGCAGGATGTGTGTGTGTGTGTGTGTGCGTGTGTGTGTGTTTTACTGGGGTCCCTGGAAACCCTTCTACTTTCGGGCTGTACTCCCAGACCAGACCTATTTTTATACTTTATTATTTGGAAACAGGGTCTCTTAAGCCAGCGCGGCTGGCTTCAAACCTGCACGATCCTCCTTTCTCAGCCTCCCAAGCGCAGGGATTACAAACGTGCGCCACCACGCCCGGCACCAGAAAGCAGGATTTTGAGCAATGTTCTTACTAACTGGATGAGCCCCTCACTGCTCATCGCCTGGTTTCTAGTTAGCCTACTTCTGTTTAAAATGTGCTCATTCAATACGTTTTAAATTCAAAATGCATCCTTTGACCTGAGAACGCCTCCATCTAGGAATGTACGCCAAGGGAGCATTATATTGTTCAAGTATACAAGTCACATCTCAGAAACATCTCATTAACCCCATGCATCTCCCAGCGTGTCTATCACACACCAGTGTGCATGTTTATACAGTGGCATCCATTAAGACTGTTTTTTCCTGGGCCCTAAGCCAGTGCTATTTGAGTTCTCTGGGACATTGCTTATAATTGCAAAGGGTTGGGAATAACTGCATGTCCATCAACAAAACGCATCGTATGGCTATCTGTATGACAGAATAGTACGTCATTTGAGCTGGGTGCGGTGTGTGTGCCTGTAGTCCCAGCTATTTGAAAGGCTGAGTTAGAAGGATCGCTTGGGTCCAGGACTTCTGGACTGCAGTGCAGTAAGTTCAGCACCAATATGGTGGCCTCCCGGGAGCCAGGGACCCGCAGGAGGCGTACGCCATGGGCTGAAAACCAAGCACGTCGAAACTCCTGTACTGATCAGAATATTGCATTATCTGAAATAAGAGGTAGATCCATAGACATTAACCTGGAAAACGGGCCATATTAAGTGAACCATCAGGAGATGCAATATGTAAAATAAAAATAAAACGTGTAGCAAACCAGTAAAAAGAGTCTGACCCCAAAGAATGTAAGCATGCGTGTGTGGCTGACTCAACTCAGGGAAGTATCAGAAACAGTACAAGCTCCATTGTTACAGTGGTTCCTTAAGTTGTAGATTTAGAGGGGGAAGGGGGAGACTAGCTGGGGAAGACGTGCCTTTGCACAGTTTTTCAGAGTAGTAGAAATAGAGCTCTTTTTACTTTTTATTTTTCAATATTTTTATATTTAAAAGAAACTTAAGGAGTCAATATTTTCCATAAAGAGGTCAAAGAACGCAACAACTGAGTGAGCTACGGCTGCCAAGTGATTCGTATTAGGAGTCTTGAGCCCATGTACTGGCCCTGGGATTTCTGAGTAAATCGGTGGCCTCTCCAGAGCTCCACTGCTTCCATCCTGTAAACAGAGAATTCTAGGTCCTTTGTCAAACCCCCCAAATAAAACTGAAACAAGCTTCCAAGTGGGAAGACTTTCTAAACAGAACAATGCAGGCACATCAAGCTGCACGATTGAAGTTGTCTCCGAGCTAGGAAAAAAATCAATTATACTTAGGTTTCTTTATAATACCAGCACTCCCATCATTACTAAGCAGGTGTGTCTCCTCCAATAAAGGCTTCGGGCAGACTGTGCTGGCCCAGCTCACGATGCGTCCCCAGGACAAGTGCAAGATGATGGGCTGGACAGCCTGCACTGGGAAGCTGAAGGCTTTGTGACGGGCAGCTGCTGTTTTTCTTCCCACTGTTTCCTGCTTCAGCGGGCAGAAACCTCTACGTGGTGCATGGAGCTGATTTCCACCTTTCATGCTGGGATACGGAGTAAGGTATTTTGTGGGGTTTCCATTCCATGCAACTTCTGGCTATCCAAAACATAAAGCGGAAATTAAGGGAGATCTCGTTTACAGCTGTAGACCAGCATTTTTTAGCAGAAATGCCAAAGGTAGGTTATGTTTCCGAAAATTGTGCATACCTCGGCTGATGCTGTACAGGTGAAATTATTAACATGCATATTGTATTACATTCTTTTCCCTCCCAGCATTACTGAGACATAACCTACATCTTGACTCTAAGTAACACCTCAATTAAGACACGAATCCTCTATTACCTCAAAGTTCACTCTTAACTCGTGGCAGCTAATTCCACTCCTTGAGCTCCCACCAACCAGCCTGCTTTTGACTTTTCAGAATTTCAGATAAATGGAATCCCATGTAGTCTTTTGTGCCTAGCTTTTTGCCACAAAATGGATATACTACAATCTGCAGATACTAGAAATAACACTGTGAAAACCTGCATAACAATCTTTATAAGGCCATACAGTTCAAATTTTTTTTCAATTTTTTACTCATTTTTTTTTTAAGTAGGGCTGCATGTTGTATAAGTTACAAAAAAAAAGTACGTATGCTGTATCCAAGTCCTCTAATATGTGCTTCACTTTTTTTTTTTTTTTCCAGTACTGGGGATTGGACCCAGAAGCATTCTACATGGCACCCCCAGCCCTATATTTATTTGTTATTTTAAAACGAGGTCTCACTAAGTTGCAGAGGACCTCACTAAGTAGCTAGGGCTGGCTGGGAACTGCAATCCTCCTGTCTCAGCCTCCCAAGTACTGGGATTACAAGCGTGTGGTACCATGGCTGGCTTTATAGGCGCTATTTTTTAAGGGCTTGTCTCACTTTAATTAATTAATTTTTTGTGGGTCTGGGATGGAACCCAGGGGCAATTTGACCTCTGAACTATACCCACTGACCTATTTTTTTATTCTGCTTCTTTTTTTTTTTTTTTTTTTTTTTGGTGGTACTGGGGTTCCTGGAAACCCTTCTACCTCTGGGCTATGCTCCCAGGCCTATTTTTATACTTTTTAAAATTTGGAAACAGGGTCCCTTAAGCCAGCACGGCTGGCTTCGAACCTGCACGATCCTCCTGTCTCCGCCTCCCAAGCATGGGGATTACAAGCGTACGCCACCACGCCCTGCTTATTCTTTATTTTGAAACAGGGTCTCAATGAGTGGTAAAGGGCCTCACTAAGTACCTGAGGCTGGCTGAAAACCGCGATCATCCTGTCTCAGCCTCCTGAATGCTGGGATTACAAGCGTGTGCTCACTTTAATTTTAAAATGGGAGGATGTACTCACTACAGAAATGGAATGGTGAGGTGAAAGTCTACGTGTACAAACATCTTACCACATTAGACAATGCTGCTGCCACTCAAGGCTGTAACGTGACTAAGTTCTTCTTAGTGGCTCCATCAACATACGTCTTGCTCCATGATCTTTGTTAGCCATTCCGCATGGGACTTACCTCGGCACGTGCCAGTCAGAGCCTACCACCGTGCTCTGTTCCCAGCCCCGGCCACGTTTCTTATTCTTTCAACAGGAATTTGTCTCAGACATTGAACCAGACCCAACTTGTTTTGTCAAGAGATGCGACCTGACTTAAGAGACAGATTCTAGACCAAAGAAGAAAGGGAAACTGGGATGCAAGACACGTAGAACTGGCAGAAGCTTAGCTTCTGAGACAGAGCTCTCACACTTCCTATAAAATGAAACAGAAACTAGTAGCTCGACTAAGTATTTCACACCACGATTTGAGGTTGACTGATTACAATGCAGAAGCTGGCCCTGCGCTACTTCCTGACGTTCTGGTAGCACTAGGTGCCCGGCTCACCTCCTCCGGCAGTGCAGATCTAGGGTGTGCACCCTCTCAGAGCACTACAGCCTGTGAAATACCTCCGCATCCTCACTTTTGTGTGTGTGTGGTGCTGGGGATGGAAAACAGAGGCATTCTACCTCCGAGCCACACCTCCGGTCCTATTTTATTTTTATTCTGAAACAGGGTCTTGCTAATTTGATGAGGGTGTCACTACTTGCTGAGGCTGTCCTCGCACCTGCAATCCTCCTGTCTTAGCCTCCCAAATTCTGGGATCACAATCCTGTGCCATCATACCCAGCTTCTTGCGTGTTCTGAATATTTGTGCTACATGTTTTTCTATTAGTTGAAATAACTTCAAAGGCTGTAACTGCCTGACACTAATTTATTCTGAAAAGTTTTCTAAAAATACTATGATCTTGTTTCCCAATGGCAAATACATGTCAAGTGCAGAAAGTAAAAGCTCTGACCCTCACTTATCTCACACGCCTGTAATGTGTGTTCTAATCAATCGCCGCGCTCATTGATAAGGAAAAACGTGGGGTGGAGGATGCAGGCAGGAGTCCGGGTGACGGCGAGACGCTCTGGTGTCTGAGCAGCGCTTCTGCTTCGAGCCGGCCCCGCACCCGCCAGGCTTGTCCCCAGCACCGCAGCGCCACGCAGACGCACACTCAACAGCGCACAAGCTGGCTTAATGCAGCTGCCCAGAGCCAGACAGCGCTTTTTACTTTATTAAACATTAAAGCACAAATGGGTGCTCCCTGTGGAAGAGAGCTGAAGGATACCAGTGAAGGGGGAAGGACACTCGGGGATGAAGTCACATAACACGGACCTGTCTTCACAAAAAGGGCTCAATATTCATTTCCAAGGCGGAACAAGGCATGGTCAGCTCAAATTTGGTGATAACATCAGGATGAAGGACCCCGAGCTTCCCGATGCTTTGACCCCTGGCAAAGATCTCAGCGCATCGCCCGGGGAAGAAAGCAGGGCCTGAAAAACAAGAGAGAAAAATCAATGTTTCTTCTGGCAAAAATGTCAACAGACATTTAACACTAAAAGCCCACAAGTCTGCCTTAAAATAACCGTTCTTCTTTAAACCACAGGCTATGAAAACACAGTGCAGCCTTACACTTTGTAGTATTAACAAGAAGTGTTTGCCATCACACCAAGAAACTCCTGCAAGAAAAAAATTAGGGGCAAAGAGGAAAGTAAGGGCCCAGTATTTTGTATACAGAGCTCGGAGGAAGGACGACAAAATAAAGGAGGCCGAGGGAGCAGTCAGGAGAGCCTCACGGGAGCTGCGCTCACACCCATGATCGGTCCTATAAAGGACCAAGAACGGACTGAAACATGAAACTAATGAGAAGGACGCGCAGTGACGGGTGGGTTTTGCGTAGGGTTCTCACTGGGCGCGAAGTCTGCCTGGGTTCGCTCACTTTCCATGATGCCACGCCTGTCCACCTTGTTACCCAGGGGCAACCCAAGCTGCGCTGCCACAGGTAGGCTGCAGGGAACCGCGCGGCTAATTGGAGGCTACGCTGACGAGTTCCTGTCTCAAAAGAGCGCCCTCAGCAGTTCTGGAGCATCTCCTGTAAAACCACAGCCAAGGCCAGTCCCAGGCGCGCAAGTCTGCCCCAGAGCGCTCTCCTCTGGTGCCAGCGCACCGCTCCGAGCTCACCGAGCCGGTAACGCTCCTGAGGTGTGCCAGCTCAGGACCAGCAAGCACACAGGCCGGTCCTAGTCTTACACTACCAGCTCGCCAGAGCTTCTCGGTCCTGGACCCCAGCGAAGTTGGAGAAAGCGCTGATTCGCTCCTTTCCCCGCCCACTGAAAGGGATGAGCCCGCGGCTCCCGGCTGAGTCAACCAGGCGTTTACTGGCAGGAACTATAAATACCAGCAGAGTGGGCCACGGGCCGCCGGCCGCCACTCAGAGTGTGTGCATTATTTATGGAAGAGCAAACCGCTGAGTCTCTCAAGGGCCCGAAGTTCAGTGTGATTAGGAAATCCAGACTCCACTGGAAGGGAGGGCAATCTGCTGTTACCAAGTTAATACCACAGGCTCACAGAATTATACATATTTTCTAATCTGCACAGAAATGTTTATTATTTCCGGGGAAAGATCTAAAAAACATTTTTAATCATCATTCTTAACATGAAGCAACCTGGTAAAAATATAACCAGGTGGCTCGTTTCTCACATCCTGTCAAGCTAAAAGATTCTACGTCACGGTCAAAGCAAGACTTCAGATGAACTGCATTTAAGTACTGTATTAAGCTCTGTGTACAAATCCACTCTTACGGAGAAGGTGAGGAAGGGAGTCAAAATAATTCAGAAATCAAACTGAACTTATGTTGAGACTTGGTGAGATCTGAATTCTTGCTAAATCTGATAAAGATGGCATATTTTAATCTTATCAAATAAAAATCTAATTTAAATGGCTTTACATAAGCCTAATGTGGCGGCGCACACTTGTAATCCCAGTACCTGGGAGGCCGAGACAGGAGGATCACAGGTTCGCAGCCAGCCTCAGCTACTTGGTGAGGCCCCTCTGCAACTTAGTGAGACCCTGTTTCAAACTAGAGAATTAAAAATGGGGCTGGAGATGTAGCTCAGAGGTCGAATGCCCTTGGGTTCAATCCCCAGTAACACACACACACACACACACACACACACACACACACACCAAAAAACCTTAAAAGAATCCTTTCTAACTGAAAAAAACAAAAAGAATACAAATTTAAAATAACAAACCAGTGAAGTTTGTGTGAGGATTGAGTGGTAAACAGTATAATCATCAATTCTAGATCCACAGCCCACAAGAACTGGTGAGAATTACTCTTTTCATCTTTATTTTTTTATTTGAAAACAGAGTCATGCTGAGTTGCTAAGATGCTCACTAAGTTTCTGAGGCTGGCTTCGAACCTGCAATCTAAGGCTCTCAAGTACTAGGATTACAGGAGTGCACCACCACCCCGGCTCCCCAGCACCTTTTATGCAGAACTATAGCTCAAACGTAGCATCTGAAAAAGATCCTGGCCTATTTTAAAAGGTCACTCAGAAAGGAAATATTCAAGACCTCCCCCGATAACCTTGCTGCACCAAAATCTTTCCTTTTATCTACCTTCAATTCCAATTTGATTGGATTCATTTCTACTGAAGCATAAAACCAAACTATCTTAGAATCTAAGCCAGATGTGTTAGTTCTGACAATGTTAGCAAAATAAAGGCTGAGAGATAAGAACTCAGAGCTTTTACTTCATATAACAACTTTCGGATCAGCACTTTTTAGCAAAATTCAGTTACGTTCTTCTTCAGTTGCCAGATTTCTCTCTAGAAGTTTGGATCAAACCTTGCCTTAGCTCATTAACCAGCTAAGTACCTGGTCAAGCAAACATATTTATATCTCTAGTTTTCCCTCTTTCCAAATAAAAGTAAAGAGAACTGAAATTTACATTATACTTTAAGATCTACTCAAGTACGGCAGCATCCTAAATGACAGTGTCAAAAGCTCCTGCCCCAGACAGGGAAGTAAGTCACAAGTCACCCTGAGCTGTTCCCCAAAGGGGCCCGCGGTCCTCTGATTTGACTCTAAGCTCTTAGCTCCGACTTAAACAGAAAAGCCCAGTGCTGGGGTTTCTGTATAAACTCCACTCTGCTGAAAACTGCACAATTTACCTTATGATGACAACTTAAATTTTTCTTATCATTTTTCATTTTTTCACTTCTAACAAGTTCAGATTTATGAGAGAGGCATGATCTTGTATTATCTGTTCATTTCCAGCAAGGTCCTGTGCTACACGTACACACACTGAGGGGCAGAAGGAGAACTGTCAAAGTACCAAGGGGCAGAGAGAGAACCGAAACAATGTGTTCCTTGACTGATGTTACAGTGGATCTGGAAATGCCAAAAGGAAATTTACAATCCCTAAAACATAAGCCTTTCTTGGCTTTGAAAGACCTTTCTGGATCAAACCAAACTTCACAGGCAGAGCTATTTCACTGACAGTGAGGACGCACCCACTAAAGCAACACTCAGCCCCAGAGTTCAAAGATGAGCCAATCGCCACTGCTGGCAGATGGAGGGCAGTTTAGCTCAGGGGCTCAGGCAGCTCGAAGCGATCCTAATGCTCTAGCGAGGGCTAATGCATCTGAAATCACAGTCTGTCTAAAATACAGAGGGTCATATCTGAATGGAACTAAGTACGGTGCACACTTAGGAAAACTCACACCTGGATGGTAGCCAACATCCAAAGGCTACTTTATCTCATCAACAAACAAAACCATGTTTTTGGAGAAATAGCAACATGCTGTGTCTGGAGACATAAAGTTGCCAATCCAAGGGAAATCATATCCCAGTGTGAATGCAGGAACTCTAAAATTCCAACTCTACAGAGCATACTGGCTTTGTCTATTTAAGTCCAAACAGCTCCCTGCTTGCTGGTATATGGAGCTGTGTAGGCAGGACAGTTCTCAACCGTGTCCTGAGGCCCCCAGCAGACAGCATCGGGCGCCCACCTTTGCAGGACTTCTCCCCACTGATTAAACTCAGCCATGCTGATACCCATCCCAGGACAATGGATTCCCATGCAAAACAGGTTTTGAGAAATAGTGTTCTTGTTGAAATACATGTGGAAGCCCTGACAAAAGAAACATCAGTTAAGCACAAATAAAGAGTTTAATTTCCCCAACTTAGTGGGGGTGTGAGTAAGCCCCTTAATTAAAGCCTTTGTGGCATCTCCTCCAGGTCTATAATCGTCTCTGTGCTGAACGGCAGGGCCACTCTGAGCACCTCGGGGTCATTCCTGGGCCCATAATCCAGCGCAGCACCCAGTCTTTAGCACATTTTCTGGCTAATTGACCATCAAAGAGTTTGCGAGCACCTCTCTTGCTCGTTGCCAAACACCTTTCACAGTTTCTTTTTGCCCATCTTTTTTTTAGAGTAATAGCACAGACACGAGGTTTGGAGAAGCTTCACACACAGCTGTTCCTATAATTTCCTGAAGCATCGGAAGCAGAAGCTTAAGGAGGTAAGTGAGCAGACATGATCTGAGAGCACTGGCCGAGGCTCCTCATCTACCGCCACCCTAAAGTGTCATCTGGCCCTTTACTCATAATTTACTCTTCCTTCTCTTCTTATAACCAATACATCTCCTAGAGTTTAAACTCAGACATTATAACTGCTTACAATTTGGTACTTTACCACCCAAATCTTCTAGAAGAGCAGGATAGGGGTGGATGAGAACACCGGAGAAGGAAATGTCTGCCACATACATCATGACTGATAACAAAACGGTCCTTGTGTACTTTCCCCACACATACATACCCAAATTCAGGGATGAATGCAGAATTATATAGATATTGTAAGGCACTGTGCCAAGTGAATGTATCCTAAATGTGTTTTAAGCGACTAATTATATAATATGGGGTAAAGGAAGGACCTGCCAGAACCCTTCTCTCCCCACCAAGGATAATACAAATCAAAGTAAGTCTCCCCTCTGGTGCTCCATCCTGGAGGGGACTGGTTGGTGGTGACAGAGTGAGAGCAGACAAGGCCCGCAGCCCTCCCTCCTCTCTGGACTTCATCCTGGCTTCCCAACAGTTTCCTAAAAATGTAGGACAGTAACTGTCTCGCCCTGCTGCTGGGACATCAACATCCTTCTCTTTCTGAATGGTGTTCTAGGGCCGATAAACTGAAAATATATGCCATACATGCGGGCACGGTATCATTCTTAAGCTGTTCTCAAAGTTTACAACGAGCAGTTTTTAAGGGCACCAAGAGAATCACAGAAAGAGGGGCAATATCCAAGGGGAGAAAGGGTGCAGTGCAGATAATACATGAACTTGTAGAAAGAAAGGAAAGACGGAGGAATATGAAGAGCCAAAATATCACTACTGAGATGTAAAGGAAAAAACTTTTTTTTTTTTCAAATCCCAGGACATTCAGGAGAAAACACCTCTGCAAAGACCATTTAATTTGTAAGTGGAGACGGAATAATTTCCAACTGGTAATATAAAACAGCCATTTTCCCCCAGATGTATACAATTCTCACCTTGCATTTGAAGTGAAATATTTATGGTACCAAAGTCTGTAAAGAGAGGGGACCTAATCCTTTGAGTTTAATGGCCATCTTTCATCCCTTTCTGAAGATCAAAAGAAAGAAAAACCCCTTACACAACTTTACAGTGCTAATCCCAACACACCTGCAGACATCATTAACTCTTAACGTGAAGGCAGAGACTGGCCGTGGGAAGAGCTGGTGCCCTCAGCCCGCAGCAGGGAGCTCCGAGGAGTCCTGCCGCAGCTCCCCCCAGGACAGGGCGTGGCTGAGGCCGAGCATGAGGACGGCTCCTGGGGACCTAACAGAGAAATGTCTTCAACTGGAGCGCCTTTTATAAATCACTACAATCCCCTCACGACTAAATAGATATTTAGATTTATAATCTCCCAGTCTTAGTTGGTATACATAAATCCATCACTGTTTCCGTGGCTAGCATTTTGTTTGGTAGTGTTGGGAGGGTCAAACCCAGGCCCCCTGCACGCTGGACAAGTGCTTTCCCACTGAGGTACATTCTCAGCCCAGTAGCTATTACTTTCTAAAATGTGGTTAATTATAAGAGCAAATGTTAAATGATTAAATGGAAAATGTTAGAGAAACATAGATCGATTAGCACAGTCCGATCTTACTAGGTGTCCACCACACACAAATATACTCCTGTTTCAAACCCTGAAGACCGGTAGTGTTGCAAGCGCTTCAGAGTGACATACCTAATTACAATGTTGAATCAGTCTCAAATTAACTTGTGTAAAACCGAAGGACTTTTAACTCTAGGCTACAAAGCGCTCTGAGACTGTCAATCCGCTTCAAAAACTCTTATTCCTAAAAACTGCCCTCACAGTACATTTGCCTGACACCCATATCATTTTCCGGCAATTTTTCACATTTCTTAAGCACTCAACAGGATATATTTAAAGTTATAACTACAAAGATAAAAACTACAGTTTACCCTGCCTTCCTGGGCCAAGAAAACAAAACAAAACAGTACTTTTCCTAGTCTTTCACCTGACAAGATTCTTTAAAGGGACTGTTTCTCAAATCAAATAAGAACCACGCATTCATTACTCCCTTCACAAGTACAGTGAAATAATGATGATGAGGAAGAGGAGGAGAAAGAGGAGGAGGAGGAGGAGGAGGAGGAGGAGGCTGTGATAAGGTTAATTAGGCAAAGAATGAAATGCTGAATAAATGAGATTGTGTTCAAAATTTACAATTAGTTAACAAATTCAGTTGAGACCCTTGGTTAACCTGAGCAAACATAACTTCAAATATATAACTATAGTAAGTGTGTTTTAGTTTCAGAATTAGGTTCAGCTGACAAGCAAGACACGAAGAAGAAAAAGAAAAGAATAGTGGAACTATAAAGCACGGTCCCCTGCTTCTGCTCATCTTCCATCCCCAGTACAACTGGCCCCAGTGTCCGGCAGCCCTGGCCCGGCCGGGCGCCGTGGACCGCAGGTTACAGGTGGGGGTGGGGGTGGGAGACGAGGGCCTTGCCCAAGGCGAGCCACGACACAGGCTAGAGCAGGCATAGGGTTTTAAAGAAGGCCCTGAAACAGCCCTCCGTGTGGCCCACAGCACAATGCTTTTAAGTTTTTGGTCAAGCTGTCCGTTTTATGTTTGCAAACTTTTTTCAGGTTTAAAGTTAAACAAATAAACAAAAGTTAGTGTGGGGAGGAGGAGACAACTGACTGTTGGTTAGCCCTAACCTTAGGCCATACTCGGGTATGCGCTGCAGAATTATTAATATGCCGTAACACTGACAAGACCTAGAGCCTTACAGGGAACACAGACTATATATGCTTTTTTAAAAATGTACTGGCACATGACTACACATCTTTATTTGGTCTGCTTCCTTCCCCGCATCTCCCCTTTCCCTTTCCTCCTCCCTCTCCACACATGACAGAGTCTTAATGGATCATTCATACTTCCAGAGAACATTGTTTAGTATGCGGACCTGCACCTGCCTCTCCCAATAATGCCATGGAGCAGACAGGGCAAGTACTTGCTCCCATTTTACAGATAAAGAAACTGGCACAATGAAATGAAGCCCTCAGTCACGTGGCCGAAGTGACAGAGGATTCGCAGCAACGTCCTACTGTTTAATACACAGTATATTATTTCCTGTCATTAAAATTAGTGTCTGCCATCTCTGGATCTGCTTTTTCAAGTCGATTTATATTCATAAGCTTAAAGACAGTTTAATCACATTCTATTATATTTATATAGCATGGTTGACCAAATTACTCTCTAAATAGCTTAGAATTGTTTTCAATTATTCACTATTATAAACGGGGCTTTTATAAACATTATGTTTGCTTGTCCTTGGATAATTTTCCAGAAGGAAAGAACGAAAGCAACTCATTTTCTATGAAAATGTTAAACACTGGACTGCCAGCAGAGGTAGCAGCAAGAAACCACAGACTTACAAGAGCATGTTGTTCTAATCTTGTACAACACAGATAAAAACTTTCCCAATAGTATCAGCTCCTGCCTTTTTAAAATTCCATTGCTGTGGGGTGAAAAAATGGCTCAAAGCATTTTTCCCCCATCAAATCATTTAAAATAATTCCAGGAAAAAAAGCTTTGTTCGGTGAATGCAGTTCACAAAGTAGGAGCCTTTAAGGATTACGAGAGTGACTAGAAACCCTTCTCTCTGGAAGGCGAGTGTCACAGCGCAGTGTCTGGGGTGGGGGATGAAGGTCCTGACCTGAAGAGGAAAAAGAAAATAGCAACAAGACACAAACGCTGCAAGAGGAGAAGGTCAGGGCCCAAGGACAAGCTGCCACATTGCGTGGCCCCCACCCGCAGCAGGAAGATCCTCAGGACTCCCGCCCTAAAAGCCCAGCTGCTCCACAGGCTGCAGGAGGGTGGGATCCACGCCCCCCCCCCGTGGCCAAAGTCACCCCGTGTGGGACACAAGTCACGCCACAGCTACCCACACTGGTGTAAGCAAGTGCGAACTGGAGCCTCAGTGAAGCGAACAGCCTGCCTGTCACTTACATAAAATAGAGGAGAGGAGAAACGCGCTGGCAGGTGGAAGCAATCTGGAGGAGACGTGCATCCAGAAGCTTTGGTAGCCTCACCGCCCCAAAAGTCCACAGGAAAATATGCATTTCTAACTTTTAAACGAAGCAGATTATGGATCAGTGAATTTTTAAAAATCAGAGCAAAGAGCCGGGCATGGTGGCACATGCCCATAATCCCAGGTTTGAGGTCAGCCTCAGTAATTTAGTGAGACAGACACTATTTCAAAATAAAATCCAGAAAGGGCTGGGGTGTAGCTTGGCAGTATAATACCTCTGGATTCAATCCCAGTAAACCCCCCACCCCCAAAAAAGAAAAAGAGCAAGCATTAGGTATACAGGCGTTCAATCTAGCTTCTTAACAAGAAATACTGGAAGCTGGGGGTAGTGGCACATGATTGTGATCCCGGTACTTGGGAGGCTGAAATAGGAGGATCAGCTACTTAGTGAGGCCCTCCACAACTTGGTGAGACCCTGTTTCAAAATAAAGAATAAAAATTAGGGCTGGGGGTGTAGCTCAGAGGTAGAATGCCTTTGGGTAGAATGCAAAAAAATAAAAAATAAAAAAGGGGTCTTTAACAACCTTCTAACTTTCTAAACTGATAATAAGCTATTTACTTCTAAGCAGTGAGAATTTCTAAACCAAACCATATTTTTGGTTTCAGCAAACTGGGAAAACCAGAGATGGTGAAAAGGTGTTGGGATCCAGAGGAATGACTTTATTACTCTTAAGGGGATCAATGACAGAAGCAAAGTTAGGGGGAAAACATTAAAAAAAAAAAAAAAAAAAGCTGGGCGTGGGGGTACATACTGGTAAGGCCAGCATTTGGGAGGCTGAGACCAGAGGATGCGAGTTCTAGGACAACCTCAGCTACTTAGTGAGACCCTGTTTCAAAATAAAGAATAAAAGCCAGGCGTGGTGGCGCACACTTGTAATCCCCGCGCTTGGGAGGCGGAGACAGGAGTATCACGCAGGTTCGAAGCCAGCCGCGCTGGGTTAAGAGACCCTGTTTCCAAATAAAATATAAAATAGGTCTGGAAGTGTAGCCCGGAGATAGAAGGGTTCCATTTCCAGTACCACCGAAAAAAAAAAAAAAAAAAAAAAGAATAAAAACTAGGGCTGGGGGTATAGCTCAGAGGTAGAATGCCCCTGGGTTCCATCCCCAGCACCACAAAACAAAACACAGCAGCCCCAAATATGTCACTCTCAAGAAAGCCTTTGGATAGGAAGTCTGGAGTAAAGCACCCTGAAAAGATGACGGATGCCAACATTCTCTAAGTCTCCAGTATAAATCAGTTCATAAAAACCAAGAGGAAGATGGATCTGAAGACAAGCTGTCACTTTGATACTTTATAGTCTTGGAACTATTATAAAAATCCAACATATAACAGAGCATCAGCTAAGTACTTTTTATAGCCCCTAGTAATAGTATGTTTCCTTTCAGAATCTTTCTACATCTTATATTGCTACATATACTGCACATATGATCTTTTTTTTTTTTGTGGTACTGGGGTTGCTGGAAGCCCTTTTACCTCCGGGCTACATTCCCAGACCTATTTTTACATTTTTATTTGGAAACAGGGTCTCTTAAGCCAGCGCGCGTGGCTGACTTCGAACCTGCACGATCCTCCTGTCTCTGCCTCCCAAGCGCAGGGATTACAAGCGTGCGCCACCATGCCCGGCACATATGATCATTTAAAACCTAAAAAAATCATAATTTAACTATTTCATTTGCAAAATTAAGGTCTTGTTTCAACTAATAATGATTTCACTATTTGTAATGGCAAATGATTAGACATAACTCAACGTTTGTCGACAGCCAGTTTAGTCAAATGAGGGGTGCAACTCCGTGCGCTGAATCACACCACACCAATCAAAGAAAGAAGGAAGGAAGCCCTCCCCATGCTGCCATATGCAGGAAAACCGCAGCAGTGCCCAGCAAGCAGCAGCTACACAACACCGTGCACAGGGCCAGCCCTTCCGGAAATAAAGCGGAAGAGAATACCAACACACCTGCACACTTATATTTCAAAGCAAACTCTAGAAGGGCAAACGAAACTAATGAAAATTATAATCTATAGAGAGACAGGGAGTACAGGGGACAGAACATTTCATAGGCTACATCCTAAAAACCAAAAGAACTCAAGGTAAATCATGAACTGTTTTCAGTAATTACAACGTTAATAATAATACTATTGACAACTTTATTTCAAAACTATGACAGATAAATAGTGCAAGCAGGTAGTAATGTAAATGTGTTAGGAACTACGAATTTTAACATAAAGAGAACTATAAAGTCAAATATATTATGTAAAAATCCTCAAAAGCTGAACATGAATTAAAAATGTGAATACAGTGCATTTTCTTAGAGGGAAAGGTTTTGCAGCTTTATATACTAAAAAGTCCTAGAAACAATGTCTTGCTCAGCAGTTATGAACAGTTGTAAACCCAGATTGTGATCTAAATTTGATTTCTCACTCAGAGGAAGGGCCATTAAAAAATATGGCTGATTCCAGGTGTGAG
Source organism: Muscardinus avellanarius (assembly GCF_963383645.1). Lineage (NCBI taxonomy): Eukaryota > Metazoa > Chordata > Mammalia > Rodentia > Gliridae > Muscardinus > Muscardinus avellanarius. The sequence continues at coordinate 16,668,974 of NC_137787.1, read as the reverse complement.
GCAGAAAAACTATATTCTCAGACGAGCCCAAAACATATTTCCCATACTACGAAAAGTCCCAGTGTGTGCATTTTCTCTCCTTCATTTTAGTCCTCACTACCAAAGGCTTTGTAGGAATTCAAGTAATTTCCCCTTCTCTTCCAGAACAATTCAACCTGAAGGGGCTGAGGGAGTTGAGAGGAGAGGAGGAGAAGGGGCCAGGGGGAGCGAGCCAGCACTGGCCACAGGAGCCCAAGGCGGAGGGGAGGGACCAGAGCCAGCAGGCAGCCCTGCATGGGGGCCACAGCCTCAGTGATGAGAAGCTAGTAAAGGAGAGAGTTCAGTAATGGGGCAGGGATCGAGTGATCCGGGAGCTGAGAATAGCAGAGGCCAGGTTTTCCACTGTTGGAAAAGAGAGGTAAAAATATGGATTTGGAGAAAATGGGCGGTGTTACACTGAAATTGGGGGCACTGTCGTGGACTTATGGATATTGTAAATAATCTAGAGATGACTCAAAATGTATAGAAGGATGTGTGTAGGTTATATTCAAATACTATGAATGCCATTTTATATCAGGGATGTGGGGATGGTTCCTGGAACCAATCACTTTCCAATTGCGGTGCGCACGCACGCGCGTGTATGTGTGTGTGTGTGTGTGTGTGTGTGTGTGTGTGTGTGTCTGTGTGTTTCCATACTCCCTAGCTCAGTCCTCAAAGAGCTTGAAATAGCAAGCCCCTGCTACTAGCACACCAAAGAACAATGACTTAACAAGACAAAAGTTTATTTCTCTTATGTCAAAGTCAAAGCCATATACACTAGGGAAATAAGACCTGTATTTTGAGCATTCGTGCGCTCAGCAAGCCTCTCCACGTTTATTGAAACTATCTAGGGATTTATTAAATATTTATTTTCCCATCTACCCATTGATCATCCTCTTAGTCCTTCTGAACTAAAACTCTATAGGCTACTCAGAGTGAAATTTGGCTTTCAGAATACGTCATTCTTGGCCAGGTGTGTGGCGCATGCCTGTTATCCCAGTACTTGGGAGGATCACAGGTTCGTGGCCAGTCTCAGCAATTCATTGAAGCCCTCCACACTTAGTGAGACCCTGTTTCAAAAAAATAAAATAGGGCTGGGGGTGTAGCTAAGAGGTAGAACATCCCTGGGTTCAATCCTCATTACCACAGAAACAAAACAAAAATACACCATTTTCTAAGAATTCACAGGACAATGGTTCTTAAACGAATATGCTGCCAGAACTTGCAAAATCTTCCCTAAGAATGGAGCTAGGAAGTACAGAGAAACACACACAGACACACACACACACACACCACACAGTCATCCCCCAAACTGGAGGGCGACTGATTTTAGGAACCATCATAAATTTTGATGAATATAGCCAGGTACATGCTTGTAAACTTGAGAGGCTGAGAGAAGGGGATCACAGATTCATAGCTAGCCTTAGGTACTTAGTGAGGCCCTCCACAATTTAGTGAGACCCTGTTTCAAAATAAAGAATATAAAGTTGGGAGTGTAGTTTAGAGGTGGAATGCCCTTGCATCCAATCCCCAGTACCAAAAGAAAAAAATTTTTTTTGATGAATATAAAAATTTCTGCTACCTAAAATTCAAACTGTCTTATATGTAAAAGAAAAAAGCTGAAAAGCCAAAATCACCCTAAAAATCCTTTAGGTTTTCAGGACAAGAGCCCTTTAAAGATTATAAACTAAAAGTGAACCTTTTTTTTTTATCTTTTAATATTTAGGCTATGGCATCTTTTTCTCTAGAAAAGTGGAGACCAAGTTCTAGTTTGAAGGTAGGATAGAAGGGAGTACGATGTGCAAATAAAAGTACCCTCTCAGCTGGGCATGGTGGCACAAGCCTGTAATCTTGGTACTTTGGAGGCTGAGACAGGAAGATAGCGGGTTCACTGACAGCCTCAGCAACTCAGCGATACCCTGTTTCAAAATAAAATAAAAAGTAGGGCAGAGGGTATAGCTCAGAGGTAGAATGCTTCTAAATTCAACCTTCAGTACCAAGTAAAACAAAACCTCATGTGGGGGGGGGGCGATTAAGAAAAATGTATAGAAGGTATAATTTAGATTAATTTTAAAAGGCTTGGAAATACTAACATTATAACAATTATCGATCAGGACTACTGAGCTGATTAAGCCATACAATGTGGGACCTGGTGTTGAGTGCTCTAAAATGTCAGAAAAGTACTAATATACACAAAAACCTGGAGAGCACTTCACCTTGTGCGTGTGAGAGCGCGGCAAGGGCGGTAGCAGGCCTGAGCACAAGCGCGGGCCGAGCGGATTCCATGCCCAGCGCTGACGCTCTTTAACAAGCCCCGTGGCCCCTTCCCACTCCGTTGACCCCACTGGGGCAATCACCCCTTCTTTCACACAGCCCTGAGTCTTAATTCCTGCAAAGAAGCCAGCGGAAATGGTAGTACTGGAAAAGCTTGCCTTACGCACAAAAAAGTAGACAAGCGAGCAGTGAGAACTACTTTTACATGGGGTAACAAAGTTGGAAGCTTGAAAACTTCCACACTTCTTTTTCCACCTGAGGCTTTCTCAAAATAATGTCTTTGTCCCTGGTGACTAAATGCAGGCATGCTATACAGATCCCCTCTATTGCAGTGCAGAATGCCTCGTGGAAATCACCATAAATTGAACACCTTAGCTTTAACAGTTCTTCAGTAGATATCTTTCTCGTATTATTTCCAAGCTCCTATTACACTCAGAACCAGTGTGACCAGAGAAACATCACAATTTCACCCATTTTTTTTTTAAGCATCTGAAATCTTTCCCAGGTGTCAGAGAGGGGAGCGAGGTCATGACCTACAGGTCAAGCCAATGGTCATTAGGTGCGACTGTAGCAGAAGGCAGCTAAGTCACCACGGTGGGTACATATGGTGTAGGATTAAATGTGCATATTACTTACAAGGTTATTTTTCATTTCACAAAACGAATTCTGAGCAGCATGAAAACTAGAATTGCCAAAACTAAGTTCTAAAACTTCTGATCAGGCATCTTGTCTCAGGTTAAACTAAAGTTTCCTGTAGAATTGTAAATAATCAAAACTCGCTTGGGGGGGGGGGCGTGACACTTTCAAGTCAATGCAGCCAATCACAAACAAAGCCCAGCACAACCTACAAGAAATTATTTTTGCCACTAATTTGCCCAGCAACCACAAAACTGCTCCAAACATAAAAATGGTGAGAATTCTCCTTGCCCAGAAGTGATTTTTGAAAAGGATAAACACATTGTGTTTTTTTTTAATTTTTTTTTTTTTGTGTGTGTGTGTGTGGGGGTACTGGGTTGCTGGAAACCCTTCTACCTCCAGGCTACACTCCCAGACCTATTTTATATTTTTATTTGGAAACAGGGTCTCCTAAGCCAACGCACGCGGCTGGCTTCGAACCTGCGCGATCCTCCTGTCTCTGCCTCCTAAGCGCGGGGATTACAAGCGTGCGCCACCACGCCCGGCTAAGGATGAACACATCTTAACATACACAATTTAGTTTGCAACAAACCACAGAAACAAAGGGGAGAAGCCTGAAAAAAAGCATACACCCGATCACATGCCGCCGAGACCTCGAGCTGAGCTCTTACAACCTTAAAAAGCTCTGCAGGTTGCTATCAAGTTAAAGGCTGATCTCTTCACACAGTGTCGACCTTATTCTAGCGCTGACTTGATATCCTATCTCACTTGATAATCTCACAGCGCAAAAGTGCTCAGCATGGGAAGGTACCTAGACTAGGCCGCCACGGCTTTTCACGGGAGCTGCAGTCACCCTTGATGCTTATGGAAACCCTCCATCTGCTGCGCAGGGCCGCTGCCCCATCACAGCCGAGGTTACCACCCACCGGCAGCACAACTCCTTGGTCGATGTGATGATCAGAGGAAGGATGTGGCCACGTTTCTCAAAGGGGAATCACGTTCTACTCCATTTATCCCAACCAGCACACAAAGCAGCACAAAAGCAAGCTTGGACACATTTTAAAAGTATACATTAAAAAGGACAGAAAGAAATTAGGTGTAACCGTCAGCGTGACTGACATTAGCAGGAGTCTCTGGTGAACAGACTTAGCTCAATTACAATTGCAAAGCCACTAGGGATTTTTAATTATTAAAAAGTAAACCATATGCCAGAGTAATAGAAGACAGCTCAGTAATCAAGAATGGCACAAAACAGTAGCTCTTAATCTGTTTCTACTCTTCCTTTGATACACTGAAGGCCTTGTTTTAGCAGAAAAAGCTTTATGTAAAATAACATTAAGTCAAAGGAAATGGTGTAGTTAAACACGCCCCAACAACCGATTCATGTGTTTAAAGATTTGCTAGGAGTATGGAAAACCATCTCTGTTTCTTAGTTGTGGTATGTATGTATGCATATATATTAGATGAAGAACTAATACCAGCTTTACCACTGACTTATTTTGACAAGCCATTTCTTTAGGCCTTGAGTTTATTGACCGTAGAAAAAGAAAAAAGGATAATCATATTTGTCATTAGATAATCAAAATAGACTTAGAAATCCTTCTGAAAAATGAGAAATTATTATTTACAATGACACGAATACTCTTTGGCTTGACGGCTCTTACAGAAAGCATCCTGGGCAAAAGCACAGGGAATGCGGCCCATGCCCACAAATCCAGGGCGACTGTGTGGCCAGCATGGGTGAAGGGCAGCGAGAGTAACCACCCCCTTCTCCAGGAAGCCAGCCACACACATTGACCCAGGCCATACACGGCTAGACACGCTGTACCAAAGCTGCTCTCACCCACCTACTAGACAGTTCATATGGAAAAACTCTAAGACATTATAATATTCTGAGAGCCAATAAAGACTTAAAAGAAAAGAGAAACTGAGTCTAAATAATCAAAACCAAAGTAGCCACTTGGCCTAACAAAACAACATAAAGTACTTGGTTTCAAACCCCCGCCCCCACCGCACGCTAGTAATCCCAGCATTTGGGAGGATGAGACCAGAAGATCGTGGTTTGCGGACAGCCTCAGCTACTTAATGAGGCCCCCCACACTTAGTGAGATCCTGTTTCAAAATAAAGAATAAAAAAAAGAGCAGGGGGTGTAGCTCAGAGGTCGAATGCCCCTGGGTTCCATCCCCACACCCTCAAAAAACAAAAAAGCCAACCAATTAAAGTTTCTAAATGTATTTCTAATTTAAAAACACATTCTGAACTACCACAGAAGATATCTGCATACCAGGAAAATTAAATACTAAGAATTATACTTTGTTTCAGTGATAATTTATATAGGATTCAAATTATATAATAAATTTAGAATTATAGCCAGGCATGGTGACGCACACTTGTAATCCCGCGCTTATGAGGTGGAGACAGGAGGATCACGCAGGTTCGAAGCCAGCCTCGCTGGCTTAAGAGACCCTGTTTCCAAATAAAATATAAAAATATGTCTGAGAGTGTAGCCTGGAGGGAGAAGGGGTCCATCCCCAGTACCACAAAAAAAAAAAAAAAAAAAAAATTAGAATTATAAAATTCTGACTTTTAAAGCCGGGTATGATGGTTCACACTTATATTACCAGTACTTGGGAAACTGAGCCTGAAGGATCACAGTTTTAAGGACAGCCTCAGCAACTAGTGAGACTCCCATCAACCTAGCAAGACCCTGTTTCAAAATAAAAATAAAATTGGGCATGGGAGTATATCTCAGAGGTAGAATACCCCTGGAGTCAATACTCAGTACCACACAAAAACAAAAAATCTGACTTTTTAAAAGGAGATCGAGAGCTGGGCGTGATGGTGCACACTTGTAATCCCCGCACTTGGGAGGCAGAGACAGAAGGATGGGGCAGGTTCGAAGCCAGCCACACTGGCTTAGGAGACTCTGTTTCCAAATAAAAATATAAAATAGGTCTGGGAGTGTAGCCTGGAAGTAGAAGGGTTTCCACCAAAAAAAAAAAAAAAAAAAAAAAAAAAAAAAGGATATCAACACGTATTAACTATATCATAAAAGGTTCTGGGGGACATGTTATCAAGAAATTTTCCAAATGCTACCACTGCTGCCACCACCCTCTCCTCCCCTTATTCCCCCAGAGCTGTAGACTAAGCCAGGGCCCTGTGCATGTGAGGCACGCGCTCCGCCACCGGCCATCTCCTAGACCCCTGTGATTGCCATTCAGGCTCTCATCCTCCCCGTTCTCCAGCAACTCACTGTCCTTCCCCCTTGCTCTTCACCACTTCTCTCCACGGATGAACCCTGCTGGAGCACAGAGCTAACATCGCTGCTTAAAGAGAGGTAGATGGCGCCTGGTCCTTTCCCTCTAACTCGTGGAAAGCCCCTTGCTAGCACCCAGGACTCTAAATGCAGCCCCTCGCTGCGCCTACTGCCTGCGGTCACCACACTCTCTCCTGCGCCCTCAAGGCCTGTTTCCCCCTGGGCCTTGGCCTTGCTCCCTAGCTCCACCTACTCCCCCAGCATCCCTGGAGAAGCTGTGTCTCTGTGGACCTCAAAGCACACGCCTTACAGGCTCAGTGCGAGGGGAGGATAAGGTGGTCTTCTCCCCTGCAGGCTCTTCTAAGCAGGGCCTCTGTCCTACCCACCCTTGTCTTCTCAACTGGAAACTCAAACTCTGCTAAGACATGAATGTCTAAGAAACTTATCTAACTAAGAGTCAGGTGTGGTGGCCGGCCCATACCTGTAATCCTAGTACTTAGGAGGCTGAGACAGGAGGATTGCAGGTTCCAGGACAGCCTCGGCAAGCAGTGAGACTCTCATCAACATAGAGAGTCCCTGTTTCAAAATAAAGATGAAATTGGGCTGGGGGTGTAGCTCGGAGGTAGAATGCCCCTGAGTTAAACTCCCAGTACCAAAAAAAAAAAAAAAAAAGATAGGAGAGTCACCATATAAAGATACAGATATTGGTTTATATAAAAGTCAGAGTCGATATAAAAATTATATACAGTGCTGCATGCACAACAAATTATGGCTTGAGTTGACCAGTTCAGCTCTTTGCAACCTTTCAGTTCAGCTCTTTGCAACCTTTCAAACCTCATTTACATGGTACAAATCTACTTTGGAAAACTGATTTAAATTCAGTTAATTTGTTTATTAAGTAAGCTTTCTGAGAAAAGACTTTACATACAAGGGGAAAAAATGTTCACATCAGCTTGCAGGTTACCATTAGCCGGGACAACTGGAATGGTGAGCGGGTGAGCGAGCATGCAAAGGCACCATGAGCCTGGCACGGCCGTGGAGAGCACTGGGAAAAGAGCCCGGGCTCCACGCTGGGGCCTGGCTCGCCTCGGCTCGCCTCCCGCCGCCCCTCACCTGTAAAGCCACACCGGATGAGCGCAAGATTCAATTATAATGCTATAATTCTACAAGTATAATGTATTTATTCTCAGGGTTATTTCTAATGAGAAATGAGTAAAAACTCCCTGATCTAATAAATCTCTCAATTTTATTTAAATAAATAATAAAAAGAAGATGAGCCCACACATCTTCAACCCAGAAAGGACCTATATATTTCAGGATTACTGTAAAATAATAAATAAAACAAAAATTTAAACAAACAGCAAAACAACAACAACAAAAAAGGTCTAAGAGGAGTAGGGAAAAAAACTATTAAAAGAAACAAAATAGCCGGGTATGGTGGCGCACGCTTGTAATCCCAGCATTTGGGAGGCTGAGACGGGAGGATCACGGTTTGCGGACAGCCTCAGCTACTTACTTAGTGAAGCCCTTTGTAACTTAGTGAGACCCTGTTTCAAAATAAAGAATAGAAAATAGGGCAGGAGGTGTAGCTCGGAGGTCGAATGCCCCTGGGTCCCATCCCCAGACCTCCCCCCACCCCCAAAAAAAGGTTGTTAGAAATTTTGGAAGCCAAATATAGTTATAAAAATGTAGTAAGGTAAATGGACGAAGTTAGCGGTAAAATATTTCATTTAAGTTGTTTCTAGATCTCCTGTTAAACAAAGTAAATTTTAAGTTCAAGCTACAGGGAAATGAAGGGCAAGTGCTGCAGACATCCTTGGGCAGTGAACAGCCCACCGTTCTGTGAGGTGCTCACACTTCCATTCACTTAGCAAGTTCCCACCAACTGCATCTGACTGCAGCTCTTATCCAGGAGGTTCCCACCGTGCTCAGTGAACTTTCTGACTTGATTAACAGGTATGGAGTCTTTCAGACTAACCTCGGCAATTTTGCTTTGGCCGTAAAGGCCTTGGCTCGGCAGCTCTGGGGCGTGAGCCGGCACTGTGGGGCTTCTGGGTCCCGGCGTGGGCTTCTGATGGTGGCACAAAGGTGCCAGTAGTGAGGGGACAGTGTGGTTCAGATGACACACGGTGCGCTGGGCGCCACGTAAGAGAGCTCTAAAAAGGGGTTTCTTAAAGTGCTAGAGGGAAAAGGAATATTTTCTAGAAAAGACTAACAAATCATAGAAAGCCCTACTTCCCTTTCTTCTCACACCCCTACATCAAAAGCAAGGCACTTGGTGCCTCTAGGCTCCTCGATGGCCAGCCCACCTGCTGGTGTCCTACCTTCCGACGCTTTGATCGCGTAGCCGCCCTGATCGCCGCCGGGAGGCACAGCGAGCAGCTGCATGACTCTGTCCAGCAGCCCGTGGATGATCTCAAACCCAGGATTCTTGTTGTAATAAACAGCACAGAGATTCCTGCAGTTTTTTGCACCTACATCTGGAAAAATAAAAGAATTAGTCACTGGGTCGCATTAACCATTATTGAAGGAACGGACTCACCCCAAAACAAACAATAACAACAAAAAAAGAAAACAGATTATTCAACATGAAGAGAAGCATTCAAACTCAGAAATGCAAGGAAGTCATCAAATTTACTATGGTGTTTAATTTGGGGAAGGAGTGAAGAACCCTCAAGCTGGGCCAGATTCTTTTCAAAATTAAAAAAAAAATAGGGCTAGTAGTGTAGCTCAGAGGAAGAATACCCTAGTATGTCCTCACACACAGACAGATGAGATATATTGTTCTATTCTAAAAATTTTACAAAGCATAATAATGTTTCTAAAAATAATTACAACAATGCAAATGAACTCTGATGTATGAGAAGATAAACTGGTATATCCATACAGTGGAATACTATTCAGCAGTAAAAAGTAACAAATTATTGATGGACTTGGACAATCCGGATGACTCTCAAAGGCATGATGCTGAATGAAAGAAGCCAGTCTCAAAAGCCAGAGTCTGAGTACATGTAGACGACACTCTGGGAAAGACAAACACTAGCAACAGAAAACAGAGTGGATGCCTGGGTTTAGATGTGGGGAAATGTGACTGACCGGGGACGACATGGGGGTCTGGGGACGAGATACTCCTCGGACCTCGTGGTGACGTTTATTTGAGTAAAGTGCACAATGTATAATGTACTCTAATATTAAGGTAACAGAAGAGCGAGCACATAAGTGGGGCAAAGGGAAACTAACCCTACCTGGTAAGCTACTACGTGCGAGGCATACAGTGCCTATGCGTCGATCAACCTGTAATTCTACTTGCAAGGGTAGGTATTTACTTATCTACAATAAAGGGATGAGGAATAATTAGCCCCAAATCAAGCTAACAGGCTAGTCATCATAAATTACATTGCTAGTAAGTTATAAAAAGAAGGCTTGTTCCGGACTGGCTGACTCTAACGCGCATTCTTTGCATTGCAGCATGGTCCACCGTAAAGGATTCACACGGAAGCAATACATGTAAAGACCAAACTTACGCAGGCTCTACACCAACTCGCCTAACATAGTCAACAATGTACCTTCCTTCTCTTTTCTTTCTTTCTTTCTTTCTTTCTTTCTTTCTTTCTTTCTTGGTTGGTTGAACTGAGGATTGAATCCAGGGGCATTCTACCTCCTAGCTACACCCCCTAGATCTACATTATTTTTATTTTGAAAGAGGGTCTCACTAAGTTGCTGAAGGGCCTAAGTTGCTGGGGCTGGCCTTGAACCTGCGATCTTCCTGTCTCAGCCTCCCAAGGATGGGAATTACAAGCATGCTCTACCATGCCGAGCTAAAATTGTGCATTCTTGAAATGTTTTTGATATACTTGTTTCCGTGATATTTAAGAATTCCATGTAAGCAAATGGAATATGTTATCTTTAAATCTGTGAAGTTTTTAGCTACCAATGGTATTGTAAATTATGGGAAGTATATTTTGAGTTAATCTTCTGACCCACTTAACATTTATTAGTGGACAGCACGCAGAACGCCCTTGACTGTAGACATCCCAAATGGAAGAAGTGAACGCCAGTAGAGGGCTTCCACAGACTAACCCTTCCACAATTACTTTCTGAACACACGGCTGGCTTGGAAAGGGACGGGAACACGCAGGCAGCCACCAGCGGGAGCACTGGGCCATGTCTCAGGCCACGCAAGCGCACCACACTGCGCCTCCCTGGCACCGAAAAGCTATATCAAAGATGTAAGCTGGGCATGGTGGCGTACGCTTGTAATCCCAGCATTCGAGAGGCTGAGACCAGAAGATCGCAGTTCGCGGACAGCCTCAGCTACTTAGTGAGGCCCTCTGCAACTCACTGAGACCTGGTTTCAAAATAAAGAATAAAAAATAGGGCAGGGGCTGTAGCTCAGAGGTAAAATGCCCCTGGGTTCCATCCCAGACCCACACACAAAAAAAAGATGTAAGGAAAAGTATTCAAATTAGGCAGGAATAAAACCCCACTAAACCAACCACAGGCATAAACTTAAATGAGTGCCCGATTCTACTGTAGGAACACACGCACACACACGCACACACACACACTCTTTCTCCTCCTGGGTATCTCTGCCACGTGGTGCTTCCACTTGGGCATGCAGGCACGCCTTCAGGCCGTGCTGAGCTCCACCTGTGCTTTGAGAAAGCTGCCCAGCGTAATGCTGCTGGCAGCAGAGAGGGCGTTACTTTTTCTTTCCCAACTGCCAAGCTAAGTAAAACTTACTTTAATAATAAGCATAGCTGGGTGTAGTGGTACATGCCAGTAACCCCAGTACTTAGGAGGCTGAAACAGGAGGATCCAGTTTATGTCCAGTCTCAGCTACTTAATGAGGCCCTCTGCCAACTTAGACCCTGTTTCAAAATAAAAAATAAAAAATTGGTACCTGGGTATAGCGGTGCATGCTTGTAATACCAGCATTTGGGAGACAGACAGGAGGACTGCAGCTTGTAGACAGCCTCAGCTACTTAGTGAGGCCCTTTGCAACTCAGTGAGACCTGTTTCAAAAGAAAGAATGAAAAATAGGTTTGGGGGTATCGGATGGAGGTAGAGTGTCCCTGGGTTCCAACCCCAATACCACACACACAAAAAAGGAATAAAAAATTGGGCTGAGAGGTAACTCGGAGGTAGAATGCCCCTAGGTTCAGTCCCAGAGAGAGAGAGAAGAAGAAGAAAGAGGAGGAGGAGGAGGAGGAGGAGGAGGAGGAGGAGGAGGAGGAGGAGGAGGAGGAGAAAATAGGGCTGAGGGTGTAGCGCACCCTCATTGTACTTCATAGAAGTAAAATGAACCCAGGTTTCATCACTAGTACCACACACAAAAAAAGATAGTAACTCAACATGGTGGCACATGTTTATAATCTCAGTACTTGGAAGGCTGAGACAAGGAGGATCACAGTTTCATAGCCAGCCTCAGGTACTTGTTGAGGCCCTCCGCAACTTAGTGTGATCTTGTTTCAAAATAATAATAAAAAATAAATAAATAAAATAGTATTGTAAAAAAAAAGTAAGAGTAGCAATATCTGTATCAAAAACTTTAAAACAAAAATTTAATTTTAGTGATCAAAATAAAATTTAGTGATCAAAATAAAATTATAATTAAAAAAGGAGCTTAAACGCCGGGCGTGGTGGCTCACACTTGTAATCCCGCGCTTGGGAGGCGGTGACAGGAGGATCGCGCAGGTTAGAAGCCAGCCTCGCTGGTTTAAGAGACCCTGTTTCCAAATAAAAATATAAAATAGGTCTGGGAGTATAGCCCGAAGGTAGAAGGGCTTCCAGAAACCCTAGTACCACCAAAACAAAAAAACAACAAAAAAAAAAAACAAAAAAAAAAACAAACAAACAAACAAAAAAAGGAGCTTAAGAATTAAATTCTAAATTGTTTAAGAAAGTTTCAGGATGTTGAGAGCATATACATATAATAATGGGCTATATATTTTTAGATTTAATTTTGCAACATATATATAATTTTGTTGTTGTTGTTGTTGTAGTACTGGGGATGGAACCCAGGGGCAATGTATCTTTGACCTATACCCCCAGCCCTATTTTTTAGTCTTTTTATTTTTGAAACAGTGTCTCACTGAGTTGTGAAAGACCTAAGACCTTGCTAAGTAGCTGAGGCTGTCCATGAACCACAATCCTCCAGCCTCAGCTTCTTGAATGCTGGGATTACAAGCATGTAAGTCCACCGACTTTTAGGGCTCTGTATCAGACCCACCATAATCACTAGACTGCCCTCATTATTTAGGCAGGCCCACCAACTCCACCATTGACGAGCTGCTTTTCCATTTCCCCAGGGCTCTCAATCTTTCTGGACTTGCAACCTCACATCTTGCCAGAAAGTCCTTTTCCTACAGCTGAGCTGAATTAAAGGAGAAAATAGCCACATACTTGGTCCCTCCCATTGATCTTTGGAGCAGCAGCAAGGTCTAGGAAAATCCCTACGTCCTAGTGTTTTGCACGGAGAGACCCGTATTACATCACAGGAAGCTCACTGACTGCGCACCACAAAGTAAGAACTATTTAAGTTTCATGCCAAAGCAAGGTTTTGCTGGAAACGCCTCAGTCCTTTCTAACTCGGTTAGCAGACCTCTTGTGTCATGCCATCAAACAAGTCTGCTTCTCAAATGGCCTGCCAAGTCCGTCAGCCTAAATTATCTACGTATTTCACAGACTTCAAAGTACTGCCGAAGAGGGCTGATGTAAACCACCCAAAGACGGGCGGCCAGCTACAGTGGCCCAAGCTAAAGAGCGTGCAAGTGATGTGGTACACGACATCCCCCGTATATGACTATTGCACACACTCAAGTTTTTAGAATAGGTTCCTGCTTGGTATAGTCTCTTTCACCAAAGTACCAGTGTTTATAAGTAAAAGAGTGGTGTTTGGTCCTGTTATCATAGAAGGCACAGGCTGGGAAAGGGCAGAGTCATCAAGAGACCCTTTCCCCCGCTCTCATCTAGAAGCCCCAATAAAGTCTCCCTCCACAGGCCCCTCTCCATACAAGCTAATGCAACTGGCAGTGATACTTTTATATATATAAATAACATTACTTGATCTGTTTCCCTCTCAAACCTCATCTTTCCCCTCCTGTTTGCCCTCCCCTAATCCACTTCTTCTATTCTTCCAAAATATTCCTACCTAAATGATTCACAAAAGCTGTAAGACCTTCAAAACTTACATCTAATATAGGAAAACAAAAACCTTTATAAGCCAGGCGTGGTGCCCACACGCGTAATCCTGGCACTTGGGAGGCTGAGACCGGAGGAATGCAGGTTCCCTGCCAGCCTCAGCTACTTAGGGAGGCTGCAATTTAGTGAGAACCTACCTCTGCAATTTAGTGAGAACCTACTTCAAAATAAAGAATAAAAAAATAGGGCTGGGGGTGTAGCTCAGAGGCAATCCCCAGTACCAAAAAAGAAAGAAAAAAAAGCACCTTTATACACTTGAGGTATACATTTGTTTAAGAAAATCTTTTCTGGAGGAGAATTTGATAAATTAACAGATTTTTAAACGTGTATGCCTACAAAATGACCAAGTCTGTTTCTAAAACTATGTATTTATAAAGGGATCCAAAGAATTTCACTGCAGCAGACATATTTCTGCAAAACTACAGTACAAACCTATACTCATTATTATATAAGTATAAGTAAATAAATCATAAGCTTCCATCTGGAAGATGAAGTGGATTCGAGGGAAAAACAGGTGCAGAACAGAAAGGTAAAGCAAAATCCAGTTTGTGTATACATTAACAATTATTTACCTGTATCTTTGGTACTTATAGAAATGGAAAACATCGCTGCACACACAAAGTGGCAATTAGTTCCAAACTGAGCATTAAGAAGTTAGGCATCTTATTTTTTATTTATTGATTTATTTTTTATTTTTATTTTTTGGTGGTACTAGGGGTGGAACCCAGAGGCCTTCTACCTCCGGGCTATCCTCCCAGACCTATTTTATATTTTATTTGGAAACAGGGTCTCACTAAGTAGCTGAGGCTGGCTTCCAACCTGCACGATCCTCCTGTCTCAGCCTCCCAAGCGCTGGGATTACAAGCGTGCGTCATCAGGCCCAGCTAGGCACCTTATTTTTTAATTACTCATATTCACAAAAGCTTTTGTAGGCATGCACTAGGAATTGGACCCAGGAGCATTCCATCTCTGACCTACACTCCCTGGCCCTTTTAGTTTTATTTTGAAACAGGATCTCACCAAGTTGCTGAAGCTGGTTTCAAAACCGTGATCTCCCTCTCTCAGCCTCCCATGTACTGCGATTACAGGTGCAAGCCACTGTACCCTGCTTTCACAAAACATTCCAAGACATTAAAAATATATTTTCAATTTGAAAAACATAAAAAAACTTACAGTTTCCCTTAAACTATTTCTATATTATAGTACTAAAATACAGACGCTTATTTTTTAAATGATGTGGAAAAGCCAAGAAATAAATGTGAATAAAAAGTCTGTGACCTTCCCGATGCACAAGAAAAAAAGTTATCTCCTTGTGGGTTGGCTTTTATTTAGTTAACATAAACCTGGAATGGATTTTTATCTATTAAAAAAATAAAATATTCAATGCATGACAGAGTACATTACATTCAAGTTAGCAGATCTTAACTATGTGGAACCAAACACACTAAAATAACTTTCTATATTAAAAATGATATATTTACACAGTTAAAATGCCATCACATATGCGAGTGATGCTACTTCAAAAATCATTAATGTCAATGCTCCTTACACCCATATTTTTTGAATTATTAATTGGAAATTCTACATGCCAAAAATATGAAATAGTGAAATTAAATTAATCCAGACCGATGACATAAGCCCTTTTCAGAAAACCACATTCCACATGTGGATGCTAGATAATCTTCCGTTATTTGAAGGTTCCAGAATTAATGGATAATTTTTCAGAACTGAGTTATTTCACAAGCCTATTATAAAATGCTTTTATTGAGTTTTTGTCAAGCATATACAAAAAAAAAAAAAAAACAACCTCTAAAGATCTGGCAGGTCCCTCCATTTTCTCATTTATTTACATACCTAATCTATGTATTTATTTATGTCATGGTTCTGGAGAATGAACCCAGGACCCTGCACATGTCCCTGTTTTTTAATAGCTGCTTACAAAAATAATATAGATAAGCCAACATGCATTTACCTATAATGTACAAACCAACAACAAAGTCAAGACAAGAGTCGGTTATGTTCTATGGGAGCCATGGTGGTCAAGGGGGAAAGGGAATAATAATCTTAAAAATTTTTGCACATAAGTTTTTTAAAAAATACTACATTTTCACATCCATACTAGGCAGAGTGAGGAGACAGGTCATTCTCTCATTTAGAAAAGCTTCAAGCAGTGTGTGAAACTTTAGAAATTATTTAGACAGTTTCATTTATTTGTTCCTTCTGGAGGGGCGGGGGCTTCAACCAGGCCTGCTACAATGCTCTGGGAATGGAGGGTGGTGTGAGCAGGAAGCGAAGGCCTGGTGCACGCACACTGCACCAGAAAACGAGCTCACAGGCCATGAGCCTGTTTCACCTACTATCACATCTACGAAAACCCAAAGCAAAATTAAATTCAATAGTGAAAACCAAACTGCATGAAATTTGACTATGAAGGCGCTCCATCGACACATGTCAAATAAAAACTGGAGGACTGTGACCTGCTAATCTAATTTTTCTTATATGCTTTACAAGGCCAAATGAATCTTTTTTAGGTCCTTGTTCCCTTTCAATTTAGACTCACTCAACCCAGTGCGTTGCAGTAAGATTCTAGGACACTGGCCGCCTCAGCAACCACTGAGGAATAAATCAGAATACTGGATTGTGCGACTCATACTTGCTTTTCTGAACAGAAAGACTAGCACTTCACATTTATGTCCTTTGCTCCCCTGCAGTTTTACTATTTCGTTTTTAGTTTAGCTATTCTTGACAATGAACAGAAAGAACCAAAGTATTAATGACTGAAACCAACCACGCGCTCACACAGCAGCCGACAGGAAGGCTTCCTCTGCTGACTTCCCTGCTGTATAGCTGAGAACTCACCCCACGGCACAGTCTGCATTCAACCCCTCATTCCGAAGACACATGCCACTCTGCCCAACAGGGGACGGATCAGCTCAGTCCCTGAGTCACGCCTCAGTTTTTAAAATGTTGCGGCAACTTTGGTTCTAGAGACTCAATAAATGCAATGGCTGGCTCAGCCTCAAAGAGCCTGACTGCGTCCGACTCAGAGTGGAAGTCTTGCTGCTTGAAAAGTGTGCCTGACTCGGTCTCTACACTGGCAGCCTGGCAGCCTGGCTCAACATGGCCGCTCAGTCAAGAGTCCACGTTATTAGAAGAAATGTCCAACTAGGTCAAGCTTGAAAATAGAGGCTAGGAGTCTTCCATCCACTCTCCCAGAAATGCAGGCCAGACAGAATTTGTAGGAGGCTTGTTGAAATCCAGTGAAGACTCCATTTTCATTTCTGTTTGAGAAGACAGGCTTGCCTAGTGGAAACTGACCTGCGGCCAGGGGTGCTGAGTTTCCTAACGGAATCAAACAAGTCAGTGACAGTGACTGCGCCCTCCTTCTCCACACTCCCAGGGAACTCTGGGCATCCTCTCTGAGTA
Organism: Muscardinus avellanarius; assembly: GCF_963383645.1. NCBI lineage: Eukaryota > Metazoa > Chordata > Mammalia > Rodentia > Gliridae > Muscardinus > Muscardinus avellanarius. The sequence continues at coordinate 16,652,160 of NC_137787.1, read as the reverse complement.
TGATCTGTAAGAATCTGTTCACAGGTCTATCTCCCTCAAGACTGGAAACTCTTTCTCTTATATTCTAAAGTGATCCCTAGAAAAGAAAAAGAATTAAAATACACTTTCTATTAATATGCTGAATGAGGCCGCTAGCTCAGGCTTGCCACCGCATCCCCAACCCCTCTGAACCTGTAATTTGAAAACTGGGCCCGCTAAAGAGAATTTGGGGCATTTTAATATTAATTGGAAAACTCTTCTATCATTTAACTTTTGGTGGTTTTGATCTTTTTCTTCAAAAAGTTTCATTATTTACGAATAGATGGCTAAGGTAAATACAGCAGAGAAATGGCCACTGTTTGGGGAGAAAGTAAAAACACACATGTCAACTAACTGAAAAGAACGAGTGATGAATTAGTCCAAATCAACACTCCTGTTTTCTCAAGTAAATCCCCACATTAGTATGCCTTTGTTTCTTATCCTAAAAGAAAAGGGCACAATAGAAGAAAAGCCAATTAAGTCACTCTAGGCTAGGTATATGGCTTTTTTTTTTTGGCAGTACTGGGGTTCCTGGAAACCCTTCTACCTCTGGGTTACACTCCCAGACCTATTTTGTATTTTTATTTGGAAACAGGGTCTCTTAAGCCAGCGCGATCCTCCTGTCTCCGCCTCCCAAGCAGCGTGGGGATCACAAGCGTGCGCCACCACGCCCGGCTATATGGCTTTTTGGGATTGCTATCACTCTAACAACAAGAGCAACACCAAACGTTGTTTATTGTGTGGCTGAAACTTAAATTTTATTTGATCCTTAGAACACATCTAATAAAATAAATGCTGCCATTATGCCCATTGTACAGATGAAGAAACTGAGCCACGGGGAGATTAGGCAAACTGCCAAAGTTAAGCTGCTGATAAAGAACAGAACCCTGACGGAAACCCAAGCACTCGGCTGTCGTGTCTACGCAGCAAGATGCCGTGCTGTCTCTCCTACAGAGTCCTCGATGCACACCAGATGACAAGCAGGGAATCCACATGTACGTATTTAGAATACTCCATCAGAAAGGCGTCTTTTGTTATAAAATAAAATCCAGGCCCACCTAAACAGAAAACAGGCCCCAAATACATTAAAGCAAACCTATGCTTTCAAGATGGTACACTTAGGAGCACATTTACCTCCCTTCTTCACTAATCGAGTTGGAATGATAGGAGATATTTAAGAAAAAGAGCAAACCAGGGTAAGACAATGGAAAAAAGTAGAATCAAAGGGAAATGAATCAATGGGGAAAACACATCAAAATAATTTCAACTAAAAACAGGTATGAACAAGATCTGCTACAGAATCTTAGAGCTAAAAATGTATGACTGGGCTGGGTGTGGTGGTACACACCTGTAATCCCGGTACTTGGGAGGTTGAGACAGGATCGAAGGTTTGAGGCCAGCCTCAGCAATGTAGCAACACTCTATTTTGATATAAAAAATAAAAATTCAATATAAAATATAAATTCAAATATAAAATAATACAAAATATAAATTAAAAAATACATTCAATTTAAAATATAAATTCAATATAAAAATATAATTTCAATATAAAAAAATATAATTTTCACCAGGAAATGGTGACACACACTTGTAATCTCTGAACTTGGGAGGCGGAGACAGGAGGATCATGCAGGTTCAAAGCCAGCCTCACTGGCTTAAGAGACCCTGTTTCCAAATAAAATATAAAAAATTAGGTCTGGGAGTGTAGCCTGGAGGTAGAAGGAGTTCCATCCCCAGTACCACCAAAAAAAAAAAAAAAAAGAAAAAGTGTGTGTGTGTGTGTGTGTGTGACCATTTCCAAATAAAGTAATCAATAGGTCTAGGAGTATAGCATGGAGGTAGAAAGGCCCTGGGTTCTACCCCCAGTACCACAAAAAATAAAAATAAATTAAAAACTCAAAGAACTAAGGTGAAGACTCAAGTCAAAGTAAAGAGCTAAATGTGATATTGCAACTGTAATAAATTCTCAGTTTCCTGTACCAATGAAGGGTCTGAGTCATGAGAACCCTCAAAGCTATTTGCAGTTGGCAGTAAAAATGTTTTCTAATTTCTATTATAGATCTACCAGCCAGAGGAAATTCTATATAGACTGATATTAAAATTAACTTTTATTCTCAGAGGATATGTACATTGAGACCTAACCTCCAGCCTAACCCTCCAAATCCAATATTTTATGAAGCTCTGGGCAAATGACCAGTCTTCTTCTTATCTGAATTTTTCAATTTGTTAAGGGGACACTGTTGGGAAATAAAAATGAAAGTTTGCTATGGACAACCTCCATGTGAAAGTCAACACGGTTATGCCTCTACAATATCTATTTCCAAGATGGGATGATTCAGTCAATAGCTTTGACTACTTTTGGTAGTTAAGAATGATGCCTACTACCCCTTTTCAGAAGCAATAGAGTAAAATATCTTTGCTTTGTTAACCAATTTAAAAGAACACACTCTGACTCCTGTAGACTCTAGAGTAAGAAGTCTACTCAAGAGTCTACAAACTCATAAACTTTGAAGTTTCTTTGAAATTTTTCAGAAGTACTAAAAAAAATTGGTAGGACTTGATGCATAAAACCCAGTTACCAAGGAACACTGCCAGCCATGCACTCATCTGAGATAGCAGGGGAGCACAGCACTCAGCAAGGGAGCACCCACTAAGGGACCACTCCACATACAGCTCATCAGTCAGGCTTGCATCAGAGACAGAGACATCGCCGTTGAGCAAGACAGACTTCCCTGGCAATCAGTTTAGATACCTATTAAACATATGACATGCTTATTAAACCACTGTACCCCAAGTATTGGACCACGAAACTTGCTATACTAACAAGTCCACAGCATTTTGAAAAGGGACAAAAATAATAAAACACATTCACAATCAGTGGTACAACAACAATGCCGAACAATCAATGCTAAGTAGAACGGCAAGATTTTGAGCATATTAGTATATGTATACAAATCACATGACATAAGAAAAAATAATTATTCCAGTGTTTATGTATATAAATCACATGAAATGAGAAAAAAAGAGAAATGTTCTAGTGATTCTCCACCCTTCTTTCCTTCCTGTGGTGCTGGGAATGGGACCTACCACCTCATAAATGCTAAGCATGCCTTCAACTACTGAGCTACACCCCTCTTCCAGTTTTTAATAGTGCTCTTCGTAAGTTTTTTTTTTCTTCATGAGTATTATTAGATCATTTGTTAAAGTGGGCTTTTCATTCAAAAAATAAGAGACATAGCAACTAAATATCTGGACATTGATAGGATCCTCATTCAGTAAATCATAAAAAATTTATGAAAAAACTGGGAAAAGTGAAACACTAAGATATCTGACAGGGTGTGATAACAAAAGTGGCAGAGCTTATCACCTATCATATGAACTAAAGTACTTGCTGATGAAATGACACACAGTCTGGGATGCACATTAAATAACATGAGGAGTTGGGGTTCGGTGCTTGTATGGCATGAAGTTCTGGGTTCAACCCCAGAACTGCAAAAGAAAAAAAAAAAAAAAGGAAGGGGGGGATGTTGGTAGCAATATGGATGAGAGAATCCTAGCCATGTGTTGGTAAGTGTTGACGCGAGGTAATGGGCTCAAAGAGGTAATTATTTACTCTTTCAGAATTAAAATTCTCATAATAAACCAATAAATGCTTTAAAGCTAGCAAATCAAAGGTGATTCATTCTTACCTTTGCTAGAATCTTTTATTACAACGTCAGAGATCTCAAATAGTTTCAGAGGAAGGGGCATTTTCCGATTTGCTGCTATGGTTTTTAGGAGGCCAGGAAGAAGAGTAGTGCGTGCCACCTACAGGACAAAACGTGGAATTGCAGTGTCAAACTTAACTGAGCAGAGGCTGCAGCTTCAGAAAACACGCCTGGAAATGCAATGCCTAAAATATATAAGTCGTTTTTAATTTTCAAATCCAGATCAATAAAGACTGAAAATATTCTCGATTCCAGATTTACAAAACAAAAATAATAAATCTGAGCCGGGCGTGGTGGCGCACGCTTGTAATCCCCGCGCTTGGGAGGCGGAGACAGGAATATGGCGCTGGTTCGAAGCCAGCCGCGCTGGCTTAAGAGACCCTGTTTCCAAATAAAAAAATATATAAAATGGGTCTGGGAGTGTACCCCAGAGGTAGAAGGGTTTCCAGGAACCCCAGTACCACCAAAAAATAAATAAATAAATAAATATAAAATAATAATAATAAATCTGATTAGAAAATATGTGAAAGACTAAATGAGACTGTTCATACCTAAGAATTGGTTATTGTTTTCATCATCATTTCTAAAATGAAAGCTGGCTTTAAAGATTCTAAATGTGAATTTTCATATCTTGCCCCATTTCATGGGATAATTGAAGAATTTAAATACCTGAATTTAAATAAAGATTCATAGGAAATTTAAAAACAGGACCAGGGAAAATGTAAATTCAATTAAAATACCAGGACAAGCTTGACATGATAGCATACACCTGTAATCCCAGTACTGAGTAGGCTGAGACAGAAGGATTACAGGTTCGAGGTCAGCCTCAGTGTAACACAGTGAGCCTTGTTACAATATAGAAAATAAAATAGGCTGGGCGTGGTGGCGCACGCTTGTAATCCCTGTGCTTGGGAGGTGGAGACAGGAGGATCGCGCAGGTTCGAAGCCAGCCTTGCTGGCTTAAGAGACCCTGTTTCCAAATAAAAGTATAAAATAGGTCTGGGAGTGTAGCCCGGAAATAGAAGGGCTTCTAGGAACCCCAGTCCCACCAAATAAATAAATAAATAAAAATAAAAAATAAAATAGGGCTAGGGATATAGCTCAGAGGTAGAATGCCCTTCAATCCCTAGTAACACACACACACACACACACACACACACACACACACACACACACAATGAAAAGAAAATAATACATGTGTAGGTGTAAAAAGTATTATACAGCTTACATGAACAGGCTGTGGCTACATTTCTGGTTTTTATTTACTAAAGCAAATAAAATATGTACAGTTGTTGTGTGTGCATGTGTGTGTGTGTGTGTGTGTGTGTGTGGTACTGAAGATTGAACCCAGAACCTACACCTTAGCCCTATTTACTCAGTTGTTGAGGGCCTCAAGTTTCTGAGACTGGCTGCAGTCCTCCAGTTTCAGTATCCCAAGTACTAGGATTATAGGTATGTGCCATCACAACCAGTTCATTTCAGTCTCACTAGTCAGAAGAAGTACACATCCTAGTTCTTTTTTTTTTTTTCCCAGTGGTACTGGGGTTCCTGGAAACCCTTCTACCTCCAGGCTACACTCCCAGACCTATATTTTATACTTTTTTATTTGGAAACAGGGTCTCAAGCCAGCGTGCGCGCGGCTGGCTTCAAACCTGCGCGATCTTCCTGTCTCCGCCTCCCAAGCGTGGGGATTACAAGCATGTGCCACCACGCCCGGCTCCTAGTTCTTTTTAAAGAAGTCAAACTTCACTGCTTTTATCCATAAAGTAAATTTCTCACTTCAAACTATAGCTGTTAGCTCCCACCACATCACATTAACACAAGGGTTTATGAGCAGTATATGGCATTACAATTATTCTCTGCAATCAAACTCTAAGCACCATGAATTAGCTTCTGCCCCAGACTATGACATGAGCTTATTTGAATGTCTGACTTCTCTGCTTCCATTCCTGACACTGGATCGTCTCCTTTCCCCAGAGTCCTTTAAATCTAAATCAAGTCACAAAACTCCTCAAAATCACAGACATGTCCATGAAATTGTGAATGAAACACATCCTACATGGCCCAACAGATCAGGCTCTGCCCTCTCCACCGCCACCTCTGTGCTCCCCTGCCTTCTGGCACCCAGCCACACTAGACACTGTGTGGGTCAGCAAGCAGGGCTCCGCCTGGGGCCGCTGCACTTGCTCTCTCCCCTGCCTGTGCGCTCTTCCTCCAGAGCCTTGTTTCCTCCATATCTCTGCTCAACTATCTCTCCTACAGAGGTCTGCTCTGGCCTTCCTAGCTCAATAGCAGCCCCTCCTAATTCCTGTACAGTTAACACTAAGTCTGCTAAAAGGACTTGCTGGATTGTGTGAAGCAATTTTTTTTTTTTTTTAAAAGCAGGGCATGGTGGCCCGCACTTGTAAATAATCCCAGTACTTGGAAGACTGACACAGGAGGAGTATAACCCGAAGGTAGAAGGGTTTCTAAGAACCACGGTACCACCAAAAAACAAAAACAAAAACAAAAAATATTTTAGGAGAAAGAGACTATATTCATATAAGCTTTATTACAGTATCATTGATATACTTGTTCCATTTCACGTGGCTTTCTTGTTTGTTTTGTTCTTATGGTACTGGACCCAGGGGCATTCTATACCTGAGCTACAACCCCAGCCCTCTTAATATTTTTTATGTTGAAACAGGGTCCCACTAAGTTGCTGAGGCTGATGTCGAATGTGCAATTCTCCTGCCGTAGCCTGCCAAGTACTAGGATTACAGGCAGGTGCTACCATGCCCAGCTTAGTTCCATTTTATGATTAGCTATTGTTGTTAATCTCTTACTGTGCCTAATTTATAAAATCAAACTTTATCTTATGTAGCTATACATGGAAAAACCTATATATACAGGGTTGATCTAAGGGATCCACTGAAGGTCTTAGAACATATTCCCCCCAGATAAAGGAAACTACAGTGTTAAGAGGTAAAAGGAGGTTGAACTTACTGGAATAAAAGCAAGCTACTTTTTTTTTTTTTTTTGGCAATACTGAGGACAGAACCCAGGACCTTGCACAGACTGGGCAGACAAGCACTCTACCACCAAGCTCCTAGATCTAGCTATCAGTTTGCTAGAAATATATTCAGTAATATATACCACTGGAAGATATTCAGCAAACTCCTAAGCGTGAGAGTTCTATAGGACAAATAGCCCAGTTTCTTCAACAAAAAGTGAAAGAACGGGGGTGTGAGTGGGGAGGAAGAACAAGAGAAAGAAACAGATGGATAGGCAACCTGTGGGCTATCTAAGAAGCATGTCAATCACCTTTCATGCATAACTCAAATTGTTAAAAAAAAACACAAAAACAAAATGCTTAGAAAAATGTAAACAGTGAGTAGACATTTGAAGATATTAATACTATCATTAATTTGGGAGGAAGTATTATTCTGTAATTTTGTTTATAATAACTATAATAGTATTTTACATATTTTACTAAATAATGTTTTTCTTTTTTCATCCATTCTCTAACATATCTACTAAGAGAAAAGAGCCCAAAGGTAAGAATTATGCAGACCAGGCATAGTGGCACATGCCTGTAATCCCAATACTTGGGAGGCAGAGACAGGAGGATGGCAGATACAAAGCCAGTCTCAATAACTTAGTAAGATTACGTTTCCAAACAAAAAATTAAACTGGGCTAGGGTATACTGGAGGTAGAAGACCCCTGGGTAAAATCTTTTTGCAGAAAGAACTTAATTACAAGCACATGAACATCTTTACAATTTATTTAGCCATAAATAAATATATTTTAGGATTATATTTATTAAAATAATATAATTATAATTAAATTGGAGTTCAAATTATATTTATTAAAATTTTATTTATTAAAATTATATAAATTAAAATGTCAGCCATTTTAGAAAGGTAGGATGTTGGTAAAGGAAAGATAAAATATAGAACCTGTCAAGTCTAAATAGCATTCATCTCTAATATATTTTATGCAGCAATATTGATTCTTAAATATGCTAAGCCACAGCTATTTATAGTGACAGTTCATACATTTCTGTTTTTTTTCCCTTCTACTTACATTAAATACATAAGTGGAAAGAATATAACAGTTACTGTGTCTTTTTTTTTTTTTTTCTTTCTCTCTTTTGGTGGTACTGGAGATTGAACCCAGGGGCATTCTACCTTTGAGCTAAACCCTAGCCTTATTTTTTTACTTTTTATTTTGAAATAGGGTCTCAACTAAGTTGCTGAGGCTGGCCTCGAACTTGCAATCCTCCTGTCTCAGTTGCCCAGGAATTGGGATTACAGGCATTCATCACTATGCCTGGCTTAGTTATCATATAAGAAATGCTTGACAAATTATACTGGGTTAAAAAGATACATTTGAAATAAACAAAAAAAATCCATTCAAATTTACTTTAAAAAATGATGCAAGTATTAGTCTAAAATATGCAAATATTCGCTTTGCAAATATTAGCCACCATGCCTGGCAAAAGTTCTAAAAATTGGGGGTATTGGGAATATAAGTCAGTGGTAGATCACTTTCCTACCAAGTACAATGCCTTGAATTTAAACCCATCACATGCAAAAAGTAGTGTTAAGAATTTTCATTACCAAAGCATATAAGAACCAGAGCCAGGTGTGGTGGCTCACACCTGTACTCCCAGTACTTGGGAGGCTGTGATAGGAGAACCACAGGTTTAAGGACAGCCTCAGCAACACAGCAAGACTTCCTGCAACCTGGTGAGACCCTGCTTCAAAACTGAACAAAAGCAGGGCTGGGGGTGTAGCTTGGAGGCAGAATCCCCTGAGCTCAATTACTAAGCACACACAAAAAAGGAAAAGAAACTATAGAAGAACCAGCTGTAAACTTTTTTAAAACTCTAAGATTTTTTTTTTTTTTGGTGGTACAGAGGGTGGAACTCAGGGACCTTCTACATGAGCTATATTCCCAGACCTATTTTATGTTTTACTTGGAAACAGGGTCTCACTAAGTTGCTGAGAGCCTCACTAAGTAGCCGAGGCTGGCTTCGAACCTGTACGAAGCTCCTGTCTCAGCCTCCCAAGCGCGGGGATTACAAGTATGCGCCACCACGCCCGGCTTAAACTCTAAGATTTTGCCATATGAGGTATGGGAAAGAAAACCAAAGAAAGTTTTCCTAACTCATATACTGCCCTCTCAAGTTTTTACCCAAATTCTTACTTACTTAAAATTCTTACCTGAAATTCAGCTGTTTTAGGGTTACTTATGTGGACCGCCTTTGTTGCAGAGATATCCAAACCAAGTTTATCAGCAATATCTTCTTGGGAGCACTAAGAAAATACATACGAAACTAACCAACATAGAAAAGCAATGACTGAACTTAAAATGTAAAGCCATTAGTCAACTTACAATGATATCATAGTAATGTATATTTTCTATACAAATTAGTGCATTAGTAATAAGTCAAGAATTTAGCTTATTAATTCAATAACTCATCATTTAACAGTAATAGTTCTCTTACAATGAGCTCTAGCCATGACATGGAGCGGAAGTAAATGTGTGTGTGGCGCTAGACGGTGGTATAACCTACACCCAGGCCCTTCTGCTCTCCCACTCTCCAGCCTCATCCCCTGTGGCCTGTGCACCTCTCTGCCCTTGTTTGAAATGTCCTCCCAGTCTCGCACTTAAGGATGAGCTATGAACTATGTACACTTAGGGTCAAGAAGCAGTTTGCATATATGTATGTATGTATGTATGTATGTATGTATGTATGTATGTGGTACCAGAGGTTGACCCGGGGCAGTGTACTGCCAAGCTGCCCTCCCAGTCCTATTTTAATTTATTTAGAAACAGGGTCTCACTAGCCAGGCGTGGTGGCGCATGCTTGTAATCCCCGCGCTCGGGAGGCTGAAACAGGAGGATCGCACAGGTTCGAAGCCAGCCTCGGCTACTTAGTGAGGCTTTCAGCAACTTAGTGAGACCGTTTCCAAATTAAAAAAAAAAAAAAGGTCTGGGAGTATAGCCCAGAGGTAGAAAGCCTCTGGGTTCCACCCCCAGTACCACCAAAAAGAAACAGGGTCTCACTAGGTTGACGAGAGTCTTACTACTTGCTCGGGCTGTCCTCAAATCTGCGATCCTCCTGTTTCGGCCTCCCAAATACTTGGATTAAAAACGTGCACCGCCACGCCCAGCTGAGTTGACTGTTTCTAACATCTAGACTGTGGTATTTCAGTCACAAGCCTCGGATGAAAACAGGCTTGGGCTAGAATCTAGTCCACAGCAACTGACTGACATGGAGTGGACAAGTTATTACTGCTGTCTTCACAGCAGTTAACTGCTATTCCACAGGGCTGTGTGAGGCGAGCTGGACCCACACAGAAAGCCCTCGGCATGGGGTGAGCACCCCCTGCAACAGCGGCCGGACAGTCAGCGCTGCTGCTCCTCCAAAGACCTGGGGCTGTGCAGTTACATAGTCCAAGTGCGCCGTTCATGAAGAAGGGCAGGGAACACACCCGACTTTACCAGCAGTCATTCTGCAGAGCAACACAGAAGTAGGGAGGGGGACTATGGTTGACTCCATAGGGCTCTGTTTGACTCTATCAAATGTGTGTGTTGGCCGGGCTGGTGGCGCACGCTTGTCATCTCAGTACTTGGGAAACAGACGAGGAACACAGGTCCGCGGTCAGCCTCAGGTACTGTGAGGCCCTCTGCAACATAATGAAAGCCTGTAGCCTGTTTCAAAATAAGAATAAAAACTAGGGCTGGGGGTATAGCTCAGAGGTAGAATGCCCCTGGGTGGTTCAATTCTCAGTACCAAAAACAATATGTGCAATGATTCCTATATTTTATAAACACACACATTTTACATTTTTTTTTTTTTTTTTTTTTTTTTTTTGCGGTACTGGGGATGGAACCCAGAGACATCCTACCTCCGAGCTACACACCCAGCCCTATTTTTTTTCTTTTTTGGTGATACTGGGGATGGAACCCTTCTACCTCCAGGCTATACTCCCAGACCTATTTTATATTTTTACTTGGAAACAGAATCTATTAAGCCAGTGAGGGGCTTTGAGCCTGCACGATCCTCCTGTCACCGCCTCCCAAGCGCGGGGATTACAAGCGTGCGCCACCACGCCCGGCAACCCAGCCCTATTTTTTATTCTTTATTTTGATGCAGGGTCTCACTGAACTGCAAAGTAGCTGAGACTGTCTACAAACAATGACCCTCCTGTCTCAGCCTCCCAAATGCTGGGATTACAAGTGTGCACCACCACACCCGGTCCTTACATATTTTATAAAATAAATTTCTCAGTTATTTTTTCTATTTTACTTTAGTAAAAATTTTGATGCTCAAGCCTGGCGTGGTGGCCCACGCTTGTAATCCCCGCGCTTGGGAGGCAGAGACAGGAGGATCGCGCAGGTTCGATGTCAGCCTCGCTGGCTTAAGAGACCCTGTTTCCAAATAAAAAAATATAAAAGTTTTTAGGTGTCTAGGAGTGTAGCCTGGAGGTAGAAGGGTTTCCAGGAACCCCAGTGCCACAAAAAAAAAAAAAAAAAATTTTTGATGCTCATAACTGGATATGTGTGTGCAACATGAATAGCGTGGTGCTATAAACCTAGCGTACTAAATTAGACAGCAGCAAGGCACTGCTCTAGGAAGACAAGAGGCCAGGGTTCTGCTCATGGTTCCACTGCTGTGGGAAATGTGTTCGGTAATCATCTTCTCTCAGCACTAGGCTTCCTCAGTGGTACAGTGCCTGGCATTTACAACAGGACCTCAATAAATGTCGAGTGAATAACTGCTGATTCTGAAAACTCAAAGCCTAAACTAGAAAATCTAAAGAATCCCTTAACTATCCCAAAAGATTGAGAATTTCAGGGCTGGGACTGAGTTGGGGTAGGAGAAAGTAGCACCCCCAACCCCAGAGGTCATTGAATTAAAACTTCCTTGGATACGTAAGAACTACATGGTAGGCAGCATAGAAACACTCAGCGAAGAGGGGGAAAAAAATCCTACAAATCGCATACACATTTTATTCCTTTAAATGGTCAATCTAGTGGGGGAAGGAGAGTTCCTTCTGATTTTGTAACAAAATTCATTTCCTGATTTAAGCCTTTTATGTCAGCTTTTCAACTCAAAGCAAATGTTTGTGAACATGTTCAAAGGCAAAGAAATAGGTTTAATGTGGAACAGTCCACAAGCCCTTCACCAGGGCGGCATCTAGTGGGCACAGCCACAACCAAATTAAGACCAAATAGCCTAACTTAATAAATTGGGTTATGAAATTCACTGTGAACCCTCAACACTTACATGAAACTATAAAATACTTTGTCATCTGTCACTTCAGACATTTTTTCCTAGGCCTCCATGTTCTTCTGTGATTATACAAAGAAATGCTTCAACAGTTCTTACCAGAAGTCACTCAATGGCAAGCAACAGAGCTATTCTTCTAGAATCTGTCCATTTTAGCAGTCTAGATTTTAAAAATTCATATACAGAATCACAGAATAAATAATTCAGACATCTGAATTATGTATTGAACAATCAGCCAACAGAAAAAAGCATGTTCTAAGACATACCAGAGCAAAGGTAAGCGCTTCGGTGAATCCGGCCGCTGCGATGTCGTGTCTGAGAAGTTCGGTGAGCTTATTAAGGGGAAACTGGGGGGAAAATGTACTCCATCATACCTCAATAAAATCTCTTGTTTTCTTTAAAAGATTTATACAGAACATATATGTTGTTAACGGAAAACATCCCCCTCATTAACACACTGCTAATACCACCATCCCCCACCCTCAGCACTGCGACAGCCCTCTACTTCTGGACAGAGAGACGGCATCCCCGCCCCCTCGACCCCTGCATCTCCCTCAAGCTTCTACTTTCAGGTCCTAGTTGAGACAATGAGTCTCCCAGTTTGAGATTCAACAAGGGCTCCACACTCAAAACCTGTCTTTCTTCAAAGAACCAGTCATTACAGGTTTTCAACGGACTCTAATCACTTGGGCATCTGCTTTGTATCCCCTCCATAACAAATGCTCCCACAGCACAGCATGCCCAAACAGCCTTAATTCCTACATTCTGTTTTTCTCGAAGCCTTCCTGGCATTCAATAATCAGTTTCTAACAATACGGAGTGTTTATTTAAGGGTGCAATCTTACTTGATTAGCTATGGTGTATGTTTTCGGGAGACTCATCTGAATGTTGTTATATCCATAGGCAATAGCTGCGTCTTCTACAATATCACACGCATGGATAATGTCAGCTCTGGTTGGAGGGATTTCAATTTCAATCTGATTCCCATCACCGATGACTTCTGACTTTAAACACATCCTGGTCAGAAGCTTGGCAAGATTTCCTGGAGTTTCTCTGAAGAAAAAAAAAAAATACAAACCATAAACTTTGAAGGATTATGTAAAACATATTTATATTTCATTTTCAGATATGCTACTACCTGAAATTATAGCGTTCCTTTATATGTCCCATTATACATCCTAACCAAAGCTCTATCATTTCTTAACTTACCCTGAAGGATATAAAAATCTTCTCCACGCCTTCTTTCAGAAAAAAAATTGAACAGCCTTGTATGAGGTTTGCACACATCAAGCATAAAGTAACTAATGAATAAACTAATGACAAATTGAGAGAGAGCCTAATTCCCACACTCCAGCAATAAGTAAATAAATAAATTTTTCAAAGCGTACTTGATTCCAACTTTCTTGTTAATTACATCAGCTCTCACCATCTCTTTTCGGTAAGCCAGTTCCTTAAAGAGAAAAAGAATTTGAAAGTTTAAATCATTCCCCATCAGATACAGCAACAGATCTTTCTAATTCAGTTAGTTGTTGTTACAGTTTTATTACCCTACAAAGAAATTGTCTCTGGAGTCACATATTGCAAATAAACTTGCCAGGCGTGGTGGCACAGAACTATCATCCCAGTACTTGGGAGGCTGAGACAGTTTGTTAGCAAGTCAGCAAGACCTTGTTTCAAAATAAATAAAAAGGGCTGGGGGTATAGCTTAGAGGTAGAATGCCCCTGGTTTCAATCCCTAGTACCACAATAAATAAATAAATAAATAAATAAATAAATAAATAAATAAACTTACTATTTGAAAACATTGGAGAACATCCCTAACCCTTTTTTATTTTGTTTTTTGTTTGTTTTAGTGGTAATTAAACCTAATTTTAGTGGGGATTAAACCTAAGAGTGCCCTAGTTGTACACTACACCCCTAGCTCTTTTTATTTTTACATAATCTCATGTAAAAAAAACACTGGCCTCGAACCTGCAATCCTTCTGCTTCAGCCTCCCATGTACTGGGATTACAGGCATGCATCACTGTGCCTGCCTAAAAGGCCACACATTTAAAAACCTATTCCAGCCAGGCGTGGTGGCGCATGCTTGTAATCCCCATGCTTGGGAGGCGGAGACAGGAGGATAATACAGATTCGAAGCCAGCCTCGCTGGCTTAAGAGACCCTGTTTCCAAATAAAAAATATAAAATAGGTCTGGGAGTGTAGCCCGGAGGTAGAAGGGTTCCATCCCCAGTACCACCAAAAAATAAATAAGTAAATAAAATTAAAAAATAAAAACCTGTTCTAGCCGGGCGTCGTAGCGCACGCTTGTAATCCCAGCATTTGGGAGGCTGAGACCGGAGGGTCGCAATTCGCAGACAGCCTCAGCTACTTAGTGAGGCCCTCTGCAACTCAGTGAGATCCGGTTTCAAAATAAAGAATAAAAAATAGGGCAGGGGCTGTAGCTCGGAGGTCGAATGCCCTTGAGTTCCATCCCCAGACCCACAAAAATAAATAAATAAGAACCTGTTTTGACACGTGGAAGGGCCCGATCCAGAGCCTCGCTACTCCCAAGGCAGAAAGAGCAGCATCACTGGAGCACCGTGAGCAAGGCAGAGCTCAGGGCCCCAGAGCAGCAGCAGGGACTCTGGACACACTAATGTCCAGTCTGCAGGCCACGAAGATGCCCGGGGGCAGCACCTGGGCGCACGTGGGAGCCTGGGAGGTGTGGGGCTAGATGCTAACGATCACAGTAGGAAGAACAAACCTCTATTAAATAGTTACTGTGAGCTAAACATCAGAAGACAAACGATTTTTTTTTTTTTGGTAGTACTGGGGATTGAACCCAGGCGCATTTTACCTCCGAGTTCTGTCCCCACTCCCCACTCCCAACTCTTTTTCATTTTTATTTCGAAACGGGTTCTTGCTAGGTTGTGGAGCATCTCCCTGTTGTACTGCTAAGGCTGTTCTCCAACCTGCTATCCTCCTTTCTCGGCCTCCCAAGTACTAGGCCTTCAAGTGTGCCAGTCTCTCTGTATCTCTATCACTTTAATCTACTTTAAAAGCTACTAACTATTTAGGCTCTGACTCACTTCACAAATAACAGGGAAACAGTGGAAAATCCAAAGGATAAAAGCTCACCAAAGAATGGTCTCAGTCCACTCTTTGGACTAAAGTCAGAGCCACAACTAAATGACTGTGATACTGTCATGTTTTAGAATGTCCACCTTTTATTTTTATTTTTTATTTTTTTTGGCGGTACTGGGGGTGAAACCCACAGGCTTTCTACCTCCGGGCTATACTCCCAAACCTTTTTTTTTTTTTAAATTTTATTTGGAAACAGGGTCTCACTAAGTTGCTGAGAGCCTCACTAAGTAGCTGAGGCTGGCTTTGAACCCGTGCAATCCTCCTGTCTCAGCCTCCCAAGCACGGGGATTACAAGCGTGCGCCACCACGCCCGGCTTAACATCCACTTTTTATGACATCACTTTGGGGGGAAATAACCCAGTCAATTAAGAATGATACTAGTTTAGACTTTTAACCAAGATCCAAAGTCCTAACAATAACTGTGCTTATTGCAAAATTACTCTTATTAATACATCTGGAATTATTTATTAGTTACAGTTATGCCCCTCAGCAATTGTTAATTCAACTGTGAATAGACTAATTAGATTTGCAGGGCCAAATAATCTTTAAAGGGATGAGACTATAAATTACCCAGTTAACTCGTTAGAAATAAAAAATAAGAATTAGGGCCTTATGTTATATAAATCAGTGCTGAAGTCAGACTGTCTGAACTGGAATCCCAGCTCCACCACGTAATAGTAATAAGCAACCTGCTTCACATCACAAGATCTCAAGATCCTTTCTAGAAAAAGCCTAATAATAATGCTTTCAGGATTATTTTGAGGACTGAATCAACATAATGTACATACTACAATGCCTGGCACGAGGGTAGTTTGGTGGGTGGGTGGGTGAGTGGATGGATGGATGGATGGTGGACAGATGGATGGACGGACGGACGGATGGACAGACGAGCAGCAAGAATACACGTACTCTATAGCCACTCGGTAGCACTGTCATCTTCATCATTGTTCTTAAATACTTACTGGAAAGGTATTTGATTTTCCATTAGGAGAAACTACCTCAGCTGCTTCAACCCTAAAAGAAAAAAATCAGAAAATACTTAAGAAAACAATGGGCCATAAAGTCTAGGAATCTGTATGGTTAGTAAATCTTTATTTTGATTTACAAATCCAGCCTCTACACATTCAGTCAGTCACATTCTAACACTGTGGCTTGGATGAATCTCCTAAGATTCCCACGTTTCTTGAGGCAGTGGCCACTTAAAAAGTGTTGGCACGGGCCAGTAATCCCTGTACTTGGGAGGCTGAAACAAGAGGATCGCAGGTTCGAGGACTGCCTCACCTCAGCAAGCAGTGAGACTCTCACTAACCTAGCAAGACCTTGTTTCAAAATCAAAATAAAATAGGGCCGGGGGTGTAGCTCAGAGGTAGAATGTCTCTGAGACCAAGCCTCAGAACAAAAAAAAGCCGGGCGTGGTGGCGCACGCTTGTAACCCCAGCATTCGGGAGGCTGAGACCTGGAGGATCGCGGTTCGCAGACAGCCGCAGCTACTCAGTGAGGCCCTGTGCAACTCAGTGAGAGCCGGTTTCAGAATAAAAAATAGGGCAGGGGGTGTAGCTCGGAGGTCAAATGCCCCTGGGTTTCATCCCTAGACCTGCAAAAAGAAAAAGAAAGAAAGAAAGAAAGAGAGAGAGAAAGAGAAAAGAAAAGAAGAAGAAAGGGAGGAAGGCAGGAAGGAAGGGAGGGAAAGAGGGAGGAAAGTTTCTTTACCAGTAGTGCAAAGTATGCTTCCTTTATGAACTCTAGGCCAATCTGGTATCCCAGGCTTTATCAGGGCAGTGTGTTACATGACAAAAGCTAACTGATATATTCACTGAAATGGATATCAGTTAAAAAAAAATACACAACAAAACAACTGATATAGCCCATAAAGTTCCAGTCATTCTTTTTACAGTTATGTTTACTTTGATTTATAATTAACATCATAGTGATGTTATAATGATTTATAATTAACATCATAGTGATGCTGGTAGAGAGTAAGGACCATATAGATGTGCTAAATATATTTTTATCCATTTATTTATTTATGTTGGTGGTACTGGGGTTCCTGGAAACCCTTCTACATCCGGGCTACACTCCCAGACCTATTTTTATATTTTTATTTGGAAACAGGGTTTCTTAAGTCAGTGTGGCTGGCTTCAAACCTGCGTGAACCTCCTATCTCCGCCTCCCAAGCACGGAGATTACAAGCGTGTGCCACCACGCCTGGCACTAAATATATTTTTAAATTAAAAACATGCTTTAAAAGTAATCTGACTAAGCTGAGTATGGTGGCACATGCTTGTAATCCCAGCATTTTGGAGGCTGAGACAGGAGGACTGTGGTTTGCGGGCAGCCTCAGCTACTTAGTGAGGCCCTTTGCAACTCAGTGAGACCCTGTTTCAAAATAAAGAATACAAAATAGGGCTGGGGGTGTAGCTCAGAGGTAGAATGTCCCTGGGTTCCACCCCCAGTACCGCAAAAAAAAAAAAAAAAAAAGCAATCTGACAGATGCACACGCAGGATGCTGTGCCCTGGCAGGGGCCTGTCTACCTCTGCCTGGTCTGCTGCTCCTCCCTCTCTACAGATGCAAATCCAATGATCCCTGAACTCAGCTTAGTTTCGCTACCTCCAAGAGGCCTTCCCCGCCGCCTCAGCAGGCAGCAGCTCACCTTCACAAACACCAGGGCGGCACCGAGACTTTGTAAGGGCCTTAGCGCCTGTCGCTTTCTACAGGAGGTACATGAGTCTATCTCCCCAGACACGTTCTGTGTTCTAGTTAGAGGAACCATGTTCGCCACTGTCATGTCTTGCACCAGGTCTTAACGCCTGGGCTTCAGAACGGTGTCTCATCAATAAACTTGCTGAAGGCACTTACGTGAATTGATTTCCACAATATTCACTGAACATGGTAACAATAATATCAAGAACTATTTTTGCCTGCAAAAGAAGAAAATTAACATTATGGTAATCTACATAGTCTCTCTTCATGCAGATGGTAATGAGCACTTAACATAATTTAGTACCTACACATTTAAAAATAGACCTTTCTGTACACATTCCAAGAAAGGAAGTGGAGGAAAAGCTGTGTGAAGGCCCACTCTTCCCTTCAGGTGCTCTGCATTTATGCCGTTCTGAGAGTTACAACCCGTGGCTGAGACAGATCGTTTAGTGCCCCGACCTCGGTTCCCCAGGTTTCAGGACAAAGAAGGCTACAGACTGGGGTAAATGTTATCTACATCCTACGTCTGTGAAACCAGACTGCTTGGGTCCTGGCTCGGCCACCTCCTAGCGGTGTGACTCTGCACAGCCTACCTCTCCTCACTCCATCTCGGGTTTCTTGTTTCTTTTTTCTTCTTTTTGGCGGTACTGGGGTTCCTGGAAGCCCTTCTATCTCTGGGCTACACTCCCAGACCTATTTTTATATTTTTATTTGGAAACAGGGTCTCTTAAGCCAGCGCGCACGGCTGGCTTCGAACCTGCGCGATCCTCCTGTCTCTGCCTCCCAAGCGCGGGGATTACAAGCGTGCACCACCATGCCCGGCTCTAATTCTTCCATTTTAAAGTTAAAAAAAATATGTAACTTTTTATTAAATTCCTAGGCAGACATTAAGTGCTCATTAAACATTTCTCAAGTTAATGAAACACCATAAACAAAGTATAGAATATCAAAATAGTTTTAATTTTCTAAATTTCTAAGTCATGTTCCCACCTACCAAATAAATATAGTTTAATATGAACCATATAGTCTTGGCCTAGAAGTAAACACTATACTGTCTGATGGTACAAAATTAGAATAAAAACTGTACTTACCTTAGTAAAGTCAGTTCCAGTGCATTCAATAAATACATTTTTTGTATTTACTGTTATTTTGGAATGATTTCCTGCAATAAACACAGAGCAGTAAAAACAAATCGGTTTCAGAAATGTCAGTGTATAACATGACTCAACAAAACAAAAAACACATTTTAAACTTAGAATACAACAGAATCTACCACAGGTAAGGGGATATGGGACTTTTATTGTAAGCTACCTACTGCAAGCTGGAGAGTACTGATCAATAACATCAGGCCTCTAAGTGTTACCTTAATTAATTGTTAACACAACCCTATCATATAACTACAGACAACTAAGATTTGAAAAGATGACGCTGCTTGATGAGGATTACAAACTCTTAGGCAGCAAGATTAAGATTTGGACTAGGTGGTTAACTCTGAGGCCCATGTTTTTGTTTTTGGTATTGGGATTGAACTCGGGAGCATTCTACCTCTGAACCATACCCCCAGCCATATATATATATATATATATATATATATATATATATATATATATATATATATATATATTCTTTTTAAATTTATTTTTGGTGGTACTGGGGGAGGAACCCAGAGGCTTTCTACCTCCGGGCTATACTCCCAGACCTTTTTTATATTTTATTTGGAAACAGGGTCTCACAAAGTTGCTGAAAGCCTCACTAAGTAGCTGAGGCTGGCTTCGAACCTGTGTGATCCTCCTGTTTCAGCCTCCCAAGCGCAGGGATTACAAGCGTGCGCCACCACGCCCGCCCGGCCTATATTTTTTATTTTGAAACACAGTATCACTACATTTAAAGGTTTGCCTTGGCCGGGTGTGGTGGCGCACGCTTGTAATCCCAGTATTCAGGAGGCTGAGACCGGAGGATGGCAGTTTGCAGACAGCCTCAGCTACTTAATGAGGCCTTCCGCAACTTAGTGAGACCCTGCCTCAAAATAAAGAATAAAAAATAGGGCTGGGGGTGTAGTTTGGAGGTCAAATGTCCCCGGGTTCCATCCCCAGACCCGGAAAAAAAAAAAAAGGTTGGCCTTGAATCTGTGATCCTCCTGGCTCAGCCTCCCAAATACTAAGATTACAGACTTATGCAGGGGATGCTGGCCAGAGGCCCATATTTTTGACCACTGTAACTGCTAGAGTCTGAGATTTCAAAGAGATACTCCTTTACATGTGAAACAAGTTAAACCAACACATTCAGACTGCCTCATAAAAATAGCCTTCAAAAAGAAATTAGAAAGCCGGGCATGGTTGTGCATGCTTGAAATCCCAGTTCTTGAGAAACTGAGACAGGAGGATCGCAAGTTCAAAACCAGTCTCAGCAGTTTAGTGAGGCTCTCAGAAACTTAGTGAGACCCTGTTTTCAAATAAAATATAAAAATGGGTCTGGGGAGGTAAAGGCCCCTTGGTTCCATTCCCAGTGCCCCCTTCAAAAAAAAAAAAAAAAAAAGAAAAGAAAAGAAAAAGAAAGAAAGAAATTAGAGTACAAAATGTAGACAGTTTAAACCAGGTGTGGTAACACATGACTATAATCCTAGTACTCTGGGAGGCTGAGACTGTAAGATTGCAGACTGAAGTCCAGCCTCAGCAATTCAGCAAGGCCCTCATCAACTTACTGAGACCCTGTTTCAAAAAATAAAAAATTGAGATATGGATATAGCAGTAAGATGAAACACCCCTGGTTTCAATCCCCAGAACCAATAAAAAACAATAAACAAAATGTTTTAGTTTAACTATAAAACTACAGCCAGAGTTTGACTCTGAGTTTAACCAAATCAATTACTGCTATAACCAAAGCGTCAACATAAATAATAAAAATAGTATAATGCATTAAAAATAGTCATGCATTTATAAAATATATAATAACCAGCAATAAAATGTATTTAATAGATGAATGAAAACAAGTATTAAAATAAAATCTACAAATCAGGCATGGTGGTGCATGCTTGTAATTTGAGAGGCTGAGACAGGAGAATGGCAATTCGCAGCCAGCCTCAACTACGTGGTGAGGTTCTTTGCAGCTCAGTGAGACCCTGTTTCACAATAAAGAATAAAAAATAGGGTTGGGGGTGTAACTAGGAGGTAGAATACCCCTGGGTTCCATCCCCAGTACTGCAAAAAATATAAATAAGTAAAATTAAACTTACAAAAGAATCAAGAGTCTCAGATTGAATTGTTTGATTTGATTCAGCCAAGTCCATTGAGAATTCTACAAAAATCCTTTAGAATGAGAAGAAACAGCAATAATCCAAGATGCTTATAAAGTGACTCACCATTGATGATCGGAGGCATCGACAGGACAACACCGTTGCTATCATAGATCACTGGGTACAGAGGTTTGTTTTCAATGATATGTAAATAATGTTTGAGGTGATTGTCAGTCTAAAAAAATTAGGTGGAACAAAATAATGTTCTATTTTTTATTACTATAGTTCAATTTATACATGAACCTGATATTAGAAGAGGGGAGAATCAGAAAAACATTAAAACATGTCAAATCACAGAAAGTCCTAAACTTAGAAGACTTGCAAACTTAAATTAGTATCTTAATATCCTATTCAACTTCATCTCCTACTGGGAAGAGATAAGAAGATCACTGAGCTATTTTTCAAGTATGGTCGAGTCATCTGAAACAAAATGCAAACCAGCACAAAGCTATCTGAATAAACCCAAAGAAATCATGTGCGAATCAGGTCAAAGATAGCTGCTACTTCTTCTACATGATGCTCACTATTTTTACTTGTTATTTGCAATCTAAAGTGGCACTGAATTAATTTTCATCGTTGGACTCAAAAATGCTAATGGGAGGCAGACATTTTCTAACGATTCCTCACAACACACAAAACTAGCAAAATATTGTATTCCTTATACTAGCTTGAATTTTAATTATATACACATTCAGCCGGGCGTGGCGGCACCGGCTTGTAATCCCAGCATTTGGGAGGCTGAGACAGGAGGATCGCGGTTTGTGGACAGCCTCAGCTACTTAGTGAGGCCCTCTGCAACTCAGTGAGACCTGGTATCAAAATAAAGAATAAAAAATAGGGCATGGAGTGTAGCTCAGAGGTTGAATGCCTCTGGGTTCCATCCCAGACCCGCAAAAAAAAAATAATAATAATAGTTATATACACATTCAAAGATTACTATATGGTGTAGTCTATTTCAGAGGTTCTCAATTCTATAAGTCCTTTAAAATCATCCTAGAGATTTAAAAAGTAAAAACAAACAAAACAAAA
This sequence comes from Muscardinus avellanarius, assembly GCF_963383645.1. Taxonomy (NCBI): domain Eukaryota; kingdom Metazoa; phylum Chordata; class Mammalia; order Rodentia; family Gliridae; genus Muscardinus; species Muscardinus avellanarius. The sequence continues at coordinate 16,630,001 of NC_137787.1, read as the reverse complement.
TGATCTAGGCCCTACTCTAAGTCAGATGAATCAGTATCTTTTGGTTGGTCCCCAGATATTATTATTTTCTACAAAGCATTCATTACATTTCCCTAATTCTAAGACTTGCTTTGATGATATCTGAAGACTTTATTACAAGCTAATATATACTAAAAAAGAATATTTACCTTGTAGATGTTCATTAATTCACAGGCCGTATACTCCTTGGTCTTATTCAGAGGCTTGAATTTGATATCTGAAGGACGCTTTGCAGTAAAGGTAAATGGGCCTGACAAAGTGTCCAAGTCATGGGTACCAATGGCAACCAGTGCTCTTTTCCTAAATATTGAGAGAAAGTGGAAAAGGGGAAAGGAAGGGAAAGGAAGAGGGAAATAGATCTGAATATACAAAAGCAGAAATCCAAAAATAACATAGACTCTCTGCTTTAAAATTTTTATTTTAAATACTTCCCTAAAATAGTCCAGTGCTACTATATGGCATCTTAGTGGGATATAATGAACAAATTCTCACAACTACTTATTAAGGTAGTGATAGATTGTGGATACCCTCAGACTTAGCAAGACCCTGGTTTCAAAATAAAAAGAGCTGGGTGTGGTGGCACATGCTTGTAATCCTAGTACTTGGGAGGCTAAGAAAGGAGGATCGCAGATTCAAAGCCAGCCTTGGCAACTTAGGGAGGTTCTCTGCTAAGCTGATACCTTATTTCATAAATTAGTGAAACCCTGTTTCCAAATAAGAAATAAAATTGGGCTGGGGGTATAGCTCAGAGGTAGTAAACCTCTGGGTTCAATCCCCAGTACCACAAACAAAGAAAAAAAATAAAGGCTGGGGGTGTAACTCAAAGGTAAATGACTCTAGGTTCAATCCCCAGTATTAAAAAAAAAAATGTTTAGCAAAAACTAAAGGAATTATGACCGCTAGACCCGCATTACAGAAAATTCTCAAGGAAACACTGTGAATAGGAACGTACCAAACATTCTCAATATATTAGCTCACCAAATGTTTCAGAAGAGTAAGTCAGTAAGAACAGAACAAAGAATATTCAAAACGTCCCAAAGAAAATTAACAAAACGTCAAGGACAACTATGTACCTTTCAGTAATAAAGGGAAGAACAGGCCCCATCATACTAACAGTGGTAACTTCACTATTCCATCTCACCAATAGATAGGTCACCTGGACAAAACTCAACAGTCAGAGATGTGCGGCACTGCGGATCAAATGGACCCAATGCACATTTATAATGCATGCTGTCCAACGGCTGCAGGATACAGATTCTTTTCATCAACACATGGAACATTTTCCAAGATAGATCACGCATGATGCCATAAAGCAAGCCATGATTTTTTCTTCTTTCTCCCTTTTTTTTTGTGTGTGGTACTGGGGATTGAATCTAGGGACCTTCTAGGTCTGAGCTGTACCTCAGCCCTTTTTATTTTTGTTTTTAAAACAAGGTTTCACTAGATTGTTAAGAGTTAAGTAGTGGTATGTTTTTGTTTTGTTTTGGGGTTTTTTTGTTGTTGTTGTTTTGTTTGGGGTTTTTTTGGTGATACTGGGGATTGAACCCAGAGGGATCTACCTTTGAGCTCTATCCAGCCCTATTTTTTCCCCCAGAACTGGGGATTAAACCTAGGAGCATTCTACCTCTGAGCTACAACCCTGAGCCCTATTTTATTTTTATTTTGAAACAAGGTCTCACTAGGTAATGAGATTCTCATTACTTGCTGATTGCTGAGGTTGTCCTCGAACCTGCAATCCTCCTGTCTCAGACTCCCAAATACTGGGATTACAAGTGTACGCCACCATGCCTGACTTAATGTCTAGTTTCATTCTACAGTGATCTGATAAAATGAAAAAAGTTATTTCAATTTTTTTAATTATATAAAACTTGAAGCTGGACATGGTGACACATGCCTATAATCCTAATATTTAGGAAGCTAAAACAGGAAGATTGCAGGTTCTAAGCCAGCCTCAGCAACTTTGCAAGGCTAGTTCAATCCCCAATTAACACTTAAAAAAAAAAAGAAAAGTAAGAATGAACCAGCATTTGGGAGGTGGAGACAGGAGGATCAAGGTTCATGGACTGCCTCAGCTACTTAGTGAGGCCCTTTACAACTCAGAGAGACGCTGTTTCAAAATAAAGAATAAAAAATAGGGCTGGAAGGCGTAGTTCGGAGGTAGAATGCCCCTGGGTTCAATCCCCAGTACTGGGGGGGGGGGGGAGATGAACCAAATACATAGGTTGGTTCCATAATTTATCTATTGTATATCACTATACAATATCACTATAGTGATACTCAGGCAGTGATATTCAGGCTGACGATGTAGCTCAGAGGTATAATGCCTCTGGGTTCAATCCCCAGTACACAACAAGGAAATAAAAACTCACTTTTCTATTTTTATTCAAGACATATGTAACTGTCAATATACCTTGAGATAGCTGGGCATGGTTTGTAATTCCCACATTTGGGAGGCTGAAACAGGAGGATCATGGTTCGAGGACAGCCTCAGTTACTTAGTGAGTCCCTTTGCAACTCAGAGAGACCTTGCTTCAACATAAAGAATAAAAAAACAAGGCTAAGGGTGTAGCTTGGAGGTAGAATGACCCTGGGTTCCATCCCCAGTACTGCAAAAAAAAAAAAAAAAAAAAAAAATTACACACACACACACACACACACCTTGAGATCAATAAGAAATAACTTTTTTTTTTTTGGTACTGGAAATTGAACCCAGAGGCATTCTACTTCAAGCCAGATTTTATTTCTTATTTGGAAAAAGGGTCTCACTAAGTTGCTGAGAGCCTTGCTAAGTTGCCAAGGCTGGCTTTGAACCTGTGTTCCTTCTGTCTCAGCCTTTCAAGTACTGGGATTACAAGTATGCACCACCAAGGCTGGCTATGATATAACTTACTTCAAGACCAACACAGAACAACTTTATATACTGAAGGCTTGGGTTTCTCATCATATCTAAATATATCATTTTTATTAGGAGTTTTTGAAATACTGAAATTATTTCAAGGACTCCCATCCTTACCTTCCTTGACTTTTAAGAGTTTAGAAATTATAGGTTTGAATATCACTGCACCAAAGAGAGTTGTGCAGGAAATGATGAATAGTAACGTAGAGATAGAATTAAGTATAATTTAGTAACTTAAAGTCCAGTTTATTCATTCATTCATTTTTTTTGTGCTAGGCACAGATGCTATCACTAAACTATACCCCCACACTCAAATTCAAGTTTTATCTATCTATCTGCAATTATATTTATATAAAAAACTGAGATGAAGATTGAACCCAGAAGCATTCTACCTCTGAGCTATACCCCCAACTTTATTTTTAGTCTTTATTTTGAAACAGGGTCTCATGGCTGGCTATGAACCTATGATTCTCCTGTCTCAGCCTCCCAAGTACTGGGATTACAAGCGTGCACCACCACACCTGGCCGATTTTTTTTATTTTGAAACAGGGTTTCAGTAAGTGGCAGAGGGTCTCACCAAGTTGCTGAGGCTGGACTTGAACATGTGATCCTCCTGTCTCAGCCTCACAAGTACTGTGATTACAGGCTTGCAACTGTAATTACAGGCTTCGTCTTCATTGTTTGTTTGTTTGTTTTCAGTACTGGGGAATCCACCTCTGAGCTACACCCCCAGCCCCATTTTTTATTCTTATTTTGAAACAGGGTCTCACTAAGTTGCAGAGGGCCTAAGTAACTGAGGCTAGCCACGAACCTGTGATCCTCCTGTCTCAACCTCCCAAGTAATGGGATTATAAGCATATACCACCATATCCATATTTTTTTCATTTTTAAAATTCTACACCATACTTCAAATTACCAAAGCTAATACTTAGTAGTATAATTCATTAATAATGATTTGAACAAAATGATAAAAAAAAACAAGAAAATCTCTAGGACTAGATAATTCTCTATATAGTACTCAAAAAATATCCACCATTTCTTCATGAATATACCAAATGTAAATGGTAACAAATATATATCTGGTAAAGCAAAATTAAATTCTCACATACAATTCATTTAGGAATATTGAAAAACAATCTACAGACGAGGAGGAAACAGAAAGATGTACAGAGGGAGGAAGGCAGAAGGAGGAGAGTGAGAGGGGACGCCAAGCAGAAAACAGGCGAAACCCGAACCTGCAAATGTTCTGGTGCAATTTCTCCTGAAGTTCAATGAAGCTGTCATATCGATCTTGAGTAAACTTTATATTCCGGAGAACTGCTGCTACTGCAAAAGGGCGTACTTTAGCTGTCTGAAAATCAAAAGGCCATTAAGATGGTAAATATTGAGGCTTTTCTCTGTAGTAAGAGCTCATAAGAACATGGCTGCTCTCCTGACAATGCTACAGGGTTTGATTCAAACAAGTGTACTTTCACTTATTCCATCGACAAGTAATAAGAGTGGTAATCAAGAGCTAGTCACTGGCCTCACAGAATTTACATTTCAGTAAGATTTCTAAAAACTTACAAAAGCATTGGGAAAATTAATATATAGAAATAATATGCTCATAGTTTATACTTTCACTAAAATAACCCCTTTAAATGTAAATGCTAGCCGGGCGTGGTGGCGCACACTTGTAATCCCGCACTTGGGAGGCAGAGACAGGAGGATCGCGCAGGTTCGAAGCTAGCCGCGCTGTCTTAAGAGACCCCTGTTTCCAAATAAAAAAGTATAAAAATAGGTCTGGGAGTGAAGCCCGGAAGAACGTTTTCCAGGAACCCCAGTACCACCAAAAATAATAATTAATAATAATAATAATAATAATAATAATAATAGTAAATGTAAATACTAAGCAAGCACTCTGACAATAAGCAGCAACCCCAGGCCCCAGCCCTCAAATGTGTTTTATTTAATTTTTGGTCTTGGGAATAAAATCAGGAGGTTCTACCTTGATGTTATGTTTACAGTCCTACTTTTTTTTTCTTGAAACAGGGTCTTACTGAGTTGATGAGGGCCTTGCTAAATTGCTGAGGTTGGCCCTGAACCTGCAGTCCTCCTGTGTGAGCCTCCCAAATACTGAGATTACAAGTGTGGCACCATGCTGAGTTTTAAATATGTTTTAAAAAATTATTTGAAGATTTTCCAAAATTATTTATGGACAATAGGTACTTTGCTCTCTTTTGTTTCTTGGTAATAAGTTGATACTAGAGCTAGGGACTAAAACACCCATTTTAGCAAAGGATTACAGAAAACTGCAGTGATAGAAAAGTCAGATTTGTTCCTGTTTCCTCCCACCTTATAGACACACACAGAGTCCTTATAAAGGGAAAATAAGTTGGGCCTGGTGGTTTACGCCTGCAATCCTAGTACTTGGGAGGCTAAGATGGGAGAATCGTGAGTTTGCAGACTGTCAGCAACTCAGCGAGAGTACTTCCAAATAAAAAATAAAGTAGAGCTGAGGAGTGGTCCAGAGGCAGAAGGCCCCTGGATCCCATCCCCAGTACCATAAAAAAAGGGGGGAGAGGGGTAGGAATAAGAACTTATTACCTCTTCTGTGATGATCAACTTTTGAATTTCTCCATTAGGCATTACCCGTTTATATACTGGAGCTTTTATCCTAAAAGAATAGTAACACAAGGTTACTCATAGTCAAAATATTTGATAAATTGATTATATACTACGCTTAAATAAATAGTATACATATCAATAAAATTAGGGCAATGGATGACGGGCTATAGTTAAGTAATAATAAAAACATTATTACATTATTAGTTAAGTAATAATAAAAACTAACAAACTTTCTAATATTTAAAGTTGCCCAGAAATGGTACAAGATGCTTTAGGTAACGAGTTCCTATCACTGGAGTCCCGGCAAAGGCTACAAAACCATTACCATACAGAGCGGGCTGTGGCGGCCCAGGCCTATGATCCCAGAACACTGTCCACACTGCTGGATTAGATGACCTGTAAGTTTTATTGCACCCACAAGACTGAGCTTCTAAGAAAACAACAGGGTTAATTAAAAACACAGATTCCCTGGTCCTACCTAGATCCACTGAATTGGAAAGGCCAGCTAAAGGCTTGGTAAGTGGTGCATTTTAAAAGCGTCTCAGGGCAGTTTTTGTCAACAGGAGTTGGAGCTACTCTCTTAAGGCGATGCTTCTCAAACTTCAGTGTGTGTCCAATCAGCAGAGGACTTTGTTAAATATCAGATCCCGATTCAATGGATCCGGGCTGAGAATCTGCTCTTATAACAAGCTCTCTAATGATGCAGACGCTGCTGGTCCATGAACCATATTCTGCTTCAAGTTGCAAAAGTTTTAAGTCACTTTCCTAATCACATCTAATAATAAAGATCACACACGGTGCCTATTAAAAATACAGATTCTGTCTGTCCGGGCGTGATAGTGCACGCTCGTAATCCCAGCATTCAGGAGACGGAGACCGGAGGATTGCAGTTGGCGGACAGTCCCAGCTACTTAGCAAGGCCCTTCACAACTCAGTGAGACCCTGTTTCAAAAATAAAAAAGACCAAAAATAGGACTGGGGGTATAGCTCAGAGGTATAATGCCCTTGGGTTCAATTCCCGGGACAGCAAAAAAAAAAAAAAAAAAAAAAAAAACAGATTCTGAACCAGCAGGTTTAGGAAACATACTCTGAAAGGGTTTTCTTAACCCTAAATAAGCATGTGATCATTACGCATAGAACAAATTTGGTCAATCCCAAAATTATAAGTACCTTAACCAAGCAACTAATCATTATCATTTCACAAACAACCCCATCATTCATCTGCTTTTCATAATTTCACAATCTAAGACACACACACAGATAATAAGTAATAAAAAAAACAGAGTTCTTTTTGATAGCTATTTCTTTTACCTTTTTCACTATATATATTCCTTACATTCTCTCTATATGTTACATGAAGAGTTAGAAGGGACCTTAAAAATCTTCATTATATAAAAGGCAATTGAAACTTAAGAAGCCAATTGACATGCCCAATGTGTAGGCCGTCATAAGACATTCAGGTTTTCTAAAGCTTCCTTCAATTCTTAAGACAAACATAAACTATTGCCACCTCTACTTTCCCTCCCAAACTTTAACATAGCTAGTGAACTATCCATTCCAGCAAGATTATTGGGGGAAATCACACAAACCTGCTAGAGAACTTATTTTGCAGTACTGGGGATGAAAGCCAGGGCATTCTACCTCAGAGCTACACCCCTAGCCCTATTTTTCATTCTTTATTTTCAAACTCACTGAGTTGCGAAGGGCTTAAGTAGCTGAGGCTGTCTGCAAACCCTGATGCTCCTGCCTCAGCCTCGCAAATGCTGAAATTACAAATGTGCACCACCATGCCTGGCTTCCTAAAGAACTTTTTAAGAAGCCTGAAAGCCATTAACCTCCAGTTTTCAAATATATCCCCAAAACAAAAGACCATGACTCAATAATCAGGTAAATTTTCAAATGGCTACCATCTCCATGACTCATTTTAATCATCCCTCTGTGCTGATCTAAACTCTGTGCTCATACAAGTTTTCTTAAAATAATGGTTGCCAATGCATAGGGGAAGAAAAGCAAGAGACCTGCATTAGCATTTTCTCACCTTTCTTTGAAGACCTGAAGTCCTCGAACTAATCCTTCCAGGCACAGGAGATCATATCTATTGGCAGGAACATCAATTTTGTAAAGAACAACATCGGAGGCCCCCTGTGCCTTTACGTTACCTTGTTCCTTACATATTATTTCCTTCTCAGAAGTCTAAAACAAGAAAAAAAAGTTAATAAAATCACTATAATATTCTTTGCTGCACCAAACATGGATTTATTATATCTACAATAAATGGGTTTATTATATCGACATCATGTGGTTTGATTTTTTTTTTTTTTTTTTGGTATTGGGGATTGAATTCAGAGACAGTCGACCTCCAATCTCTCCCCCTAACCCAATTTTATTTCGGAGACAGCATGCCCCCTAGGTTTAATCCCCAGCACCAATCAATCAATCAATCAATAAATGAGAAAGATAACCATTGCCAAGAAGTCAATTCCTATTTGTTATGTTTATGACAACAGGGAACTATAAATATATTCTAAAATTTTCAATCAAAATAATGTTATTTAAGATGTATGGCTACAATGCACCAATTAAGAAAAAAAAGAAAAAATGATGTTATATTTCAATTGTTAGTGTTACTATTCATTTGGAAACCCAACCTTACTGAGAACTGCCACTGTTTACACCACCAATAAGCAACTAAAATAACTGATAAGATTTCTATTAACAGATACGATGTTTTTACGTGCTGTGCTCCTGATGTTCCAGTGAGCAGTTCAAACCTCTGCCCACATGAAAAACTATAATCTGCACTTGCACAGTACTCAGAGGAACTCACTTCTGCTCACTAAGCACTAGCACCCAGGTCACCTCTGAGCAGCCACAGAAGTCCACAGAGTGCTGGGACTGTGCAGAGCCGCGACAAGCCCAAGGCGTGTAGGCACCTAGAATCTTGGGAGGCAAGAGGAAGAAAAGGAGGCAGAGGGAAGAGCAGAAAAAGGGAAAAGAGGAGGAGAGGATGGGGAAAGGCAGGAGGAGGAAGAGAAAGAACCAACATTGTAGGATGTGGTGGCGCACACCTGGTGGCGCACACCTAGGAGGCTGGGACAGGAGGATAGCAGGTTCGAGGCCAGTCTCAACAATTTAGTGAGACCATGTTTCAAATTAAAGGTAAAAAGGGCTGAGGTGTAACTTGGAGGTAGAAGGCCCCCCCACACGTTTAACCTCCAGTTCCAATGACCGGTTGTGATTTTTTTTTTTTTTTTTTTTTTTTTTTTTGTGGCACTGGGGTTCCTGGAAACCCTTCTACCTCCGGGCTACACTCCCAGACCTATTTTATATTTTTTATTTCGAAACAGGGTCTCTTAAGCCAGCGAGGCTTCCTGTCTCTGCCTCCCAAGCGCGGGGATTACAAGCGTGCCCCACCACGCCCGGCTCAATGACTGGTTTTTAGTGAAGAAAGCTGAGTGTCCTCAAGGGGAGTGGTAGGTTTCAGGATGGACCCACGCAAAGAGAGAGAAAACATGATTATGAGATTAATGAAAGTATCTGAATAAAAAGTGAGCTAATTTTTTTTTTTTTGCAAAATACACACATATACAGAACAGCTAAAATATTTCATTTTCAGTATTATTTCATGGAAAGACCACATACGGGCTCGGAGTGGTGACATAATTAATGCCTGTACTCCAAGCGCTCGGGAGGCTGAGATAGAAGGATCCAAAGATACAAAGACTGAGTCTGCCAGTGGTGCCATTTGACAAAAATCTTTTACGAATCAAAGACCACATACATAAATTTCAGAGCAAGAAAGCACCTGTAAAAACCATATAATCCAAGCCAGGTGTAGTGGCAAGTTTGTAATCCCAGTACTTGGGAGGCTGAGACAGGAGGATCACAGGTTCACAGCCAGCCTCCACAAAAGAGTGGGCCCCTCAGACCTAGTGAGACCTTGTTTCCAAATAAAGAAATAAAATCAGGCTAGGGGTGTAGCTTGGAGAATGCCTCTGGTTCATTCCCCAGTATGCCCCCCAAAAAGAGATTATATAATCCAAACCCCTTATTTGACAAATGAAAAGAAGGCCCACCAGAAAGACTAATGTACGAAACCCAGAGAGGCAAAGTAATCTTCCCCTGAAGACAGAGAACACAAGAAATCATCCTAGTTTAACTACAGAGATAAAACATAGCCATCTCTAACAACTGAGGTTATACACAGAATTATCTAGAAAATAAATACCTAATACATACAATTTCATCGAGTTCCAGACCAAATTCAAAACATAGTTCATCAAATTCTTCGTCAGCTAGAGGGAGTAAAAAAAAAGAGAGAGACCATTAATTATGATCTGTTCACAAAAGAGAACTATATATTAAACTGTATTTTCTTATTACTAGTTACCTTACACTGAGCGATCAGCAAATAGGACATTCATCACCATTCAATAACACAAAAAAAGTTTTGTCAAAAATTTTTAAAAGGTAAAAAAAGGAAAAACTCTTAAAGGACTGATAATACTAGCATCAACTATAGGATTGGGTTACCAGTGCTGGGAAGTTTGCATAGACTCAGGAAAAAACAACCTGTTAAATAGAGATCAAATATAAAGTAGGCTGCAAAACACAAGCCCCACACAAAGGAAGGTCGTGCATGCCCCGTCATTTAGAGGTCTCCAAGGCAGCCTGACACCTGCCTTCCAGTCAAGCTGATCAGGTTTTGAATTCTGACTATCCCGTTTACCAGCTCCGAGGCTTGGGCATTTCGTAAATTCACCGATGTCATCTGTTAGGCCATCTTTTATGGCCATTTCTAGCACAACTGTTGGAAATATTTAAGTAAGATGAGGCAGATGGATGTGGCTTAGTATCCTAAAATATCGTGGGTCTACAATAATTAATAATGTCCTTTCTTCCACTCTGCTCTGATACCTGATGCAGCACTCACATATTAGCAAATTTTGAATGCAAACCGTCATTACCAGTATACGCCAGTGGAAAGCTGTCTTAAGATTCCTGACTCAGGGCTAGGACAGAGCTCTGTGGTGGAGTGCCTGCTTAGCGCACACGAAGCCCAAGGATCAATTACCACCCGGAGAGGGGGAAAAAAATCTGATCCAGATATAGAACTTCAGCTTAACAATGTTTATTAAGTACCCACTAAATGCCAGGTGCCAGAGGCAGGGTTACAAAGATAAACGACAATTTCCGCATTAAGTACTTCCTCATTCAGCAAAGAAACAAGCAGTGTAGGTAAGTCCAGAGGTGGCACACGGCTCCACTCAGGGTCACAAGGGCTTCAGGGACAGGACGTAGCCAGAGGCTGCGGGGAACGAAGCAAGAGCTTGGCCGAGTGGGACGTGCTCAATACGATGAAGCACCAGGTTCACGTCACGAAGCAGAACAAGCAGGAAGAGGACGATCGTGACGTGCCAATGACTTGCCCTCTCGTCCGTCTACTCGCATTGGGAGTTTCACTGAAGGGTTTTTCAGCTGGGCAAAAGCATGGTTAGATGGGGGGCTTTTGTGGTTGTCTGTCTGCAGTGATGGGGATCAAATCCAGGCCCTCACTCTGCTGAAGGAGCGCTTTTCCCCTGAGCTACCTCTCTGGCCCTAGACCTCCATTCTTGAGACTGGTGGCAGGGTGGAGGATGGACTGAAGTCAGAGCATCCTACAAGTGAGAAACGGTGATGGCTTCATCTAAACCAAAAACAATGCACACGAGGAAGAAGTAAACAGGAGAAATGTTCGAGGCAACATTGGTAAGGCTTAATGGCTGGTGGCAGGTGGACCAGGGAGTGAGCGGGAGTGTGGGATGACTCCCAGGTCTCTGGTTTCAGGAAACAAAAGGGTGGGATGTCACCAGCAGGTAGTGACACAGGTAACAGCCTGTAAGCTTCCCCTACCCCACACACTCACAGCAATCCCGCCTCCTGGAATTTATTTGTGCCCTTGTGTGGACTTAGTTCTGATGCAAAGCAGGAGCAGATTCTCCGGCTCAGCCACACCTTGAGATGACCGAGGCCCCAGTCCACAGCTTGTCCACATGTGGTGAGAGATGCAGGGTCAGAACCACGCGGCCAAGTCACTCTCTGGTTCCTGCCTCTCAGAAACTGTGTGAAATAATAAAGGCCCACTGTTTCACACGCCTAAATAATGGGTTAACTTATTATATAGCAATAGATTTTTTTTGTGTGTGTGTGAGTCTGGGGATGGAACCCAGGGACATTCGACCTCCGAGCTACACCCCCTGCCCTATTTTTTAGTCTTTATTTTGAAACAGGGTCTCACTAAGTGGTGGAGGGCCTTGCTAAGTAGCTGAGGCTGTCTGTGAACCCCGATGCTCCTGTCTCAGCCTCCCGAATGCTGGGATCACAAGTGTGCGCCACCACGCATGGCTGCAGTAGACTGTTAATACATTATCTTAGTCCCTGGAAGTGGAATGCTGTCATAACAAAAACTATATCTATGGGAGTAGCTTGGGAAAGGGACAGCAGGCCTGTAAATAAACCTAGTGCCTTCAAAGCTGTCAGTAAAGCCTGGAGGTCTCTGAGTGGGCTGCGGGTGTAGACGTGGAGGCAGTGCCTTGTAAAGCTGAAGGGCAACCCCTCCCACATACGGGCAGGAAGTTTAACAATGCAAACCAAGATTTTCAATCAGTGTTCAAAGTGCACCTTGGTTTTTTCCTTGCTACTTATGTGAGCTAAGAGATAAACTAAAGGGCTATGAAACAAAAAAATAAGCCAACATGTTGATTTTTAAAACGCTCAGCCGGGCATGGTGGTGCACTCCTCGGCACCACTGCCTCTACAGATGTAAAACTGCTAATTTTTCTTTTTCTTTTGAGGTATTGGGGATTGAATCCAGCGGCATTTTACCTCCGAGATACAGTCCCAGCCCTATTTTTTTTTTTCTTGCAGTACTAGGGATGGAACCCAGGAGCATTCTACCTCCAAGCTACAACCCCAGCCCTATTTTTTATTCTTTACTTTGAAACAGGGTCTCACTAACTTGTGGAGGGCTTTACTAAGTAGCTGACACTGGATGATCCTCTTGTCTCACCCTCCCAAGTACTGGGATTACAGGCATGTACCACTATACCTGGCTTAAAACTTCTAAAATTAAGAAATAACTTCCGAGCAAATATCAAATCCAAGGTATAAAATAAATTGAGGGTATGAGTGGAAAATATTAGAGTCCAAAGACAAAAGGCACATTTCATTGAAACAAAAGGTAATATAAAGAAATTAAGAGTATGCTTCACAAATTCAATTAATTACACAACAGAACTCAATTAGGAGCACTGTATAAAGGGAGGTCCAAAGAACAGAAACAGCTTATTTCAAAGTTTTGTGGATGGCATGGCTTTTGACTACTGAACAGGAAGTCAGTAAAATTCATCAAAGACACAGAAGTTTTTTAGAAGAAATATATAAGCAGAAACACTGCCAGCTCACACCTAAAAGGGAAGAAAAAACAAAACAAAACAAAGTCTTTGAACCTTCAAGATTCTATTAGCAGGAATCCACTGAGAAATTAATCATCTATGGAGCACATGCTTCCTGGGTATAAGATCTACTCAGTCAGCACTTGGGAGGCTGAGACAGGAGGATCGCACAGGTTCAAAACGAGCCTCAGCTACTTAGTGAGGTTCCCAATAACTTAGTGAGACCCTGTTTCCAAAAAAATATAAAATAGGCCTGGGAGTGTAGCCCGGAGGTAGAAAGCCCCTGGCTTCCACCCCCAGTACCAAAAAAAAAAAAAAAAAAAAAAATCTACTCAGAGGGTGGAACCAGTAGTGAAGAGGGGAGACACAGAGCCAGGGAAATTAAGCCAGACCTGGAGACCTTATCAAGGCCTCCCAGGGCTAAATTCGTAGGTGTCACAGTCAGGCATGGTGGCACACGCCTATAATTTCAATATCTGGGAGGCTGTCAGGAAGATCACAGGTTCAAGACCACCTTCAGAACTTAGCAAGATTCTCAGTAATTTAACAAGTCCCTGCTTCAAAACAAAATATAAATAAATAAATAAATAAATAAAATAAAATAAAAAGGACTAGGAGTGTAGCTTAGAGACATAATGTCCCTAGGTTCAATCCCAGGTACCAGGTAGGGTGTGGTGATACACATGTGTAATCCCAGTACTTGGGAGGCTAAGACAGGAGGATCACAGGTTTGCAGCCAGCCTCAGCTACTTAGTGAGGCCCCTTTGCAACTTAGTGAGACTGTGTTTCAAAATAAGAATAAAAAATAGGGCTGGGGCATAGCTCAAAGACAGAATGCCCCTGGGTTCAATCCCCAGCAACATGCGCACGCGCGCCCGCACACAGACACACACGCACACACACCCAGTACCAAAGGAAAAAAAGGCACCACTACCAATCTCACTAACACATACAGGGGAGCAGGGTGGAACGTAGGGGCGTGTATGTTTATATCACTTTTAATCTCATTCTGATCTAGTTACAATATACTAATAAAGCTATTTTTAAGAAGAGAAAAGAATATCCCACAACTAGACTTCAGAATGACCATGGACCAGTTACTTTGTGTCTTCCGCCCCCCCCCCTCTCTTTCTTGGTACTGGAGGTTGATCCCAGCAGCATTCTACCTCCAAGCTATACCTTCAGTCTTATTTTCCTTGGAAATAGGGTCTCACTGAGTTGCTGAGGCTACCTTGAAGCTGAGACCCCCTTATCTCAGCCTCTCAAGCACTGAGGTTGCAGATGTGGGCCACCACACCCTGCTCATTTTCTCCTCTTTTGAAGGGGAGTGTCTGTAGTAGTCATCCTGGACTGTCCCACCTCCGTAGGTCAGATGTTTGTGAGGCAGCTAACTCACTCAGGGACTACATCTGAAGAGCTAAGTCCACGTTCAGACTTGATTCGGATGACAGGGTTCTGGGTTCTCGACTGCTGTTGCAAGGGAGGACACGTCTGGGGACAAATATATTTTGCACGTGGGAGAATAAGAATCACTGGAGGACTGAGAGAGCCAGTCTCCAAGACAGCCCCAATAATCCCACCCCAGTAAATATAGTTCCCCTTCCACTTATGGTCAGGATTGGTCTGTGTGACCAAGAGAATATGAAAAGAGATGGTACAGCACTTCTGAGCAATTACTACTTTTCTGGGCTTCTAATTGCATCTCTCACTTACTTGCCCTCAGGCCTCTCATTCTGGGGCAAACAAATGAACATGTTGTAAACAATCCTATAGAAAAGACAAAGGGGAGCCGGGCGTGGTGGCGGACACCTCTATCCCAGTACTTGGGAGGCTGAGACAGGATGGTAGGTTCAAAGCCAGCCTCAGCAACTTTGCAAGACCCCATTTCCAAAAAAAAAATTGTGTGTGTGTGTGTGTGTGTGTGTGTGTGTGTATGTGTGTTTTACTGGAGATTGAACCCAGAGGCATTTTACCTCTGAGCTACAACTTCCAGCCTTATTTTATTCTTTATCTTGAAATAGAGTCTCACTAAATTAGAGAGGGTCAAGTAGCTGAAGCTGCCCACAAACTGTAATCCTCCTGTTTCAACCTCCCAAGTCCTGAGATTACAAGCACGCACCTTAGTGAGGCCCTTTGTAACTCAGTGACACCCTGTTTCAAAAATAAAGAATAAAAAATAGGGTTGGGGTATAGCTCAGAGGTAGAATGCCCTGAGTTTCATCCCTAGTACTGCAAAAAAAAAAAAAAAAAAAAAAAGCCAGGCATCATGGTGCACACCTGTAATCCCAGTACTTGAGAGGCTGAGACAGGAGGATTGCAGGTTCAAGGACAGCCTCAACATAGTAAAACCTTGTTTCAAAATAAAAAATAAAATAGGGTTATGAATGTAGCTCAGAGGTAGAATGACCCTGGGTTCAAGCCCCAGTGCAAAAAAAAAAAAAAAAGAAAAAAGAAAAAGAAAAAAGAAAAGAAAATACATGTTAGCTGGGGTAACGGCACACACCTATAATCCCAGTACTTGCGAAACTGAGACAAGGAAGATAGCGGGTTAGAGGACAGCCTCGGTCATGTAGACTCTCAAGCAATCAGCCAAACTGCTTCAAAACAAAAAATAAATAAAGGCCCAGAGTGGGCTGGGCGTGGTGGTGCACGCTTGTAATCCAGGCATTCCCGAGGCTGAGACTGGAGGATCGTGGAGGATCGTGGTTCCCGGACAGCCTCAGCTACTTTAGTGAGGACCTCTGCAACTTACTGAGACCCTGTTTCAAAATAAAGAATAAAAAATAGGGCAGGGGGTATAACTCGGAGGTCAAATGCCCCTGGGTTCCTGCAAAAAAAAAAGGACCAGAGAGGATGCTGAGAGTAAGAATGCCCCTGGGTTCTATCTCCAGTACAGAGAGATAGAGAGATAGATAGAGAGAGAGAGAGAGAAAGAGGTAAAGGGGTGGTGGTATCTGGAAGAAACAATGGAATTTCATATGGAAGGCTTCCCCTAAAAAAGAGAGACCACAGATAGGAAAAGAATGAACAAGACATCTGAAAGCAAGAAAAGAAAAAAAACAGAAAGAAGAGAAAATAAACAAGAAAGACCCACACTATTATTCGCTGTACATGCTGAACATCCAACTGTGACCACAACCCAACTGACACTTCAAAGGTCTCAAGAAAGAACACAATGCAAGCCAGTTTATATTGTGTTCAGATGCACCGAAGTATATCTCAAGAACATCAATCTTTCTGATCAGAATTTTCAAAAGACCCAGAAGCTAACAAACACTATGGGAATCGAGATTCCTTGCTCACTCCCTGGCTTGGAACTAATTATAGATGTTTTAAACAAGGATTTGCCACATACCATCTTGTGCAATTCTGGTAGCTATCATAAAACACTAGTCAGAACATGGCTTAGAAGAATAAGAAATACAAATAAGCATTTTAGGTAATAAAAAGTGATTAAAGAATTAGAGCCCAGTTCAAAGGGCAAGGGTATTACATCTACTTTCAAGACTTAAGACAGCACCCTATGGAGAATGACACCATGAGAATAGTTGATCTGTAAAAGTACCACTGGAGAAATGTTTTTTTATTTTTTATTTTGGTGGTACTGGGGTTCCTGGAAGCCCTTCTACTTCTGGGCTACACTCCAAGACCTATTTTTACATTTTTATTTGGAGACAGGTTCTCCTAAGCCAGCGCGCACGGCTGGCTTCGAACCTGCACGATCCTCCTGTCTCTGCCTCCCAAGCGCAGGGATTACAAGCGTGCGCCACCACGCCCGGCGAGAAATGTTTTTTTAAAAGCTAACTTTGAGCCAGGCGTGGTGGCGCACCCTTGTAATCCCAGCATTTGGGAAGCTGAGACCAGAAGATCGCAGTTCATGGACAGCTTCAGCTACTTACTGAGGCCCTCCCCAACACAGTGAGACCCTGTTTCAAAATAAAGAGTAAAAAATAGGACAGGGGGTGTAGCTCGGAGATCGAATGCCCCTGAGTTCCATCCCCAGATCCACAAATAATAATAATAATAATAATAATAATAATAATAATAATGAAATAAATAAAAGCTAACTTTGAAGCCAGGCATGGTGGTGCATGCTTGTAATACCAGTACTTGGGAAGGTGAGACAGAAGGAACACAGGTTTGTGGCCTGCCTAGCTACTGCGTGAGGCCCTCTGCAACTTAGTGAGACCATCATTCCAAATAAAAATAAAATAGGGCTGGGGTGGGTGGCAGAGGCTGAATGACCCTGGGTTCAATCCCCAGTGCTTAAAAAAGAAAAAAGCTAACTTTGTTTCTACAGTAATATTTGTGTGTGTGTATGGTAATGTGGTACTGGAAATCGAACCCGACAGCATTCTACTTCCAAGCTACAGTCCCATCCCTTTTTGTTTGTTTTCTTAGAAACAGGTCTCTCTAGGTTGCTGAGTTTCCCTATGTTGCTAAGGCTGGCCTCAAACCTGCCATCCTCTTGTCTCAGCCTTCCACGTTTTGGGGTTATAGGTGTATACCACCACACCTGGATAGTAATAGTAATATTCTAGGAAACTGTACCACTTATGAAATAGATTAAGTCTTTGTTATCATCTTGTAATCTAATAGCAAACAGCTTTTTCAAATTGCTTGCTACAGCCTTCACATAAGCTGCTAATTATGGATATAGCAGATATCTGTGTGTGTGTGTGTGTGTGTGTGTGTGTGTGTGTGTGTGTGTGTGTGTGTGTTACTGGGGATTGACCCCACTGGCATTCTACCTCTGTGCTAAACCCCCACACCTTTTTTCTTTTCTTTGAAACAGGATACCGCTAGGTTGGTGAGCTTCACTACTTGCTGAGGCTATCCTCCAACCCGGGATCCTCCTGTCCCAGCATCCCAAGTACTGAGATTATAAGAGTGTGTCATCACCTCCAGCTATGACAGATGTCATTTCAAATGCTATATATGTTAGATCGATGATAATTAGCAGTTCCTCTTTTTTCCAAATGGCCTTTATTTAGAACTGAGGAAGTGATGAAGTGTAGGTACCTTGAAGACTAAGCCCATGGAACAGACTCATCACTCGAGTTGCAACTCAACGCTAGCCAGCCTATCAAATGCTGCTCTTGGCATCCCTTGATAGCATTTAGCACTGCCCAGAATAACTTCACAAGCGTTCGCGTTAGTTACGGCCTGCCTCCTTCATGAGAATGAGCACGTGGACCTTCTGTGCCATGTGCACAGATAAAGCCCTAAGTTCCTACAGCAGTGCCTCACACATAGCAGCACTGGGTAAATATTCAACAAAATAAAACGAAGATGGAATGCGCTTCTCTCCCTCCAAAGGAAACTTCCTGCCACCGCGTCGCAAACTGAGTTCCCACAGCGCTTTCTTATTCACAGAAAAGTCCATACTCGGGGCACAACCCAGGCTTCATTCCTACTCTGTAACCAGCCACCAACATCGGTGCTAGGCCAGATCAATGAATGAATGAATGAATGAATGAATGACACCGAGAGCCCGGCACGTGCGGGTGATGGGCCAGCAGCTGCTACGAGACGCATCCAGAAGCTACCTCCACCCAGCCCAGCCGCCTCGCTCATCAGAACACGGCGGAGCCCGCACGGCCGAGACGTGCAGGCCAGTGTGGATGTTGTCACCGTGCCCTTGGGATGGCGCTCCAGCCTGCGAGGAGAGCCGCGGAGCCCAAGGGATGGGGCGGGCACTCACTGTAGGTCCGGCCCAGGGCTTGGAAGAGCAGATCGCGCTTCACACTGACAGTCGGCATGGCGAGTCGGGCCCACTGCGCCTGCGCGGCGCGCTAGCAGCGGCCCCGCGTCCCAGGTGCGTAGGACCCGGCGCCTGTCATGCGGGCTGTCTTAAATACAGCCAGTCTCATTTCAACAATTCTTTTGCTCTAATTATTAATGACAATACAATAATATTAATCTACGTATATAAGTAAATCTATTTGTACTATTTTAGTAATTTTTTACCTTAGCAAAGAGACATTGTTGGATGAAATAGGCCAAAACTTTACAGGCATAAAATGTAGATAGACTCCAAAGGCCCGGATGCGGATCGCGCTAAGGACCCAGGACGTTGAGTCTGGTGGGCGGGACGAGAAAGGGGAGGTTCCAGAGAGGGGCGGGGCCTCCAAATGCAAAGTCTTGCCCTGAGGTGTTGAAGAGAGCTTGCTGAAACCGGGTCTGGTGGCACAGGCTACTTGGGAGGCTGAGACAGGAGGATCGCAGGTTCGTAGTTAGCCTCAGCAAATTAGTAAGAGCCTGTTTCAAAAATCAAAGTAAGCCGGGCGTGGTGGCGCACGCTTGTTATCCCAGCATTCATTCGGGAGGCTGAGACCTGAGTGTCGCGGTTCGCGGACAGCCTCAGCTACTTAGTGAGGCCCTTTGCAACTCGGTGAGACCCGGTTTCAAAATAAATAATAAGAAATAGGGCAGGGAGTGTAGCACAAAGGTAGAATGCCCCTGGGTTCCATCCCCAGACCCAGACCCGGGGGAAAAAAATCAAAATAAGCCCGGCATGGTGGCGCATGCTTGTAATCCCAGTATTTGGGAGGCGCAGGCAAGAGGATCATGGTTTAAGGACAGCCTCAGCTACTACTTAGTGAGGCCCTTTGCAACAATCAAAAATCAAAATAAAACAGGCAGCGGTGTAGCTCAGAGGTAGAATGACTCTGAGTTCAATGCCTAACACCAAAAAATGAATAAGTAAAATATTCTTAAAAAAGAAAAGAGTGCGCTGGTCTGAAACTCCCTAGGGAAGAAGACGTGTAAATACACATTGGAGTGGTGTGTGTGTGTGTGTGTGTGTGTGTGTGTGTGTGTGTGTGTGTGTGAGAGAGAGAGAGAGAGAGAGAGAGAAAGAGAGAGAGAGAGAGAGAGAGAAAGAACAGGTCTCTACCTTTACTTGATTCCTGCATTCACACTTAGTTTAAACTTGAACCCTAAGTATTGTGTTTATCCATGCACGGGTATGCACGCCTGAGCTTTGTTTCAGCCTTACTGCGATCCTGTAAGTAGGCATTGTTAGAGACCTATTTTTAGAAACGGAAGCGTGCTATTTATCAGTGCTCTCTATTGGCTGAAGCTCCGCTCAGCCCTTTGCCAGCCTTAGATTTCCTCCTTTATAACAACCCTGAGTGAAAGAGATGGCATAATAGTCCACAAAGATATCAGGACCCAATCCCTGGAGCTTGCAAATGGTACTTTATATGGAATCGGGGCCTCTTCAGATTAAGTTAAAGGATTCTGAGATGGAGATTATCCTGGACAATCTCAGTGGGGCTTAAATGCAATCACATGTATTTTTATAAGATCAAGGCAGAGATCCGAGTGGGGTAGCCACAACCCAGATGCCAGCAGCCACAGGAAACTGGAAGAGGTAAGGAGGGGATTCTGCCTTTGGAGCAGCCCTATACACACTTTGATTTTGACCCAGTGAAACTGCTTTTGGGTTCCTGGCCTCCTGGATGGTAAGAGAAAAAAGATTCTGTTTTAAGTTAACAAGTGTGTGGTAATTCACTTCAGTAGCCATGGGAAGCTAACACATGAAGGCAGATACTATTATTGTTTCTGCTTTATAGATAATGGAACTAAGACACAAACTGTTGGAGTCACCCAATTTGCACAGCAGAGCAGAGGCAGTTCCACGGGGAAGCCCTCTCCTTGCTCATTACAGTGAGAGAGCGCCTCCAGAGGGTCCTGCTGAGGGGCAGAAACTGAGCTGGATTTAGGCCACCCTGACTGTTAGGCAAGTTTTCACTCCGTTATTTTTCCTTTATGGCCACCGAGAGTCCCTTCTCCATGACCAGTATAACAGATTGGCAACATCCCATGAATGGCAAACCTCCAATTCCATATGCAGCTTTCTGCCCAAAATTAGTGCTTAGTAAGTACTTGCTGAATAAAAGACTTATTGAACTATTGCATGTTGACATGCTCGTCTCTGGGCATTCCAAAGTGTTTTATGCACTCTAAATCTCTATCTAAATATCTATCATATAGAAATAATAATATACACCTAAAACAATAAGACCCTGTCTCAAAATAGAAAATAAAAATAGCTGGTGTGTAGCTTGGAGGTAGGATGCCTCTATGCTCAATTCCCAGTATCAAAAACTGGATGTGGTCATACACTCCTGTCATCCCAGTACTTTGGAAGACGCAGTAGGATTGCTGGTTCAAGAACAACCTCAGCGCCGGGCGTGGTGGCGCACGCTTGTAATCCCCGTGCTTGGGAGGCAGAAACAAGCCCGGTGGATACACTTGTAATCTCAGCATTTGGGAGGCTGAGACAGGAGGATTGCTCAGGTTCAAAGCCAGCCTGAGCTACTTAGGACAACTTGTGAAATGTCATTTCTGGTTGTGTGATGGTGTTTCTGGAAGAGTTAAGCATTTGCATTGGTGGACTGAGTAAAAGAAGATGGCTCCTTCTGATGTGGGGGGTATCATTCAATACATATAGCGTCTAGATAGAACAAAAGAGTGGAGGATGGCTCAATACGCTAAGATGTTATCAATGACCTAAGACATTCATCTTTTCTTGCCCTCAGCCTTCAGGCCATCAGACAGCATTTACATTATTAACTCTCTAGCTCACAGGCCTTCAATCCTCCTCACCCACTTGCCTGAGTCTCCCATTTGCAGACAGGATTGAGGGATTCTCAGTCTCCATAATTTCTTGGACCAACACTTTATAACATATCTATCTATCTATCTATCTATCTATCAATCATCTATCCATTCATTTACCACCCATCCACCTATCATTTTTCTATCTGTCCATCCATCCACCCACCCTCCACTGATTCTGTTTCTCTGATACTGGGGATTAAGTCCAGGGGCATTCTACTTCCAAGACATAACCCAGCCATTTTTTTTTTTTTTATTTTGAAACAAGGTCTTGCTAGGTTGCCAGGAGACTTGCTAAGTTACTGAGGCTGTTCTTTCTTTCTTTCTTTCTTTCTTTCTTTCTTTCTTTCTTTCTTTTTTTTTTTTTTTTGGTGGTACTGGGGTTCCTGGAAGCCCTTCTACCTCTGGGATACACTCCCAGACCCATTTTATATTTTTATTTGGAAACAGGGTCTCTTAAGCCAGCCAGGCTGGCTTCGAATCAGCGCGGTCTTCTGCAAATTAGTGAGACCCTGTTTCAAAATAAAAGAATAAAATAGGATTGGAGGTGTATCTTGGAGGTAGAATGCCCCTGAGTCCAACCTCCAGTACGACAAAAAGTCCAGAATGATTAAAACTTAGAGTAGGAGAGAGGTAAATGACCTATAATTTGGGTCATATATAAAAGTTCAGATTTTACCTTGAGAGCAACAGGAAAAATTCAAGGATTTTTATCAGTGATATGATCAACTTGCTACTTTTCACATGTAAAAAGATATTTATCTCCTCTAGCAAAGGGGAGAGAAAGAGAAGTAAAAAAGAATAATTTGGTATTTTGAAAAGACCAGATAGGCCTGATGTGGTGGCGCATGCTTGTAATCCCAGCATTTGGGAGGCTGAGACAGTCGGATAGCTGTTCACAGACAGCCTCAGCTATTACTTAGTGAGGGCCTCTGCAACTCAGTGAGACCCCGTTTCAAAATAAAGAATGAAGAGCTGGGCGTGGTGGTGCACATTTGAGATGCTGAGGTAATCCCAGTATTCAGGAGGCTGAAACAGGAGTATCTGGTTCGGGGACATCCTCAGGTACTAAGTGAGGTCCTTTGCAACTCAGTGAGACCTTGTTTCAAAATAAGTAATAAAAAATAGGTCTGGGGATGAAGCTCAGAGGTAGAATGCCCCTGGGTTCCATCCCTAGTACCACACTAAAAATAAATAAATAAAAATAAAGAACAAATAAAAAAAATAGCGCTGGAGGTATAGCTTGGAGGTAGAACGCCTCTGTTTCCCACCCAGAGAGAGAGAGAGAGAGAGAGAGAGAGAGAGAAAGAAAGAAAGAAAAAGGATCACATAGCATAGAATATTGTATCTTTCAGCTTCCTAGCACTCTAACAAAGTGCCTGACACAGGATTCTTATGAAGTAAAAACTGGTTTATTTTGGCCAACATAGGATGGCACCATTTGTTTGGTTATCTATCCTGTTCAATGAGATGGCCCATCGTGGCAGGAGTGCATGTCCAGGGGAAATTTAACATCATGAGTAGGAGGCAAACAGAGAGATGCAGGGTCCCACAGTTCCCTTGGAGTACACACCCTTGGCACCTAAGGACCTCCCGCTAGGCCCCGCCTCTTAAGGGTCCACAGCACCTCCCCGTAGCATCAACCCTCTTCTCTTCTGGACTGCAGCCAGCCAACTCCTCCTGGGTACTCACATGATAGGAGGTGAAAGTTCATGATCCAGGTAGATCACAGATTCAAGGACAGACTCAGCAACCTAGTGAGACTGTTTAAAAATAAAATAGAGCTAGGGCCTAAAAATAAAATAGGGCCTTCTGACTTTAACAAGAAGTGCTCATTCTCAGTGAATTATGGTAACCACAACAGTTGGTGTCTGTCTGTCTGTCTGTCTCCCTCTCACTGTGATTGGGAGAGAATGTTTGTTTTCATGATTAATGTGTTTTATGAAAATCAGAAGCCAGGCGTGATGGTGCATGCCTGTAATCACAGTATTTGGGAGGCTGAGACAGGAGGATCATAAATTCAAGGACAACCTCAGCAGGTAGTGAGACTCTCATCAACCTAGTGAGACCCTATTAAGAAAAAATAACATAGGGCTGGAAGTATAGCTCGAAGGTAGAACGCCCCTGCGTTCAATCCCCAGTCTCTATCTCTTATGCATGCGCACACACACATGAAAAGAAAAAAGAAAATCAGAATACTAACTTTAGTTTTAAACTATCCTTTCTAATAACTCTCAATATGGAAAGAAACATTTTGATTTACAGTGAAATTTTTTTTTTTTTTTTTTTTTTTTTGGTGGTACTAGGGATGGAACCCAGGGCTTTTCTATCTCTGGGCTATACTCCCAGACCTATTTTATGCTTTATTTGGAAACAGGGTCTCACTAAGTTGCTGAGAGCCTCATTAAGTAGCTGAGGCTGGCTTCGAATCTGTGCGATCCTCCTGTCTCAGCCTCCCAAGCGCTGGGATTACAAGCGTGCGCCACCACGCCCAGCTAGTGAAACATTATTTAAAATTTCATACTTGTATTGGTGCGTTGTAATTACACATCTTGGCGAGACTCAACGTGATACAAACGTCGATGCCCACAGCACCTGGTGTCTTGCCCTCTGTGTCCCGCGCGCTGTCCTTCCCGCCTCATGCGTTAGTGAGATTGGTAGTGACACCTTCGAGTATGGACATAACTTTATTTGAATACGTCTCTTCCCCAAGCCTCATCTTCCCTCTCCTTACCAAATAATCATGTTTTTTTCTTTTGTGTGTGTGGTACTGGGAATTGAACCTGGGGCATTCGACCTCCGAGCTACACCCCAGCACTATTTTTTAATTTTTTTTTTTTTTTTTTTTTTTGTGTGTGTGTGGTACTGGAGATGGAACCCCGGGGACTTCTACCTCCAGACTACACTCCCAGACCTATTTTATATTTTTTAATTTGGAAACAGGGTCTCTTAAGCCAGCTGAGAGTGGCTCTGAACCTGTGCGATCCTCCTGTCTCAGCCTCCCAAGCGCGGGGATTACAAGCGTGCGTCACCATGCCCGGCTTACCAGCCCTATTTTTTAATCCTTATTTTGAAGCAGGGTCTTACTATGTTGTAGAGGGCTTCACTGAGTAGCTGAGGCGGGACACAAACCTACGATCCTCCTGTCTCAGCCTCCCAAGTGCAGGGATTACAAGCGTATGCCAGTACTCCTGACTTTCACCCCCAGCATTTGTGTGTTGTGTGCTAAAGATTGAACCCAAGGACATTCTACTTCTGAGCTATACCCGCAGCCTTATTTTATTTTATTTTATTTCATTTTGAAACAAGGTCTCACTAAGTTGCTGAGGCTGGCCACAAACCTGTGATCCTCCTGTCTCAGCTTCCTAAGTACTAGGATTACAGGTAAGTACCACCACATCCGGTGCAATTTTCATTTTGAAATAAGGTCTCACTAAATTGCTGAGGCTGGCTTCAAACCTGCAGCCCACCCATCCCAGTCTCCCAGTCCTGGGGTTACCGGTGTGTTACCAACCCGGGTCCTTCCTTACATTATATGCCTTAGTATGGCAGATCCTTGTTTGAGCTTTAGAAGCAGACATCCCATTTTCAAAAAATTGAAACCTAGATCTTCTGCATCTTGCATGAATAATTTGTCTGATGTTTAGTCTCAGTTTCTTCATTGATAAAAGGAATCTACCTTGGAAAATTCCATGGGGTTTAAGTCAGATGTGGTACATAGCAGAACCTGGGAGTTAGTAAACACTCAGTGTTTATGTATATTCTTTTTTCTTTTCTTTTTGTACTGGAGATAAAACCTAGGGGCATTCTATATCTAAGTTACACTCCAGCCCTAATTTATTTATTTATTTATTTATTTATTTATTTATTTATTATTTATTTACTTATTTATTTATTGTGGTACCAGGGATTGAGCCCAGGGGCATTCTACCTCTGCATGTTCAACATTCTACCCCCCCCCAGCCCTATTTATTTTATTCTTTATTTTGAAACAGAGTCTCACTAAGTTGTGGAGGATCTCACTAAGTAGCTGAGGCTGTCTTTGAACTGCGATCCTCCTGTTTCAGCCTCCCAAGTACTGGGATTGCAAGCGTGCACTACCACACCTGGTTCACAGCCCTATTTTAATTTTTATACTTTTCCCCTTTCTTCTTAAAGCATTTATTTAATAATTTTTAATTAATTAATTTATTTGTAGTACTTGGATGGACCCCAGGGGCAGTTTACCTCCTTCTACCTCCAAGCTACACCCCCAGCCTTTTTTAAAAAAATTCTTTTACTTTGAAATAGGGTCTCACTAAGTTGCTGAGGCTGGCCAAAAACCTACCATTCTTCTGTCTCAATCTCCCAAGTACTGGGATTACAAGTTTGTACCATCATACCTAGCTTTATTTTTTATTTTGAAACAGAGTCTTACTAAGTTGCTGAGGGCCTTGCTAACTTTCTAAGGCTGGTTTTAAACTTGCAATCCACTTGTCTCAGCCTCCCAAGTACTAGGATTAAAGGCAGAGGCCACCACACCTAGCACAATATATATGATTTCTGTGTGTGTGTGTGTGTGTGTGTGTGTGTGTGTGTGTGTGGTACTGGGGATGGAAAGCCCAGGGGCTTTCTACCTCTGGGCTATACTCCCAGATCTATTTCATATTTTATTTGGATATAGGGTCTCTCTACGTTGCTGAGAACCTCCATTACTCAGTAGCTGAGGCTGGCTTCGAACCTGCGCAATCCTCCTGTCTCAGCCACCCAAGTACTGGGATTAAAAGCGTGCACCACCATGCCTAGCTGATATATATGGTTTCTAACTACAACCCCATTCAAACATTGTATTTCTCCAAATATTGGGCTGTCCACCCAAACAAGACATGTTTTCCCAGCTGTGTTTTGGGGAACCTCAGAGGTTCTATGACTATAACTGTTTATGACTGATGTTGATTTCATTTTGATAAAAATATAGTTACCTTGGGAAGGAGAAAAATTCAGAGTTAAGTAGGAATTGGGTTGCCTATCATATTCCAACCAGAGCAGCATGCTTTGCTTTGCTGTATAAACCAGAGGTTGTTTGCGGTGCTGTGGATTGAACTCAGTACAATGAGTTCAGTCCACTCCAAGTCCTATTTTATTCTTATTTTGAAACAGGGTCTCAGTGGGGTGCTGAGGGCCTCACAATTTGCTGAGGCTGGCTGAAAACCTGTACATCAGAGGTTTTTGAAATTAAGAAAAAAACGTATCTGAAGAAAATCTTTGAAACCATTACCTTAAACCATGTTGCTTTTCCTTTATCTGTTGTTTTAGCTCTTAAAGAGAAGAATTGGTTGTTTGACTATATAGACTAGATCAATAATTGTCAATAATTGTTTGAGATGTTTTGGCCAAATCACTCAATTTCTGTGCTCTCGGTTTCCTATTCCAGGAAATGTGTAATCTGGAGAAATAATACCTAGGTTTCATGTTTTCCTGTTCATTTTAACTCTACAGACCAATGTGACTCATATAGAGAAACTATTTTCAGACTTAAAACTTCCTCATAGCCACACTTGTAATCCCACCATTTGGGAGGCTGAGACAGGAGGATTGCGGTTCAAGGCCAGCCTCAGCTTCTACTTAGTGAGGCCCTTTGCAACTCAGTGAGACCCTGTTTCAAAATAAAAAATAAAAAATAGGGCTGGGGTGTAGCTGGGAGATAGAATGCCCCTGAGTTCCATGCTCAGTACCAAAAAAACAAAAAAACAAAAACAAAAAAACTTTCTTATTGCAGGGTGTTATGGCGCACACGTGTAATCCCAGCATTTGGCAGGCAGAAACCAGAGGATCACAGTTCTCAGACAGCCTCAGCTACTTGGTGAGGCCCTTTGCAACTCAGTGAGAACCTGTTTCAAAAATAAAAAGACTAAAAACTAGGGCTAGGGATGTAGCTCGCAGGTACAGTGTCCCTGGGTTTCATCCTCGGGACTGAAAAAAAAAAAAAAAAAATCCAAAAAATAGCAAAAAAAAAAAAAAAAAAACAAACCCCTTTCTCATTATTTTAATCCAACAATCACTTAGCTCTAGTAACCTGGCACACAGAACATACACAAACACATGTTGAGTGTGGCAAGGTTACTTGAATGATTTAATGGTTGAAGACAACAACAATGAATTGCTGCACAGATTGAACCCTATAGGGCTGTCTTTGGCTTCCTGAGGGCTGTGAGGAGACATGACAGTTCTTTTCTAGCAGCTGAGGACTCTGGGAAAGTGACCAAACACATCCTGACGATCAAGGGCTCTGGGTGAAGTCGGCATCTCAACACTTTCACAGTGTTGAATCACAGTGTTGAATCACAGGTTCAAATCCTCCTTAGAACTTAGTGAGACTCTGTTTCAAAATAAAAAATAAACCAGGCATGGTGGTGCACTCTTGTAGTCTCAGCATTCAGGAGGCTGAGACAGGAGCTGGGGGCATGGCCAGCCTCAGCTACTTAGTGAGGCCTCTACAACTTAGTGATAAAATAAATAAATAAATAAATAAATAAATAAATAAATGTATAAGTAAGTAAGTAAATAGGGATGAGGGTGTAGCTCAGAGAGGTAGAATGCTTCTAGGTTCAATCCCCAATACCACAAAATAAAGAAAGAAAAAAAAAGGACTGGGGATGTAGTTCAGAGGCAGAATGCCCCTGAGTTCAATCCCTGGTACTACAAAAACAAAAATGAATAACAATTATTTAAAAATAAAAATTAATTAATTAATTAAATATTGCAGAGGTATAATGCCCCTGGAGTCAATCTTCAGTACTGGGGGTGGGGGGAGTGCCAGGTGTGTGGGCGCATGCCTGTAATCCCAGTTCTGAGTGTTTTGCTATTCTTATTGACCAGGTAGGTTTGAATCCAGTTGATTAAGCCATCCTACTATTTATTTATGTATAGAGCTTGGGATTAAACCCAGAGGCACTTAACACCTCTGAGTTACATTCCCAGCCCTTTTTTATTTCTTATTTTTGAAACAGGGTCTCCCTAGATTGCTTAGGTTTCTTAGTTTGGAGGTAAAATGCCCCTGGGTTCAATCTCTAGTAACCCCCCCCCACACACACACACATATTTTCTCTCTCAACTCACCCCTTTGGGAAGGCCTTCCAGAAGGTAATTCCCTTGGCCTTGACCTCTGACCTCCTTAGTTACCTAAATTCATTGTCGAATCTCAAGTCAAGAAATGTGTTCAGACATTTCCCTGACCTTCTAGTCCAGTTTCTAGAATCTTCTAGTTATCCAGTCTTGCTTGTAATATACACCCAGTTGTGTAGTTATTTTATATATATTTCCCCCATGAGCAATACTCTGAAGGAAGAAAAAAAAGACACTGTATTACGTCCTGTGAACTGAAGTTCTCCGAAGCAGCAGCACCTATGCTAAAAGCCTTGCAATCGCTTGACCTGGCCAGCTAGAATGTCAGGACGGTGAGATGGAATGTCATAGGTCCAGAACCAAAACCATCTGGGGTTATTTTAGACCTTTAACCCACTCACTCTAACTTTTGTATCTGACCTAACATTCCCGGAACTACTATGAAAAATTTTGGGAATGTGTCAGTAGGCTTAGGCGACTTCCAGCCTCCACCAACCCTAAGCTAAGAAGGCTGTAAGGTAACAGCGGAACCGACAGGGCTCTGTGTTGAGCTGTAGTCTGTCGACCTCACGCTCCCAAGTTAATTGGTACACCGATTGATTTGTGACTTTGTTTTGTGAATCAAAAAACTCATGGAATCTCCTCCAAGACGGAGCCTATCATTTAGGGTGTGCATGTATGCTGGGAATTGCATCCAGGGGTGCTCTACCACCCAGTTGGACACACTCACATACACACACACACGCACAATTTTTTAAATTTCATTTTTGGGACACGGTCTTGCTAAGCTGTCCAGGTTGACCTCGAACTTGTGATCTTCTTGCCTCCAGAGTCCCCTGGGATTACAGGCGTGCGCGTAGGGCTAGGTTCCTTTGAATGGGTGCGCCCACATGAGGGTCACCTATATTTGGCTCAGCATAAACCATTTTCGTATTTCCTTAAAGCTGAGTCGCATTATACCTGGGCGCTTGGTTACCCAGAGCATGGTACTTTCACAATAAATACGTACTGAATGAATGGACGGACGGACGAATGAATGAATGAGAAGTGCCAAGACTCGGCCGAGTCTGAGGACACCGCCCCGCCTTCGTCCTCCGCTGGGATCCCTGAGTACCACTCCCCAGGGCTGAAGGCCCGGAGGAAGGGGTGGGTTTACGGGCGGATGCTGCGGCCGAGCGCACGGAGGTCGGCGGGTGACCGCGGTCAGGTCGCGGTGGGAGCCTGGGGGGGCGCGGCCATCCCCGGCCCGCAGCCCCCACCGCCGCCTCCCCTCCGCCTGCTCGCCGCGGTGACCGCGGAGATGGAGTTCGCGCCGCTCAACCTCCCGCTGGCGCGGCGGCTGCAGACGGCGGCGGTGCTGCAGTGGGTCCTGTGCTTCCTGCTGCTGGGTAAGGCCCGCGGCGCGGCCCCCCGACCCCCGGGACCCCCCGACCCCCGGGACGCGCCGCGCGCCTGCAGCCCGGCCCCGGGGCGCCCGGGCGATCCGGACTCTGCGCTTGGGCGTCCGGCTCCCGGAGGACCTCGTAGCAAATAGCTGCTTCCCAACCTTATTTTCCCTTTGGAATCCTGCGGTGCTAGGGGTTGAACCCAGGGGGCATCCTACCTCCGAGCTACACCCCCCAGCCCCATTTTCTTTATCAATTGGAAACAGAATCTCGCTGAATTGCTGAGAGCCGCTCCAGGCCGCTGAGGCCGGCCTGGAGCCTGCGCTCCTCCTGTCTCAATAAATATATAGAGTTCGGTGGGTTTGGGCAATTGTATCAACCCAATTGTATCCAAGACTCGATTCAGCTGGAGGACATGTACTTTATTTATTTACTTATTTTTTAAAATTTTTGCGGAACTGGGGATTGACCCCAGGGGCATTCTGCCTCCGAGCTACACCCCAGCCTATTAATTTTTTTATTTTTTTTAAACTGGGTCTCACTAAGTTGCGGAGGGCCTCCCTAAGTAGCTGAGGCTGACCTCGAACCTGTGATCCTTCTGTCTCAGCCTCCCAAGTACTGGGATTACAAGCGTGTGCCGCCACACCCAGCTTAGGACATTGTACTTTAGCCTGTCAAAAGTTAGTCAACTCGTTTCTAGAGCAGTTGGCTCTTAAATGGAAAAGCAATGCCCGGGTATTTAAAGCCAGATTCTCTCTTCCCACCCTCATAAATGTGCTTACCAAGGCCAGGTTGCACATTGGGTTGTACTGAGTGGCTTCTATCCGGAAATCATTCCACCCAGGAGTGTGTTGAAGGTGAATCCCAGGTTAAACCCAAGCAGTTAAATAAAACACAGGAACCAAATTTCTGGAGGCACAGGAAGGCTTCCTGTTTGTTTGTTTGTTTGTTTGTTTGTTTCATTTTTGTTGTGCCCTTGGAGCAAAAGAGGGTGATGTGAGAGAGGACTTATTGGGAACCCCTTCTGTGAAGAATTAAACCCTTCTGAAGCAAAGGTCCTTTGCATGCTCTAAGATTATGAGTACATAATAAACTCATTGCACTATAAAGTTTTACACACCGGAAATAGTCTTTACATTTATTTATGTTATTTATTTACTGGTACTAGAGATTGAACTCAGGGACATTCTATTTCTGAGCTACACCCCAGCCTCATTGTATTTACCCATCCGTTTAGTGCTATTGGGGATTAAACCCAGGGGCATTGTACATCTGAGCAATACTCCCAGCGCTGTCTTATTTACTTTTTATTTTTATTTTTTTGTACTGGGGATTGAGCTTAGGGATCATTGTACATTTTAGCCATACCCCGGCCGTATTTAATTATTAATTATTAATTATTAATTTTTATTTATTTATTTATTTATTTATTTGGGTGGTACTGGGCATTGAACCCATGGATGTTCTACCTCCAAGCCACATCCCCAACAATTTTTATTATTTTGAAACAGGGTCTCATCAGGAAGGTCTCAGGTTCAAGGACATACTCACTAAGTGAGACTCTTATCAACCTAGTGAGACACTGTTGCAAAATAAAAATAAAATAGGGCTGCAGGTGTAGCCAGGAGGTAGAATGCCTCTGGATTCAATCCCCAGTAACACATGAAAGAAAGAAAGAAAGAAAGAAAGAAAGAAAGAAAGAAAGAAAGAAAGAGAGAAAGAAAGAAGCCAAGTTGCTGAGGGCCCCACTAAGTTGCTGAGGTTGGCCTTGAACATGTGATCCTCTTGTTGCAGCCTTTCAAGTATTGAGATTGCAGGCATGTACCACCATGCTCAGAGGTTTTTACTTTTTCTTTTTGTACTGGGGATTGAACCCAGAGGCGTTCTACCTCTGAGCCACACCCACAGCCCTACTTTTTATTTATTTATTTATTTATTTATTTACTTATTTATTATTTATTTTTGAAACAGGGTCTCACTAGGTTGCTGAGGCTCACTGCTTGCTGAGGCTGTCCTAGAACGTGCCTCATCCTCCCAAGTACTAAGATTACCGGCATGTGACATCACACCCAGAGATTTTTCATTTTTAATGTCTGATCAGTGGTTCTCAGTCTAGCTGCCCAGGCTTCATCCCTGAAGGTTCAAATTCATTGATGTTGGAATAGAGCCATTGCACCAGGACTGCCTGCCTGCCTGCCTGCCTTCCCTCCTTCCTCTCTTCTTTCCCTCCCCTCCCCCTTTCTGCTCTTTTTCTTTTCCTCCTCCTTCTCCTCCTTCTCTTTTTCTATTCTATGATTGAACCCCGGGCCTCACCCATGCTAGGCAAGTGCTGGACCACTGAGTTACATCTCCAGTCCTACATCAGGAATTTTAAAAGAACTGGCCAAATGACTCTGGTGTGCAGTGAGGTCTTATGAGAAAGGAAATTTTAAAGCATACCTTCAAGCTGGGCACGATGGTGCAGATTAACCCCTGTAATCCCGGTACCTGGAGGCTAGGCAGGAGGCTTGCAGATTCCAGACTGCTCACTGGCCTCGGCACCTTAAGTGAGATCATGTTCAAGGCGTGTAACTTGGAGGTAGAATGCCCCTAGGTTCAGTCTCTAGTACAAAATAAAACAACACACCAACAAAGAAAATATGCACAGGCCAAACTGTGAGGCACTGCTGGTAGCGTTATACTCCATTTTGCTCTGAACCAAAAGACCAATGAGATAATAACAGGCAACCTTATTCAGCACATAGTATGAATCAGGTGCTGTTCTCAGTACCTACTGCTCTTTTTTTTTTTTGCACCCCCCCCGCCCTATTTTTTATTCTCTCTTTGGAAACAGGGTCTCTAAGCGGTAGAGGGCCTCACCAAGAGGCTGTCCCGAACTGCAGTCCTCTGTCTCAGCCTCTCAAGTACTGGGATTACAAGGGTATGCCACCACGCCCAGCTTACCTACTGCTGCTCTTAACCAAGACATCCTCACCAGGACCCTAGGAAGGAGGACTATTTCTGTCCTCTTTGCACAGATGGAGGAATTAAGAGGTGAAGTAAATTGCTCAAGGCCACACAGCTAGTAACAGGCAGAAGAGCTGGGTATAAACCCAAGTATTCTGTATGAAGTCCCCGCTTCAACCACTGGCGGCCGCTCAGTGCAGTGGCCTGACATTAGAGCCTAGCTTCTTAACTCATCACACGCCTTCATCTCTGAGCACACCAGTCCTTTCCCTTCATGGGACTGATCATCAGTTGTACCCGTATCATTGCATTTTTCTATGTCTGTGCTTCTTGGAGAATGGTCCGTATGGCTGTCCTCATCCACAGGCTGGTGAGGGAGCAGATGCCTGGCCCCGGGAAGATATGCAACAAGTTCTTGGGAGGACTTATACCACTCTATTGTCCAGAATAGCATTAGTGTTTCTCTGAGCTCCACCCCAGCCCATTTTTTATTCTTTATTTTGAAACAGGGTCTCACTAAGTTACAATCCTCCTGTCTCAGCCTCCCAAGTACTGGGGTTACAGGCATATGCCACCACGCCCAGCTATTCATACTTTTTAAATGTAGTATGAGCCGGGTGTGGTGGCACATGCTTGTAAACACAGTACTTGGGAGGCTGAGACAGGAGGATCACAAGTTCGAGGACAGCCTCAGCAACATAGCAAGACTCAGCAACCTAGCAAGACCTTCTTTCAAAACATAAAATAAAAAAGGGCTGAGGATTTAGCTTGGAGTTGAATGCCCTTGAGTTCAACCCCCAGTACACCCGCCCCCCCCATGCATGCGCGCACGCGCGCGCGCGCGCGCGCGCGCGCGCGCACACACACAGGGGCTGGGGGTGGAGCTCGGTGGTAGAGCACCCCTGGGTTCAGTCCCTAGTAGTACAAATAAATAAACAAACAAATAAATAAATGGGGCCAGATGTGTAACTCACAGGTAGAATGCCCCTGGGTTCAATCCCCACTTACTGAAACTAAAAATAAAATATAAATGGTAAATTTTAAAAAAGGTAAATCTTATCTCCACAAAAGTGAATGCCATAGAAAATATAGAATCCACGGGAGTTAAGTGGAGCATGAGTGGTGTGATCTAATTTATGACCTTTAATCCACAATATATTTAACTCAACCCAGCTAATATTCAGTCCTTCGATTCAACTTGGTTTGTGAATCAAGACAATTTTTTTTATTTAGTACTAGGGATTGAACCCAGGGGTGCAGTACCAAGTTGAGGGCTATTCTATCTCTGAGTTACAACCCTGGCTCTGTTTTATTTTTGATTTGGAGACAAGGTCTCACTAAGTTGCTGACTTTGGCCTTGAACTGCAGTCCTCTTGTCTCAGCCTTCCAAGTACTAGGCTTACAGGCACGTGCCACCACACCCGGCTCAATCTACACCATTTTATTTATTTATTTATTTATTTGGTGGTACTGGGGTTCCTGGAAGCCCTTCTACCTCCGGGCTACACTCCCAGACCTATTTTTACATTTTTATTTGGAAACAGGGTCTCCTAAGCCAGCGCGCGCGGCTGGCTTCGAACCCGCGCGATCCTCCTGTCTCTGCCTCCCAAGCGCGGGGATTACAAGCGTGCGCCACCACGCCCGGCTCAATCTACACCATTTTAAAGAGTATCATCCTCAGTTTTGAAAGGTGCACCAACTTTTGTGTCTATGCCTTTTCTTTGGCTTCCAATCTAGAAGAATCAAGTTGCTTTGGATTGCTCAATGAGTTTAAAATAGAAAGTAGAGGTTATTTAGTCACTTGTTTTTAATAGTGTTTTCTTTTGATCCAATATAGAATCAAGAGACTAAAAACTATGTTGGCTCTGTTACGATACGAAATATCAAAATATGAGCAGGTGTGTCTCGGGAGTTTAAATCAGAATGAATGTGGACAGCGACGCCTGCATTCGGCAGATCCAGGTTCAAATCCTTTGGGCACTCAGAGTCTCCGTCTGAGCCTCAGTTCCCACGGCCGTCAACAGGAAGCGATGTTAGCGATGTTCACCTGCAGGGTTTCAGGGAGAGGGGAGGTTTCTTAAGCCGTCCCACCCAGCAACTGCGGTTCCCTTCTCCCGGCTCACCCGACCGGGCTTTGAGCACAGAAGCACAAGGCCTGTCTATGCTTCTTATAAATATTTTGCATGCCTTCCTAAAATAAACAGGAGATTAACCAGCCCTGGTAACCTGTCCGCAGGAGACCTGTCCTTGTAGGAATGGGGACAGAGGGCATGGCCTTGCTGCTGGGCTCTCAGCAGCTCTCGGGCCAGTTCTAGAATGCAGCTGAACCCCCCCAGGGACCGGGGTGGGGACGACGTGGACAAGGCCTTCACCTTCCACCCACTTCGCTAACCTTTAACTTGTCAGAGTGACAAGCCAGCTCCCTGACGAGGCCCACGGGTACAATTCAATGAAATTGACACAGGGAAATAAAATTGACCTATCTATAAGAAACATTATTGTTTGGGGCCAAATATGTATGCGTCTCTCGGCGTGTATTTATATATCAGCAAACCTTCCTTGTCCACAGTTCTCACTTTTCATGGTTTTAGATACCTAGAGTCAGTTGTCTGAAAATATTACATGGAAGGTTCCAGAAAGAAATGATGCACATGTTTTATTTTTTAACTTTTATCTTTTTGTACTACTGGGGCATTCTATCTGGGAGAAATATCCCCAAATCTATGTTTTTTAAAAAATTAATTTGAAAGCCGGGCATGGTGGCGCACGCTTGTAATCCCCACGCTTGGGAGGCAGAGACAGGAGGATCGCGCAGGTTCGAAGCTAGCCGCACGCGCTGGCTTAGGAGACCCTGTTTCCAAATAAAAATGTAAAAATAGGTCTGGGAGTGTAGCCCGGAGATAGAAGGGCTTCCAGGAACCCCAGTACCACCAAAAAAAAAAAAAAAAAAAAAAAAAAAAAAAATTATTTTGAAACAGGATCTTTTTAAGTAGCTGAGCCTGGCCTCAAACCTGCCATCCTCCTGTCTCAGCCTCCCAAGTACCAGTATTACAGGCTAGCACCACTGTTACAGGCTAGCACCACTGTGTCCGGCTCCAGGCTTTATGCACATTTGTTCTCTCACATTGATATATTTCTTTTTATAAATGTTTTCAATTGTAATGCATAAGACAGACATTTAAAAATGTACAAATTAGTTAGGCATGGTGGCGCACGCTTGTAATCCCAGCACTTGGGAGGCTGAGACAGGAAGATTATGGTTCGAGGATAGTCTCAGCTACTACTAAGTGAGGCCCTTTACAACTCAGTGAGACCCTGTTTCAAAAATAAAGAAAAAAAAATAGGGCTGGGTTGTAGCCCAGAGGTAGAATGCCCCTGGGTTCTATCCCCAGTACCGCAAAAAAAAAAAAAAAAAAAAAAGTACAAATTGGCCTACTGGGGTACTCTTTAAGGTGAGCATTCTGTTAACTACTATCCAGTTCTGGTTTTATTAGTTTTGCCCCATGTATTATTATTTTTTGTGGTACTGGAGATTGAACCCAGGGGCATTCTACCTCCTATACTCCCAGCCCTTTTTAATTTAATTTAATTATTTATATATGTTGTTTTGAAATAGGGTATTAATGGGTTGCTGGGAGTCTCACTAAGTTGCTGAGGCTGTTTTTGAACCTGCGATCCTCCTGTCTCAGCCTCCCAGGAACTGGGATTACAGAGTGCACCACCGTGCCTGGATTGCCCTGTGTATTTTGAAGCTGTGTTATTAGGTTCATAAAAAAATTAGAATCGTTCTCTCATTATAAAAGTGGTAAGGAGTCATGTATAGTAGGTGCTAAAGAGTCCCTCATATGCTGTCTCTGGCTTTGACAAAGGAGTTCCTGAAAATGGAGTCTGTCGCTTGACTGTGTCAGACTTCTCCTGGCTGTGGGGTGTAGGAAGCCCTCCCCGCCCTTCTGTCTGTTGGGGGCCCAGGGCTCGGTGGAGGGGCCGGGCCTGGGATTCAGGCAGATCAGCCTCCGTGTGCCCTGTGACTTGGGCATCTCCCGTCACCTCTATTTTCCTTCGGTAAAAGGCATAAAGTTCTGTGGCTACTTTATTGGTGCTGTGACCTTATGAGGATTAAATGAAAACCTGCAGGCAGAGTTTCTGTCTGGCACATGATAGACGTCAGATAAATGTGAGCCAATGCACTATCGTCATTGTTATACCACTTCACCTGGGCCGAGGCTCAGCTTAACACACCTGTATGTGTTAAAGCCCCGCTAACAGGCCCAGGGCTGTGTGGTACGTAGAGCAGATGCTAACTGATCCTGATTCCACAAGGCTTTCCCCTTCTTGCAGCTCAGGTGTGTGTTGGAATCACCGTGATACTGATGATACGCAACTACTGGTTCCTTTACGTCCCTTATTTGACCTGGCTCTACTTTGACTGGCGGACCCCAGAGCAAGGAGGCAGGAGATCCAACTGGGTCCGAAACTGGACTGTTTGGAGGTACTTTAAGGACTATTTTCCAATTCATGTGAGTATAACTGCTCTGTAAAATCCAATCACATGTCTCAAGCCTTTTCCTCTTCAGTGGGAGTGGCTTAGTTCATTTTGTGCTTCTATAAGTGAATGCCAGAGACTGGGTACTTTATGAAGGAAAGAAGTCCTGGAGGCTGGGAGGTTCATTGTCAAGGCGCAGCGTCTGATGAGGGCCTTCTTTATCCCACGGCAAATGTAGAAGGTCCAGAGAGGGCAAGAGGGACCCAATCTTGTCCTTTTAGAAGGAACCTGTTCCCACGATAATGGTCTTAATCTATTTACCCTGTCCCCATCACCTAAACACCTCCCCTCAGGTCCCAACTCTCAATATTGGGGATTAAGTTTCCCATGCTTGCTTTTTTTGAAATCACATTCAAACCACAGCGGGGAGGAAGCCTACAATTTGGCCCACATTACTAAATAAATGAACTTGAAGCTGAATTGTTCCAAACTTGTGCGTGTGTGTGCGCACGTGCGTGGTATTGAATATTGAATCCATGGGCGTTCTAGCTCCGAGCTACACCCCAAGCCCTATTTTATTTATTTTTTTTATTTTGAAAAACAGGGTTGCGCTAGGTTGCTGAGGGCTCCGCTGAGTTCCCGGGACTAGCCATGAACCTGAGATCCTCCTGCCTCAGCCTCCCACGTGCTGAGATTACAGTTGTGTAATCTCAACCACGCTCAGCTATGAATCGACCAAACCTTGAAAGGTTGTGTGTGGGCAGAGATCTGGGTACAGAAACTATTTTGGAAATTTAGAAATAGTTTCAGCTCAGGGAAGAATATATGATGGTCTCCATTTCCTCTCAATATGAGAACTCATCGCGGGTCCTTTTAGGAACTAATGAAGTAATGAGTGGTCCTTTTCTTTCTTTATCTCGATGCGCACGCGCTGTAGCTCATCAAAACTTGGGATTTGGATCCAAGTCGCAACTATATTTTTGGGTTTCACCCCCATGGCGTACTTGTGGCTGGAGCCTTCGGAAATTTTTGCACCAATCACTCGGACTTCAAGGCGCTGTTTCCGGGCTTCACCGCGTTTCTCCACGTGCTCCCGTTCTGGTTCCGGTGCCCGCTCTTCCGAGAATACCTGATGAGCTGCGGTGAGCGCCGACAGGGCTGTTGGTGAAGGTGCTGGGGCAGGAGCAACAGCGGCCGCCCGGCTTTACATCTTCTTAGAGCAAAACCCCGCGTCCCTGACCCGGTGGCCCTCACCACCATGGCCTGAGGTGCCGCAGTGTTCCATCTAGCATGGCGACTAAAACACAGGCACGCTCGATAAGTAGGAATCCATCGAAAGAATAAGTGAATGAATGCATTTTATATATCGAGATGTAGAAACACCACGGAGCCAACAAGTGGTACACCGCACCCTTGGAGAGGCACTTTATATGCTCTTATGAGCATTCAAAATGGAAAATGTCCTCCATTGTATCCTTTTCTCCTCCTCCTCTTCTTCCTCCCCCTCCTCCTACCCCCACAGTCCTTCTCTTGGTGGTACTGGGGGTTGAACCCACGAGTCTTCTACCTCTGAGCTACTCCCCAGCCCTGTTTTATTTATTTATTTATTATTTATTCATTTATTTGGTGGTATTCGGGATGGAACCCAGGGGCATTTTACCTCCGAGCTACACTCCTACCCCTATTTTTTATTCTTTATTTTGAAACAGGGTCTCACTGAGTTGCTAAGAGCCTCACTACGAAGCTGAGGCTGTCTGCGAACCGCGACCCTCCTGTCTCAGCCTCCCAAATGCTGGGATTACAAGCCTGCGCCACCACGCCCGGCTCACCCCTGTTTTATTTTGAAACAGAGTCTCACTAAGTTGTGGAGAGCTTTGTCCAACTGCTGAGGCTGGCCGTGAGCATGCAATCCTCCTGTCTCAGCCTCCCAAGTACTGGGATTGTGAAGCGCACCACCGCACCCGGATGTCTTTTGCATCTGGGAGTAATGGCCGTGATACAAGCCACATATACTCAACTTGCTATCTTTAGTCTTCCCAGATTAAACATTGTGCCCTGCTCCTCTCAACCAGTGAAATACTCTTTGATGAGAGAAACCATAACTCTGCCAGTTCTGATAATAAAATTAATCTGAAATGTTATAAGGATTAATGTATACAGAACCCAAGCTTGAGCTGGGCATGGTAACGCATGGCTGTAATCCCAGAAGAGGAGCCAGGCATCATGGCATATTCCATGGGAGGCTGAGACGAGAGGATTGCAGGTTGGACAACCTCAGCATGAGCTTGTCATGATGAGAGCGAGACTCATCAACCTAGCAAGATCTTGTTTAAAAATAAAAATAAAAATAGGGCTGGGGGTATAGGTTGGGGGGTAAAATGCCCCAGGGTTCAATCTCCAGTACCACAAAGAGGAGAGAGAGAGAGGGAGAGGAGAGAGACCGAGGGAGCCTAAGCTTGTGTTGTTGGCTTTCATTTCAACTTCAGAGGCTCAGTTCGTTTGGTTTCCCGACTTGATGAGCTTATTGATGAACCATGAACTATAGTAATTTATGAAGTGTGCTCTTTATTTGTGGTTATTGAGTAGGATAATTATGATTGCCTTTGCAATTCCTAGATATAAAAGTGGGAAGTTCTTGAAAAACTATAATTTCAGGATTAATAAGCAGCATATTTAGGGATAGAATTTTCCTTGCCCTTCCAGATTTTCACTACTTCCTGCTAATTTTTGAAGTCATCATTGTCATATAATATGTATCTGGTAGGAGATCAGTAAGCACCAAAGCACCAGGATCTGTGGCTGCGTTTTTAGCCTCTTCCTGTTGATTCATAAATGGAACTGCGTCCAGGATGGGCTCCGGTAGTAGAGGACCCATGAGCCCTATAAAATACGAGAAGCTCTAGCATCTGACCTCTAGAGGGCGCACTCACTCCCAGCTACAAAGCGATCTGGCCTTTGGCCTCCAGAGGGCACAACAACCCCTCCCAGTCTACTACGGGGCGGGAGCTCCTCTCTGGTGGCCGTTGTTTGTGCTGGGGACTGTGCATTCCCAGTCTAATTTTATTTTGAGACAAGGTCTTCTAAGCTGCTGAGGCTGGCCTCAAACCTGTGATCCTATTGGCTCAGCTTTCCAAGAATTGGTATTACAAAAATGTGCCATAGTGCCTGGCTCTTTTTTTTTTTTTTTTTTTTATAATTTTTGTAGTACTGGGATTGGACCTAGGAACATTCTGAGTTACACTCCCAACCATATTTTATTTTTGTTTTGAAACACGGTCTCCCAAGGTTGACGAGAGTCTCACTACTTGCCGGGGCTTTCCTGGAAACCGATCCTCCTGTCTCAGCCTCCCAAGTACTGGGATTACAAGTGTGTGCCCGCACGCCCGGCTTGCCTGGCTCCTCATCTTGTTTTTCAGATATGGGGTTAGAGTTTTATAAAAGGAAGAAAATTAGAAATTTAAAAATTTAAAGAGAACACAGAAATATATTTGCAGCAGAGTCATTTGCTGATTCAGAATGTAGCCGCAGGTGAATCTGAGCAGTGTAGTTGAGAACAAGTGTGATACCCTTCTCTCCGTGGTCAGGTCAGACACAAATAATCCATCTCAGAGCCTTCCTCCAAATGGTGCCCCACAGCCACTGCTACTTATGAGAGGTGACATTTGACAGGAAACCCGTCTGCTGCACTGGTTTATATCATGCAATCTTTTTCTTTGGTTTTTTTATTTGTTTGTTTTTGTGGTACTGGAGATGGAACCCAGGGGAATTCTACCTCCAAGTTATACCCCCAGCCCTATTCCATCCTATGGACGGAAGAAAAGACAGACGTGTGCACCAGACCTCATGTAGAAGGAACCAGTAGGGTGTGGAAAGCCCTTGCTGACAGGTGTCTTGCTCAGAAGGTTTCCATGGCTGCGAGTCCTTTTAAATCCCATCTCCCGCTCATCTTGGCCCATTAGGGTGTGTCTGTACTCGTCAGGTGTCATTCAGATCAGACTTTTTAATATTTATTTATTTATTTATTTATTTGGTGGTACTGGGGTTCCTGGAAACCCTTCTACCTTAGGGCTACACTCCCAGACTTATTTTATATTTTTATTTGGAAACAGGGTCTCTTAAGCCAGCGCCGCTGGCTTCAAACCTGCGCGATCCTCCTGTCTCCGCCTCCAAGTGCGGGGATTACAAGCGTGTGCCACCGCGCCTGGCTTGATCAGACTTTTTTAAAGCTCATGTTTCTTTCTGTGTACCCAGTAAGGAGCAGGTAGCAGGGATTGGAGCACAGCAGCCTTGGACACTGTGCAGAGACTTAGAGTTTATATCATAGGTCAGCTCGAGGAACTCGTGGAAGATGTGAGCCAAAGAGGGACCTGATTGGATTTTTTGTGTTAGAAAGATCATTTAGCCTCAAGTACACATGGGTTGGAGGGAATGAGCTGCGGGCTGTCACCAGGGACCAGGCTTCATGTGGTGTTTAGCAAGAGGGGAGAAGGGGTTCGATGGTGGACATGCAGGAGAGATCAATGTAAAATATATTTGATAGAGTGTACAGGACTTAAAGATTGATCCATCCTCATGAAGGCAGCAACTGTTTCACTGTTATTCTCAGATTCTGGCTGCGGCAGGTGTTTGGTGCAGCTTGTGGGTGGATGAGTGAACCAGCGGCGTGGGGCCAACAGAAGCATGGGGGTTTCTGCTTCTGCTCGGGCTCTGGAGAGAGGGTGGTCCCATTGCTAGGTTTGGTGGTGCACACCTGGTACTTGGAAGGCTGAGACTGGAGATCATAGGTTCGAGGACAGCCTCAGCAAGTAGTGAGACTCTTATCAACCTAATAAGACTCTGTTTAAAAATAAAATAGGGCCGGAGATGTAGCTTGGAGGTAGAATTCCCTGGGTGCATGCTTGCGCGCGCTGCCTCCCTCTCCCTCTCTCTCTCTCTCTCTCTCTCTCTCTCTCTCTCACACACACACACACACCCCACATCCATTCACCTTCATTGGTAATGTTGAAAGAAAAACCACGAGGAAGGAGAATTCAGTGAGCCATGTTTGGAGACAAGGAGACTGAGGAGTCTTAGTGCCGACAAGGTGGAGATATCCCTGATAGTTGTGGTCAGGGAGACCAAAGAGGAAAGTCTTTCAGAAGTTGGATTTGGGAGAACGGGGCACACCCAAATGGTAGTTGAATCCATGGGTCTAGATGAGGTTAGAGTGTAAGAGAGACAGCTGGCCATGGTGGCACATGCTTTTAATCTCAATACTTGGGAGGCTGAAACAGAAGGATGCAGGCTGGAGGCCAGCCTCAGCAACTTAGTGAAATTCCTGTTTAAAAAAAAAAAAAAGGCTGGGCATGGTCTTATACACCTGTAATCCCAGTACTTGTGAGGCTGAGACAGGAAGATCATAGGTTCGAGGACAGCCTCAGCAAGTAGTGACACTCTCAGCAACCTAGCGAGACCCTATTTTAAAATAAAACGTAAAATTAGGTTTAGGGTTATAGCTCTGCAGTAGAATACCCCTGGGTCCAATTCCTAGCACCACTAAATAAATAAACAAATAAACCAACCAACAAATAAATACTAAAAAGAGCTAGGGGTACAGCTCAGAGGTAGAATGCCCCTGGGTTCAATTCCTAGCTCTACTAAACAAAAACCAAACAAACAAATATTAAAAAAAGAGCCAGGTGTGGTGTCTCATGCTTTTAATCCTAGCATTTGGGAGGCTTAGACTGGAGGATCGCGGTTTGCAGACAGCCTCAGCTACTTAGCGAGGCCCTTCACAATTCAGTGAGACCCTGTTTCAGAAATAAAAAGGGCTTTGTATGTAGCTTGGAGGTACAATGACCCTGGGTTCCATCCCCAGTACTGAAAAAAAAATACACACACACACACACACACACACAGATATATTAAAAAGAGCTAGGGGTGCAGCTCAGAGGTAGAATGCTCCTGGATTCAATACCCTATGTCAGATACATACGTACGTACATACAGAGGGACATTGACAGCGCTGTCAGAATAGGGCTGCTCTAATTCAGTCTTCTGTACCTCCAAAGAGAATATTCAGAATTCTGTCATAGTTTTGCATAAAACTAGAGTAGAACTCCCCATAGTAGAAACTCAAATTAGTGTATCTTTCTTTTAAGAGATGAGACATGCTCTGTCTTTATGAAGTTTCCTGCATTCTGGTTTTGTGTGTGCATTTATTTATTTGGTTGGTTGTTTGTTTATTGGTCCTGGGGATTGAACACAGGTCATTCTACCTCTGAACTACACCCCCCAGCCCTATTTTAGTTAAGTTTCTGAGGCTGACCTGGAACCTTCAATTCTCCTACCTCAACCTCCCAAATGCTGGGATTAGAGGCCCCACCACACCTGGCTGATCAGGTGACTTTTTTTTTTTTT
Organism: Muscardinus avellanarius; assembly: GCF_963383645.1. Taxonomy (NCBI): domain Eukaryota; kingdom Metazoa; phylum Chordata; class Mammalia; order Rodentia; family Gliridae; genus Muscardinus; species Muscardinus avellanarius. Next base: position 16,586,102 of record NC_137787.1, on the reverse strand, counting down.
TTTTTTTTTGCGGTACTGAGAGCGAGCAGAACCCAGGGGTATTGTATACCCCCAGCCCTATTTTTTAGTATATTTATGTATTTATTTATTTATTTTTGTGGTATTGGGGGTGGAACCCAGGGGTTTTTCTACCTCCGGGATATACTCCCAGACCTACTGTATACTTTATTTGGAAACAGGGTCTCACTAAGTTGCTGAGAACCTCACTAAGTAGCTGAGGCTGGCTTCGAACCTGTGCGATCCTCCTGTCTCAGCCTCCCAAACTCAGGGATTACAAGCGTGTGCCACCACACCTGGCGTCTAGTCTTTTTATTTTTGAAACAGAGTCTCACTGAGTTGCGAAGGGCCTCGCTAAGTAGCTGAGGCTGTCTGCGAACTGGGATCCTCCAGTCTTTGCCTCCTGAATGTTGGGATTACAAGTGTGCACCACCACACCCGGCTCATCAAGTGACATTTTTAAAATTTATTTACTTATTTGGTGGTACTGGGAGTGGAACCCAGAGGCTTTCCACCTGCAGGCTATACTCCCAGACCTATTTTATATTTTATTTGGAAACAGGGTCTCACTAAGTTGCTGAGAGCCTCACTAAGTAGCTGAGGCTGGCTTCGAACCTGTGCGATCCTCCTGTCTCAGCCTTCCAAGCACAGGGATTATAGCGGCCTAGGTGACATTTTAATGATCAAACCTATCACCTGCCTAAATATTACCTCTTATTAATGGAATGAATACATTATCAAAGATTTGGCTCCGAAAAAAAATTACGACCCTACAAAATGCTCCCAAAGTAAGCAGTCTAGGAAATTGTGTTAAAGGTTCAGTATTGCCATAGAGTATTACAAAAGATTTATTTTTAATTAAAAAGGATGATGAGTTCCACTTTTTTGTTTTACTCACTAAGGGCCAGTTTCCGTTTCCAAGGAAAGCGTGTCCTACGTGTTGAGCAAGGAGGGAGGTGGACACATTTCCGTCATTGTCCTCGGGGGTGCAGAAGAATCCCTGGACGCCCACCCTGGAACCTTCACCTTGTTCATCCGCCGGAGGAAAGGATTCATTAAAATCGCTCTGACCCATGGGTAAGCGGCTGCTTGTTTAAAGTAACTAGGTTATGAATGTTCAGACTTTACTAAATGAACACAAAGAAGGAAAGTCGTTTTTCCGGCCCTTAAAGACATCCTTCAGCCAGACATGGTGGTGCACACTTATAATCCTAGTACTTGGGAGGCTGAGACAGAAGGATTGTGCAGGTTCAAACCCAGCCTCAACAGCTTAGTGAGACCCAGTTTCCAAATAAAATATATTTTAAAAAATAGGTTTGGAATGTAGTCCTGAGGTAGAAAGCCCCTGGGTTCCATTCCTAGTCCCAAAAACTAAAAAATTAAAAAAGACACCCTTCAAGTATTTCTGGCAATTAGCAGGTGTGAGAAAGGGAAGTTCTTGGGGAAAGAATCTAGCCTCTCCATCAAGGTAGCTCAGTGCCATGTTGTCCAACAATTAACAAGAGCAACACAGAAACCCAAAGTGTATGCACACAGCACAAATTCTCAGCCAAAGAGCAGACAGAAGACAAGGACAGAGAAGCTTCTAGGAATAAACTCCACTCCCCTCCCCTCCCCTCCCCTTCCGTCTCCTCCCCTCCCCTACCCCCTTCTTCCCTCCCTCCCTTCCTTCCTTCCTTCTTTCTCTTTGTCTGTCCATTCGTACTGAGGATTGAGCCCAGTACCTCTGAGCTATATCCCCAGCTCTTCTTATTTTTTATGTCAAAATAGGGTTTTGCTAGATTGCTGAAGAGTTTTGCTAAGTTGCTAAGGCTAACCTCTAACCCACAATCCTCCTGTCCCAGCCTTGCAAGTACTGGGATTAGAAGCATGTACCTCCATGCCCAGCGGAACGCTGATTTTCCTTGGAATAAAATCCCATCAGTGGGTAGCTTACTGAAGTACCCCCCACCCCGAGGGTTTCAGGGATAATACAGTTGCAGTATTTAACATCAAGTTAGCAATACAGTCTAGGAAAGCGTAAATGCGTTTAAGAACTTTTAATTTTTCTTTTCTTTTTTGTAGTGCTGGAGATGGAACCCAAGGATATTCTACCTCCGATCTCCACCCCCAGCCCTATTTTTTTAATTTTATTTGAAACAGGGTCTCCCTAAGTTGCAGAGGGCCTCACTAAGTAGCTGAGGCTGTCTGCGAACCATAATCCTCCTGTCTCCACCTCCCAAGTACTAAGATTACAAGTGTGTTCCACCACGCCCGGCTAAACTTCTAAGCTTGCATTTATTTATTTATTTATTTATTTATTTATTTATTTATTTATTGGTACTAGGGATGGAATCCAGGGGCATTCTACTTCCAGGCGATACCCCCAGCCCTATTTTTTATTCTTTATTTTGAAACATGGTCTCACTGAATTGCAAAGAGCCTCACTAAGTAGATGAGGCTGTCTTTAAACTGCCATCCTTCTGTCTCAGCCTCCCAAATGCTGGGATTACAAGCATGCACCACCACACCTGGCTAAGTTTTTAAATTATGCTTTGTGTATGTACAAATATATCACAATGAATCCTGCTAGTATGTATAATCAATTATAAGGCATCAATAAAAATAATAAAATAAAAACAGCAATAAAAGAATTTTCTGTTCTTTGCTGCAGAAGTCAACTGGACAAAGTTGCTGAGGCTGGCCTTAAACCTGTGATCCTGCTGGGTGTGGTGGCGCACGCTTGTAATCCCAGTGCTTGAGAGGCTGAGACAGGAGGATCGCACAGGTTCGAAGCCAGCCTCAGTTACTTAATGAGGCTCTCAGCAACTTAGGGAGACCCTGTTTCCAAATAAAGTATAAAATAGGTCTGGGAGTATAGGTCGGAGGTAGAAAAGCCCCTGGGTTCTACCCCCAGTACCACAAAAACAAACAAACAAACAAACAAACAAACCTGCAGTCCTCCAGTCTCAGCCTCCTAAGTACTGGAATACTGGCACGCATACCAGGATCAAAAAATAGGATTATTCAAATCCTTAATTTAAAATTCATTTTCTTCCCTTTTGTTACTTGCAGTGCCTATTTGGTCCCAGTGTTTTCTTTTGGAGAAAATGAACTATTTAAGCAAATCAACAACCCCGAAGGCTCCTGGCTCCGAGCTGTGCAAGAGAAACTGCAAAAAATCATGGGCTTTGCTTTGCCGCTGTTTCATGCCAGAGGGATTTTTCAGTACAGTTTTGGCCTCATGCCCTATCGGAAGCCCATCCACACTGTGGGTACGTACACAAAATGAGCACGATTATTATCTTACTGTAAGCAGTGCTCAGTGTTCTTGACGGAGGCACTGATGCCAGAGAGAAGTGGCTTTGAGTATGAACTTCCTGAAATAAGAACCTGTAGACGCCCTTGGAGCCTTGATTATGGTGTGCATTCTGTGTATGAAGCAGCTACGTGTTCCATTTGAATAGGAATTGATTCATTGGGTGTGGTGGCACACGCTTGTAATCTCAGCATTTAGGAGGCTGAGACAGGATCGTGGTTCTCGGACAGCCTCAGGTACTTAGTGAGGCCCTTTGCAACTCAGTGAGACCCTGTTTCAAAGTAAAGAATAGGCTGGGCATGGTGGCGCACGCTTGAAATCCCCGCGCTCGGGAGGCTGAGCCAGGAGGATGGCACAGGTTCAAAGCCAACCTCAGCTACTTAGGGAGGCTCTCGGCAACTTAGTGAGACCCTGTTTCCAAATAAAATATAAAATAGATCTGGGAGTGTAGCCCCAGATGTAGGTAGCCCCTGGGTTCAAACCCCAGTACCACCAAAAAAATAAATAAAAGAATAAAAAGTAGGGCTGGGGTATATTTAGGAGGTAGATTGCCCCCAGGGTTCCATCCCCAGTACTGCCAGAGAGAGAGAGAGAGAGAGAGAGAGAGAGAGAGAGAGAGAGAGAGAGAGGGAGGAAGAATACCACTATTGAATTACAAGTAGAATCCAGTTTCAGATATGAAGTTTCTAGCTGGGCATGGTGGAGTACACTTGTAACCCCAGCATCTGGGAGGCTGACAGGAGATTCGCAGTTTGAGGACAGCCTCAGCTATTTAGTGAGGCCCTTTGCAAGTCAGTGAGACCCTGTTTCAAAATAAAGAATAAAAAAATAGGGCTGGGGATAGGGCTGGGGGTGCTCAGAGGTAGAATGCCCCTGGGTTTCATATCAAGTACCGCAAAAAAAAAAAAAAAAAAAAAGAAATGAAGTTTCTTTTTTTTTTTTTTTTTTTTTTTTTTACTTTTATTTTTTTATTTTTAATTGGTGCACTGTATTCATACATCATGGTGGGATACATACTTTTGTAGACATACATGCACACATTACCCAGTCAGTCCCCACCCAATCCCCACCCCATTCTCTCCCTATCCCTCCCTCCCATGCTTGGCTTAGTGATTGACATCTAGTATTATAGCAATTTATCAAAAATTAAAAATGATAATCTCACATAACAGTTTCATTTGTCTGATACCAAGCTTTTGATGACTTAAAGATAACATTTCAATATTTCTTTTTGCTTTCTTTCTTACCAGAGAATCTATTTTTCCTATTTTTTAGGTGAAACTATCATATATTTATATATTTATTTTTCAGAAAAAAAAATCTATCCTAATATGGAATATGGACTCTAGGTACCCACAACGATCTTGAAAAAGAACAAAGCTAGAAGATATATATTTTCTGATTTCAAACCATATAAAGCTACAATAATTGAAACAGTGTAGTACTATTCTAAAGGCAGATATATAAACCATTGGAGTTAAATAAAAGCCTAGAGCTAAATTCTTCCCTATATTGTCAAGTTATTTTTGACAAGGTTTCCATGAACATTTGGTGGGGGAAATAATAATCTTTTAACTAAATATTGTTGAAACATAATAATTACATGGAAAAGAATAAAATTGGACCCTTACCTAATCCCATATACAAGTATTAACTCAAAATAGATAAAAGACCTAAATATAAATCTTAAGACTATAAACTTTTAGGAGAAAATCTGGGTCATAAAACCTCACAACATTGAAATTGGCAGTGATTTCTTGGTTATGATTTCAATGGCACAGGCAACAGAAGAGTATACAAACTCCCTAAAAAATAAAAAAACATATTGTATATCCAAAGACATTCTAAACAGAGTTAAAAGTTACTAATAGAATGGGATAAAATATTTCCAAATGCTATATCTGAAGGTATATTAATATTCCAACTAGAAATCCTAAAAATTAACAACAATAAAGGCAAACAATACCCTTTAGAGATAGGTAACAGACTAACATAAATAATGAATCTCCACAGATAACCAATCTTAATTGTCTGTTGGATGGAAAATCTTCTTTCTCTAGTTCTGATGTGTGTTACCTATTTCTTCTTTGTAGTTAATCTCTTTGAGTATCTTCTCTAGTGCTGGTTTTGAAGACATAAATTCCTTCAGTTTCTGTTTGTCATGGAAGCTTCTTATTTCTCCATCTAATTTGATAGAAAGTTTTGCTGGGTAGGAAATTTTTGGCTGGAAGTTGTTTTCTTTCAAAATTGGGAATATGTTACTCCAAGCCCTTCTGGCTCTCATAACTTGGTTTGGGAAGTCTGGAGTGATTCTAATTGGTTTGCCTCTGAATGTCACTTGGCCCTTTGCTTTTGTTGCCTTTAAGATTCTCGGCTTGGCTTCCACATTGGTCATTTTGACAATTATGTGGCGTGGGGATCCTCTTCTCCGATCCTGTCTAAAGGGAGTTCTATACGTTTCCTGGACATGCGTATCGACCTCTTGCTCTATGTCTGGAAAATTTTCTGCTATTACTTCCTTGAAGAGATTGTTGATCCCTTTGGTTTCACTTTCTTTTCCCTCCTCTATTCCAATTATTCTTAGGTTAGCTCTCTTAAAATGGGCCCATATTTCTTCAATATCAGATTCCTGCTGTCGGATATTTTTTCCTATATTAGAAACTATGCGTTCATTTTTGGAATGATCATCTTCTAAGAGCGAGATTCTGTTCTCCATGTGTTCTAATCGGTTGTTTGTGCTTTGAATTGAGGCCTTTACTTCATTAATTGCATCCTTTATCTCTTTTTGGCTCTCTCTGAGTTCTTTTTGAAGCACCTCTATTATTTCTACAGTTATTTTCCTGATTTGATCTTCTAGAAATCTCTGATTTTCTGTTTTACCGGGTTCTGATGTTGTGGGGTTGTGAGCATTCATTGCTCCAGTATTATTCCTCTTTCCCATGATTTCGGATGTTTGTGCCTTCTCTGGGTTCTTCCCTTGGGTCACTATGACTTCACTTAAGGTGCTCTGGATCTCGAGTCAGTAGTATCTCAGACCCCACTACTCCTTTACTGGGTTGTATCACAGAGTCTCCGACCCAGAGAGTCGATAGAGGCTGCTTTAGACTGTGGGGGGTGCCAGGTTGCACGTTCTCCTATGGTGTTATATCTGCCACCGCCCCTCTCCCACTGGGTCAAGTCCCAGTGAGTACAGTACTGGGATTTCTCCGCTGTGGCCCACAATTTGACTCACTGTTCTTGAGTACGCAGATGTAGCTGTACTGAATTCAGTGAATTCGGTGCTGTTGCCGCCGGTGGCAATATGGCGCCGCTGCTACGCCCTCGGCTATGGGGCTGGCGTTTTTTTTTTTTTCTTGGTTTTGATTTCCACTCTGAATCCCTGCAGCGTGTGCTGAGCTCAGCCACTGGGAGCTTTAGATGCCCTCTGCGCCGAGAAATCCCGCCTGGCTGTTCCGCAGCGGCTCCCCTCGGCTTGCTGTGGCCGTCCCGTGAATTCTCCGCTGCCGCCAGCAGTATGGCGCTGCTGCCGCGTCCTCAGGCGTGAAGCCGCGTCCTCTGGCGTGAGGATCTACTCTGTGGCTCTGTTCTCAGTCCGCTTTCTCTCTGGAGCCTGGTGATTTTTTTAGTTTCTCTGGTGATGTTGTTTTCTGGCTTTGAAAGGCGCTGATTTTGTGGTAATGGAGATTTGTTGTTAGCGGGGCTCTTAAGCCCCGCTTTTCTCTGTCGCCATCTTCCCGGTGAAGTTTCTAATACTCCATGGTGAATCTCTTTCTCTGTCTTAGCCACCAATCGCATACCAATTCTTTGATGATTTGAGCAATTCTTTCATCTTTTAAATAGATGAAAAGTTCTGTATAACAGACCTTCATCACAGTCGGTTCACACTGGCACTGGTTTCTATAGCAAAAGCATTTTTGGGGGGTGCAACTCATTATTTTTTATATATTCTAATATTGACTGATTTTATTTTAAAAAGTTGTATGTTTTTTGGGGGGATTGAGATGGGGAGAGGAGGAGGAAGATCCAGAATGACCGGGGCAGGGCACAGTGGTGCATGTCTGTCCGCAGTGCCTGCTACTCGGGAGGCCGAAGTGGGAGGATGGCTTGGGCCCTGGGGTTCGGAGTTTGAGGCCAGGAGAATCCATGTCAATGCACAAACTAATAAGTAAATGGACAGGCGCAAAGTAATTAGCTCTTCAGGTTGAGAGGAGACTGGAGAGTTGAAATGAGGATGTTCTGAGCAGAATTAGCCAAAGTGAGATACTGTATATGAAACTGAAATAATATTTTCATCATGGATGAAATAAAATCCAAAGGTAGTGAATTATTCTTTTCCCAACTGTTTTGCCACAATGGGGTTTTCTATCCTTGTTTTATATGAGTTTTGTCTTTCACATGCAATGACCTAATTCCCCCCCCCTTTTTTTTTTTTCCGGTTCTGGGTTTGGAACCCAGGGACATTCTACCTCTGAGCTACACTCCCAGTCTTATTTTTTTATGCTTTATTTTGAAACAGGGTCTCACTATGTTGCGGAGGGCCTCACTAAGTAGCTGAGGCTGTCCACAAACTGTGATCCTTCTGTCTCAGCCTCCCAAACAGTGGGATTGCAAGTGTGCGCCACCACGCGTGGCCCATTTTTTTTCTTAAGGTTTCAAAAGATAATTTCTTTCTTTTTTATTTATGAAGAACAAAACTTTTTTTCTCAGGGTGACTACAATAAAATTTCATAACTCTAACATTTTCAGTACTGTTTAACTCTCACAGACTATTTACAGCTTGTTGGCTAGCTAGTGTATTAAGGACAGTTGTATTTTTCATGATCAGTTGACTATATTTTTTGGCATAATATTAATATATGAATTTTGATCCCTATGTACAAAATACTACTGTTGGCTTCTTGGGGGTAATATAAAGGAAATTGTAAGGAACGGTTTTGAGAGTGAAATTTTTAATTAGATATAACTCCTGTATGTTCACATGAAATAAGTTTTAAATGCCCAGAGAAAAGTGTGTTCTGTTGAGTTAAATGATGGTAGTTATCTAGATATCACCTGGGTGGCCTGAGCTTTTTAAGTTTGGGGGTGTTTTCTTGTCTGTGTGTGTGTGTGGTACTGGGGATTGAGCCCAGGGGCGTTTTACCTCTGAGGTACATCCCCAGCCCTATTTTACTTTTATTTGGAAACAGGGTCTTGCCAGGTTGACGAGTCTCACTACTTACGGAGGCTGTTCTCTAACCTACGATCCTCCTGTCTCAGCCTCCCAAATGCTGGGATTACAAGCGTGTGCCACCACGCCCAGCCTGAACTCTGCATATTTCTATTTCAAATCAATGCACTTTTTTTCTGACTACTGGAAAGAACTCTTTCTTCCCACCCTGGGCAGGACTCCAGCAGCATCCAGAGTGGTAAATTATTTTGTGGCCTCTTCTCCTTCTAGTTATCTAAGAGTTTATTAACTTAGGTCATCCAAGGACCTAAGTTAATACCTTAACATCATAAGGACTTATAACATACCTTACATCATAAGGACTCAGGGATTATTACTTAGATTTCTCCTAAAGCATCTCTTCATCTGCAGTTATCTTACTTACATGTACTCAGAGAAGCCCAGGTTCTCCACCCTATAAATAGTTTCTTCACATAGCTTAGGCTACTTTTTGTCATTGACTGCAAGAAGAAGATTCATTACAACTTGAGCCTTTCTCACTAACAGTACAGGGTTGTGTCTGATGGTGTCCTATTCATTAATTCCCTTTAAGAAATGTGTTCTTGGCCAGGCGTGGTGACGCACAATTGTAATCCCAGCATTTGGGAGGCTGAGACAGTAGAATCTCAGTTCACCAACAGCCTCAGCTACTACTTAGTGAGGCCCTGCTTCAAAATAAAGAATAAAAAATACGGCTGGAGGTGTAGCTCAGAGGTAGACTGTCCCTGGGTTCCATCCTTAGTACCACAAAACAGGACAAACCCCACAAGCTCCCGTGGCGTGTCCTTCCCGCCCACACTTGCAGCCCCATCTCGCCTCCTGTCCTGGCACCAACACTTGCACTTGCTGAGACTCACCTTAAGATTTCCAGTGTGCACCTCTCAGACTCCTAGAAACTTAAGAATTACTTTAATCAGACAGGCTGATGAGAGAATCATTGTTTATTCACAAATGTTTCTTGAGCCCCGACTCCGTGGATGCGGGGACCTGAGAACAAACAAGAAACATCCCTGCCATGTGCGGCTAAGCTGGTTGTTCCTCCCTGTGGGCTGGTGTGTTCGGCCAGCCTCAGCCACTTAGTGAAGCCCTCTGTAATTCAGAAGACATTGATTTAAAAAAATTTAAACTGGGCTGGGGGAGTGGCTCAGGGGTAGAATGCCTCTGGGTTCAATACCCAGTACCCCCCCCCAAAAAAAAAGTGAGACCAGTGTTAGGCTGTTAGGTTGCAAACACCCTGCAGCTTCCGCTCTGCATTTCTGTGGGGCCCGGAAGGGCTCTGGTCTTGTTCTCCAGCTTCCAAGTGCTGTGTTTCTCCTCACTCCTGGACAACGATGGCTGTTCCTCCTCCTCCTCCTCCTCCTCCTCCTCCTCCTCCTCCTCCTCCTCCTCCTCCTCTTCCTCCTCTTCTTCCTCATTCTCCTCCTCTTCTTCCTCATTATCCTCCTCTTCTTCCTCATTCTCCTCCTCTTCTTCCTCATTCTCCTCCTCCTCCTCTTCCTCCTCTTCTTCCTCCTCCTCCTCCTCTTCTCCCTCCTTCTCCTCCTCTTCTTCCTCCTTCTCCTCTTCTTCCTCATTCTCCTCCTCCTCTTCCTCCTCCTCCTCCTCTTCCTCCTCTTCCTCCTCCTCCTCTTCCTCCTCCTCTTCCTCATTCTCTTCCTCCTCTTCCTCCTCTTCTTCCTCATTCTCCTCCTCTTCCTCCTCCTCCTCTTCCTCCTCTTCCTCCTCCTCTTCCTCCTCTTCTTTCTCATTCTCCTCCTCATCCTCCTCTTCCTCCTCTTCTTCCTCATTCTCCTCCTCTTCTTCCTCATTCTCCTCCTCTTCTTCCTCATTCTCCTCCTCCTCCTCTTCCTCCTCTTCTTCCTCATTCTCCTCCTCTTCTCCCTCCTCCTCCTCCTCTTCTTCCTCATTCTCCTCCTCCTCCTCTTCCTCCTCCTCTTCCTCCTCTTCTTCCTCATTCTCCTCCTCATCCTCCTCTTTCTCCTCTTCTTCCTCATTCTCCTCCTCCTCCTCCTCTTCCTCCTCTTCTTCCTCATTCTCCTCCTCCTCTTCCTCCTCCTCCTCCTCTTCTTCCTCATTCTCCTCCTCCTCCTCCTCCTCTTCCTCCTCCTCCTCTTCCTCCTCTTCTTCCTCATTCTCCTCCTCCTCCTCTTCCTCCTCTTCTTCCTCATTCTCCTCCTCCTCTTCCTCTTCCTCGTCTTCTTCCTCTTCCTCCTCCTCCTCCTCTTCCTCCTCTTCCTCCTCTTCTTCCTCATTCTCCTCCTCCTCCTCCTCTTCTTCATTCTCCTCTTCCTCCTCCTCATTTTCCTCTTCCTTTTATGGTTCTGGGATTGGACCCAGGGGCATTCTACCTCCAAGCTACACACCCAGCCCTTTTTTATTTTTTATTTGGAAACAGGGTCTTGCTAGGTTGCCGAGAGCCTCACTAAGTTGTTGAGGCTGACTTTGAACTTGGGATCTTCCTGTGTCAGCTTCCCAAGTCCTGGAATTATAGGCATGTGCCACCTCGCCCCACAGGGCCTGTTTTCTGAAGTATTTATTTCATTTTAATTCTGATAGCGACATTGGAAAAATACAAACAATGCCATTAAGAACTTAGTTCTTAGCTGGGTGTGCTGACGCATGCTTGTAATCTCAGTATTTGTGAGGCTGGGACAACTTAGTGAGACCCTGTTTCAAAATAAAAAATAAAGAGGACTGGGGGTGTAGCTCAATGGTAGAATGGGTTTAAATCTCAGTACAACACACACACACACACACACACACACACACACACAGTTGGTTTTTTCCTTCATGGTACGCCATGAGGGCTTGCATCTGAGGCAGGTCCCAGCTTCACGTGTATTGATAGGGCTCAAAGAAGGCACTGATTATGAATCCACAGGATGTACAGGAGGAAGCCAAGTAGATCTGAGATTTGATTCCAAGCGACTTTGAATGTCTCCTTTGTCTTCCCTGAGCCCGAGATTTTTCAACTATAATAGAGGAGATAAGCCAGGTGTGGTGGTGCACGCCTGTAATCCTAGTACCCGAAAGGCTGATACAGCAGGCTCTAGCAGCTTGCTCCATAGTCCCACCATGGAGGCTTGCTGCTCCAGGCAGCTCCCTGAAAGTTGTTCTGTGGTCCCTACCTCAGAAGGTCGCTGCTAAGGCAGCTTCCTAACGCTAGTCTATCTCACATGACAACACGAAACCTGATATAATACTTTTGAGAATGTATATTTAACAATTAGGGGGTTGGGGAGGAGATAGGTGACAATTCTCCTGGCCTTATGTAGCCAGGGCCTTTGTTTTATGGGGTTCAAACAAAGCAAACGAGAAGGAGGTCACAAGTTAAGATTAGGGTGTTTTAATCACAAGTTAAGACTAAAGAGTGGTAGGCAAGGACGAAAACTAGGGAAAGCCAGGGTAAACATTTCAGGAGAATAGAAGGTCATCAGAGTCCAGCTTTCGGTCCCCGCTGGCCCAAGGAAGCTTGTCTGTCTGCAGTCAATTTCCACTTAGCATGTACTGTATACCTGGTTAAGCTGGTCCAAAACAGTGACCTCATCGCATGGGCTAAGATGGCTCCAACAGGCTGAGACAGGAGGGTTGTAGGTTGATAGAGGATCGAAAACGAGACCCAGATGACCTTCTGCCATCCCTTCATCCCTTGCGGCAGTTGGTAATACTGGGACCAGGCCTGTGACTGAGTGAAGGAACAGAGACAAGTTCTGAGAGTAGCGTAGTTGAAAAAAAAAAAACCCAGCTATGACAACTTAGCAAGGGCCTCAGCAAATTAGCAAGATTTTGTTTCAAAATAAAAAATAAGCTGGGTGTGGTGGCTCACGCTTTTAATCCCAGTACTTAGGAAGCTGAGACAGGAGGACCCAGGATCACAGATTCCCTCAGCTACTTATTGAGGCCTCCATAACTTAGTGAGACCCTGTTTCAAAATAAAAAATAGCTGGGCGTGGTGGCGCATACTTGTAATCCCCGCGCTTGGGAGGCAGGAGGATAGCAAAGATTCGAAGCCAGCCGCACTGGCTTAAGAGACCCTGTTTCCAAATAAAAATATAAAAATAAGTCTGGGAGTGTAGCCCAGAGGTAGAAGGGCTTCCAGGAACCCCAGTACCACCAAAAAATAAAAAAATAAAAAATTGGGCTGGAGGTATAGCTCAGAGGTAGAGTGCCCCTGGGTTCAATACCCAGCACACAAATAAATAAATAAATAAATAAATAATAAATAAATTAGGGCTGAAAGTATAACTTCAAAGTAGAATGCTCCTGGGAGCAATCCCCAGTACCACCACAATCTCCAAAAAATTATATACATATACATATGCATACACCACACACACACACACACACACACACACACACACAGAGCACACACAGGAGAGAGAGGAAGATAAGTATAATTGTCCTGTCTTCTCCGTGGGTTCTTCTGGTGATTGGTGCAGATGCAGCTGGGACACAGAGCACAGGCCTCCCTCCCAGCTCACCAAAAGTCATCAAGTGTTTTAGCTTTCCCTGTGGAAATTTTATGCCAGAAATGTTTATCCAAATCAAATCATCAGGAAGTCATTAGACAAATCCAGATTGTGGGACATTGTATAAAACATCTGGCCTGCACTCTTTGAAAATATCAGTGTCATGAAAGATGGAGGAGGTCCCTGAGGGTGCTCAGGGACCCACCACAGCTGTTACGGATTGAGGGCAGCTATAAATGATATTGTTGAGATGGCTGATAAAGTTTGAGTGTGGACAGAGTGCAAAATGATTTTGCGCAGAGGTTAAATTTGGGGGGTATGATAAAAGTGTGGTTATGTAGGCACTGTTCTTGTTCTTAGGCCAGGGAGGAGAAAATATTTAGTGGTAATACACATGATTGAGTCATTGATCCACACAACTTACCTTCAAATGCTTTCCAAGTAAAAATAATAATTCATATGTGTACATGCGTATATGTGCTTATGTGTACAAAATGATAGAAATCGTTGAGTCTAAGCTGGGTGTGGTGGCACATGCCTATGATCCCAATACTTGGGAGGCTGAGACAAGACGATTGCAGGTTCAAGGACAGTTTCAGCAAGTAGTGAGGCTCTCGTCAACCTAATGAGACCTCATTTCTAAAAACTAAAAATAAAATAGGGCTGGGGGGGAGGTCAGAGGTAGAATGCCCCTGGGTTCAATCCCCAGGACAAAAAAAGTAAGGGTGTGTATGTAAGTATATGATCTACCTGCTTACACATTTGCATGCTTATACATATGCATGTTTACACATTTGCATGCTTACACATATACATTCTTACACATGTGTGTGCATCTGCTTACTTCGGGCACCTTTTGAGCCTCCACCTAAGCCAGAAGTTGGAATTGAACTCAAGTTCTGTCTGGACCCGTCTCTCCTCTTTAGAGTCTTACTTGGTACAAACTCTGTCTCCAGCTCTATAGATAGCATTTTTTTTTTTTTTTTGTACTGGGGCTTGAACCCAGAGGCAGTCTACCTATGAGCTGCACCCTTAGCACTTTTTAGTTTTTATTTTAAAACAGAATCTCACTGAGTAGCTGAGGCTGGCTTCTGTGATCCTCTTGTCTCCATTTCTCAAGTAATGGAATTAAAGGCATGCACCACCATGCAGGGCTTCCAGCTAGTAACATCTTAAGAAAGAGCAGTTCTTATATAAGATAGAGTCATAAACTATGGAATCTTTCTAACGATTGAAAAATAGAACAAGGTGTGTGTGTGTGTGTGTGTGTGTGTGTGTGTGTGTGTGTAGAGGAGAGGAAGAGAGGGCAAGGAAGAGAGAGAGAGAGAGAGAGATAAAAAAAATAGAAAGTATTTATTCTTTGCCTCCATGAGAAGAAACTAAAGAAAATTTCCAAACTTTTGTCCACCGGGTTCCCCGAGGCCCACAAAGGCCCTCATTCTCTACCAAGGTACACAGCGCAGCACTGTAGACACTGGGGCAGGGCGGCTGCTCAGGCCACCAAGGCTCAGAGCATCTTGAGCTGTGGGATGGACTGATCAGTGCGCAGCGAGCCTGGCCATGGTTCAGAGCGGTGACACAGGAACAGGAGCTTTGGCTCCTGGCTCCGCCACGCTCAGGTGTTGGCTGATTTTTGCAGGGGGAGGAAGTTCTGTTTCCAAGAGCGGCCCCTTCCAGCTGCCTTTTTCTTTATGTTAAGAGAAATTTTGCAAAGGCTTGCAATTAACTTAGTCTATATCCAAAGTATTTTTGTTTCTTCTTAGTAGTAAAAAAAAAAAAACTCTACTTTTTGCAAAGAGAGAGGATTCTGGTATTATTATTATTATTATTATTATTATTATTATTATTATTATACTGGGGGTGGAACCCAGGGGCTTTTCTACATCCGGACTACACTCCCAGACCTATTTTATACTTTATTTGGAAACAGGGTCTCACTAAGTTGCTGAGAGCCTCACTCAGTTGCCGAGGCTGGCTTCGAACCTGTGCGATCCTCCTGTCTCAGCCTCCCAAGTGCTGGGATTACAAGCGTGCGCCACTATGCCCAGTGGATTCTGGTCTCTTAAGGGCTCCGGGGGCCCTTCGTAGAATCTTCCAATTTGTGATAATTTAGGACGGTTCTGGGTGGATTTTTCATATGACCCTCACAGTGCCGGAGATAGTAAGAACTACACTGGGATGGAAACTTAGACTATTCCAGGTTGCCAAGGTGAACCGAAGCCCAAAGAAATGGAGAATTGGGCCTAAGAGCGTAGGGCTAAGTCGTAATAGGGCTGCTAGGATTTGGGGCAAAATGGGGCCCTTGGAGCTGCCGTACTCCCCAGCGGCCCTCTCTTGTGCAGGAGGCATGGTGACCCCTCTGAGCCCCCGGGGCAGGAGGGGCATGGAGGTTTCATCTCACTGCCTTTTGGCTGGAGCTCATCCCTGAGGTCTTGTTCTCCGTGTCTGGCTGTTTTTCCTCAGCTAGCTGCCTTGCCGTTCTCACTTGTAAAAACAGGGACAGTAATGGCGGCCACACTAGGTTGTTCCGGGATTTCTTTTAATGATGTCTAGAAGGCTAGAAGACCCCCTCATAAATAATAGCTTTTCTTCCAACACAGGCGCAGGTAGGCATCAAAGCAGTTAGGAAGCAGAATTCACAAGAGGAGGCTATTTCCCGCCACACACAGCGTGGCCGTTTTCAACCTCAATCCTGTCAGCTGGGCTTCCTGCAGCTTGTTAGTCAAACTGTGGTCCTGAGGAGCAAGGTTTTGTTTTGTTACCTCTGGCTTTATTCCTAAAAAGCAATTAAAAAAAAAAGTCTCACCCTCTAATCCAGTCTTGGGTTAGTTTAGAAAGAAAGAGCAGGAGTGTGAGACTTAAGTGTTAATTTCCTGGGTTTTTTGGGGTGTGTGGGTAGTTCGGAACTTTCGGCATCGCAGTCCGTCTACAAGTAAACAAGTAGGCATGTAGCCTACTTGCCTCATCTAAAGGGAAAAGTCCGACCGGGCGTGGTGGCGCACACTTGTAATCCCAGCACTTGGGAGGCTGAGACAGGAGGATCGCACAGGTGTGAAGCCAACCTCAGCTACGTAGTGAGACCCTTTGCAACTCAGTGAGACCTTGTTTCAAAATAAAGAATAAAAAATAGGGCTGGGGTGTCGCTCAGAGGTAGAATGCCCCTGGGTTCCATCCCCAGTACTGCAAAAGAATAAAAAATAATAATAAAGGGAAAAGTGCTCTGTGACATTCGCAGTGCATAGCACGCTTGAGCGAGCTTTCTGGAAGAGCCCCCTGCAATATAATGAAAGACGTTCTGGTCAGCATTCGTGCAGCTATAATTTAAAAGGTTGACTGGTAACTTAGAGGAAAGATTTATTTTCTTATGATTAGAGGCTCCATGTGAGGCCGGGGACCCCGTATCTCAGGGAGCAGTGGCAGAAGCAGGAGAGTACTTGGGCTGCACTCCTCACATCATGGCGGCCGGAAGTGAGATAGAGAGCAGGGGGAGGAGGAACCATTTATATACTCTCAAGTCCACACCCAGGGCCCGCCCCCAGCCACACGCTGCTGGCCTGCTGAGTGCACCCAGGGGAATCCATTACAGTGGACATCCACTGCTGGGTTACAACCCTCAGGGCTCCACTGTATCAACCCTGGATATTAGCAAAGGAGCTCTTTAGGGGACATTTTATATCTAACCATGACAAAAGAGAACAGGATGAAATTAATGTAGGATAGATAGCTCCTGGGATAGAAGGCTGACTAACTCAGAGTGCCCAAGTCCTAATTAAAATAAGCTGTAAATGCTAAGAGGTCACAAGTTTGAAACCAGCCTGAGCAACATAGGAGGCTCTGAGCAACTTAGACCTTTTCCAAATAAAAAACAAAATTGGTCTGGGAGTGTAGCTCAGAGTTAGCATGCCCCTGGGTTCAATCCCCAGCAATTCCTCCACCCACTCTCACACACACGCTGGGAGCAGCAGACTTCATCTTCTGAGGCCAATGTGTCTCTTTATTAATCCCACCCCAGCCCGAGTTGCCTTCTCTCATTGGGGGGAGTTTTACTAAGAAAACACAGCCTGTGTGTATAAAGCCACAGATTTGTTAGTAGATCTGTATGTACTCTCAAGTTTTTTCTTCAAAGGTCAGAGCTAGAAGGAAGCTTCAAAATCATCAGGTTCTACTGTCTCTTTCTCCTCTGCATGTGAAAATTCAAGACAGAGAAAGAGTGCCTTGCTCAGTGCGCTAAACCGTCTAGACCCCGGCTAGCCCGGGGCGTTTTGCCAACACCAGCTTCACATTCCGCCATCACCACATCAGCCTTGCCTAGTCTGTCTTTCCAGCCACAACTGGCAGTGAGATGGTTATGTTTCCAGTTTTTTTTTTTTTTTTTGGTGGTACTGGGATTCCTGGAAGCCCTTCTACCTCCGGGCTCCATTCCCAGGCCTATTTTATATTTTTGAAACAGGGTCTCTTACGCCAATGCGGCTGGCTTCGAACCTGCGCGATCCTCCTGTCTCCGCCTCCCAAGCGCGGGGATTACAAGCGTGTGCCACCACGACCGGCTCCAGTTCTTTTTTTTTTAACATCATTTTGGTGATATTGGGAGTTGAACACAGGGGAATCCTATCTCCAGCTATATCCCCATCTCATTAAAAAAATTTTTGTTGTTGTTTGAAACAGAGTCTTGCTAGGTTCTGAGTGTATCACTAAGTTACTGAGGCTGGTCTTGAACCCACAATCCTCCTGTCTTAGCCTCCTAAGTGCTGAGATTCCGGGCGTGCATCACCATGCCCGGCTATTTTTCCAGTTCTTTATGCGGAGTTAAAGAGGACTGATGTCTACTGTGCGTAAGCTTGACATACAAACTGTAAAGAAAAACCTGGCTGCGAGCTTCCGGAGGCTGTCTCTGGTGCCGCTCTTAGTATTCCAGTTTCTTAATGTTGCCGGAGGCTGTGTTTGTGTGTAGCGAGCGCTCCCTTCTCTCTGCCCCCTTGCCGATGCCGTTCATCATTGTCCTCCTGCTCTGTCACTTAACATTTGCTCGGTGTTCTTTTAACCAGCACCTTCTGTTCCCGTCATGGATCAGAGCGTTGTGTATACCACGGACAGGTTCAGGTTAAGGCAAAGGACCCCCTCCACTATGCATTCATTTAATTTCACACTCGCTCCATGCCCAAGATGATCAAAAGTCAGAGAAACAGCTTAGCCAGGCATGGCATGGCTCATGCACATAATCCCGTTGCTTGGGAGGCTGAGACGGGAGGTGTGCAGGTTGGAGGCCAGTCTCAGCAACTCAGTGAGACTTTCAGCAGCCTGGCGAGACCATGTTTCCAAACAGAACATAAAAAGGGCGGGGAGGGGAGAGGTAGCTCAGAAGTAGAACACCCTGGGTTCAAACCCCGGTAGCACACACAAAGCTCACTGCCTGGCCTTGGTGACGTCCTGAACATCTGCAGTTCTTGGCATCAGTGGCAGCATCGGATCAGTAGGGGCGCCATGAGTACAACGCCCAAGCCATAGGTATCATATTGCCTAAAACTGAGGCCAATGTAGTGTGCATTATTTATTATATAAACATTTTTATAATATGTATAGGAGTTACCAGATTTATTTTGAATTAGAGTATGTATTTAGCATATATATTTAGTGTATATATATATGTGTGTGTGTATATATATTATATATATATATATATACACTTTTTTTCATTTTACTTTTGTGCTGGGGATTGAATCCAGATGCATTTAAATCTGAACTACACCCCCAGTCATTTTTATCTTGAAGCAGGGTCTTGATTAGTTGCTATGGCTGGCCTGGAACCTGCAATCGTCTTGTCTCAGCCTCCCAAGTACTGAGATTACAGGAGTGAGCCACCATGCCCAGCTAATATATATATATATATATATATATATATATATATATATATATAATTATATATAATATATAACATCATATATTATATATGTAAAATGATATATAAACAAAATATAAAAATATGTATTTTTTGCAGTACTAGAGATTGAACCCAGGGGCATTCTGCCTCTGAGCTACACCCCTAGCCTTATTTTTTTAGTCTTTATTTTGAAACAGGGTCTCATTAAGTTGTGGAGGGCCTCACTAAGCAGCTGAAGCTGGCTGAGAACCTGTGATCCTCTTGTCTCAGCCTCCAAAGAACTGGGATTACAAGCATGCGCCACCAGGCCTGGCTAATTAATATATTTTTAATTACATAAGTAAAAAACAAATATATTCTTATTTGTAGAAAAGTTACACAATATAAGTAAAGTGAAACTTTCCCTTTCCTACCCCCTTTTCTAGAGGGATCTGTTTCTTTGTCTTTTAGGCTTTTTTCTATGCACTAAAAACATTAATGTACTTATAGACTTATTTTCATAAGTGGATAATGGTTTTTTTCAACTTCTATTTTCCACTTAGTACATTTTATACATCTAGTTGTGTGTGTGTGTGTGTGGCACGTATTTTTTTTTTATCTTTTTAAAGTTGATGCCTGGAATTCCACTAAATGAATGCCCCTTGGCTTACTTAATAATTTGTCTGTTGGGGCTTTTAGTTTTCCATTATTATACACGGTGGAATCCTTGTGATTATATGTGTTTCTCTGGTACAGCTACTTAGCTATAAAGGTATGCATACTTTTTATTGTTTAGAAAGATATTATGGGGCCAGGCATGGTGGTGCATGCTTGCAATCCCAGTACTTGGGAGGATGAGAGGAGAATCACAGATTTGAGGCCAGCCTTAGCAATTTAGTAAAAACTCTTGTCTCAAAATAAAAATAAAATAAAATAAAATAGGGCTGGGCATGTAGCTCAGAGGTGGAATGCTCCTGGGTTCAACCCCCAGCAAATTAAATAAACAAACAAACAAACTATATTAAAGGGAGTCAGAATAGAGGGGTGCCACACTGTCACATGACTGGAGGATTTCACAGCGCTGATAATGAGAGCTTGTGGTCCGCTGGCAGCTGTCCCGGGGATGCTGGTGACGTGGGGGCGCAGCTATTTCCACTTACTTCACAGCTGCAGGCGGCACAGGGGCGCGTTTGAGTCGAAGTCACAACCACCAGATACTGTCAATACTGTCTGCCGGGAAGGAAGGCCCTCTGTTAAGCAGTTTGGATGGTATGACCGCTGTAGACAGCCAGTAAAATGCAGACAGCTATGGAGGGAGCGGGCCGGGCCTCGGATTGGCAGGTCCCGCCCGGGCTGTGCGCCCGGCCGCCGCGCGGGGGCGCTCGCGGCGCCTCCGCCCCACTGTTCTCTGTCTTTGCAGTTGGCCGCCCCATTCCTGTGCTCCAGACCCCGCAGCCAACCCCGGAGCAGATCGAGGAGCTGCACCAGACGTACCTGGAGGAGCTGAGGAGGCTGTTTGAGGAGCATAAAGGGAAGTATGGTATTCCAGAGCACGAAACCCTCGTTTTTAAGTGACTTCACTCTTTCAAGGCGCGAGGAAGGACGAGAACATCCCTTTCAGAGAATCAATATTCTAAAATAAATGGATTGTTTTTTTTTCTTTGGACTGTGAAATCCAGTTTGCAGCCAAGCACTATTATTTATGATGGCAAGTGTTGATGCTTTATTTGTGGTAAATAAAAATACAGTAGATGCCTATCGGAGAAGCTTGGAGGCCACTATAAGACTTTTAATAATCTTCCTCATCTAGGAAGAATAAGTCATCTCGTAGGTTATAAAAAGGTTTAGACTGTCCATGTGCCTCAAAAACTAAAAAACAAACGACAGGAAAAATAATGACAACTTCAAAAAGTCATTAGACCGTTTTACTGAACAGCACAGTAATTTAAGATGGTGTGTTGCTAACCAAACAGCTGTCGTTCCGCACAGCTGGAACATTCAGGAGACAGTGTATAAAATAGTTGGCCATAAAGAGAGCTGGAGGAGAATTATTTTTTTCCCTGCGGAAACAGACCATTTGTTACGGAATAATGTCACTTTTAATACTTAGATAATTTGATCCTTTAAGTCAACACATTTTTATACAACAGTGCAGATTTTTTTTCTTTTTGCCATTTTCGAAATAGGATTACTCCACCAGCTGGAAACCCAGGAAGACAAGAACTTCTTTTCTCATTTCTGTTCATATTTGGAAACATATTTATTTGTTATAAGCAATCAAGTTTATTTGGGAAAGATGAGTTTTGCATACCTTTTAGGACTTTGGAGATTCCTAAAAGTTTTCATGGTAATAGAAATACTTTTCATTTTCAGTGGGGCTCAATATCACATGCCCCAAATCTCAGAACTAGGGAGGCTGAAGCGGGAGGATTATAGGTCGGAGGCCGGCCTCAGGTACTTAGACCCTTGGCGACAACTGAGCGAGACCCTTTTCAAAATAAAAAGTGGAGAAAAGGATTGGAGGTATGACTCAGAACTAGAATGCCCTGGGTTTAATCCCTAATGCCAAAACAAAACAGCTTTTAATTTTCTTCTCAAATGGTCTTTTCATTGTAATGATAAGTTCTGAAAGAAATTGCCCTCCCTGGAGAGCAGTTCCCAGCTGATGGGGGTCGATTTTTTTCTGAACGTAGAATGAGCAGGAACTTGTCCTTCCCGCTTCTTGCTGCTTGGACAAGCTTGAGACCCTTACCAAGCACAAAGTAAGTACTTATTTAATTAGTGTACTTAGAATTGAATGTATAAACTTTGCCATAATGTGAAGAAGTTTTTGTTTGTTTGATTTTGGTACTGGGGAGTGAACTCAGGTGCATTTTGCCTTTATTTATTTATGTATTTATTTTACTTTTTTTTTTTTTTGCGGGTCTGGGGATGTAACCCGGGAGCATACGCTCTCCGAGCTACACCCCCTGCCCTATTTTTTTTTTTTTATTCTTTATTTTGAAACCAGGTCTCACTGAGTTGCAGAGGGCCTCACTAAGTAGCTGAGGCTGTCCGCGAACCGCGATCCTCTGGTCTCAGCCTCCCCAATGCTGGGATTACAAACGTGCACCACCACGCCCGGCTTTGTATTTATTTTACTTTGAAACAGGATTTGCTAAGTTGCTGAGGCTGTCCTTGAGCCTGCTCTCTCTTGTCTCAGCCTCCCAAATACTGGGATTGCAGGTGTGTGCCACCCTGCCCGGCTTAATGTGAAGAAGTTTTAAAGCTATTCCATAAAATGGAACCAGCTATCAGCAAGACCTTTCAAGGGAGGTAATGTGCCGTGTCGGGTTGTCTTGTACCAGTGATCAGTAACGCCGTGTGCTTCTCCATCAGGAGGTTTCTGACTATTAGTCACTAAGTGTCAGGTAACTAGTCAGTAAGAGGAATGTCTGTTTCCAAGTGGTTGCTGTTGCTAGGGATTTGCTTCTGTACCTCCTCCTCCTCCACTGTGTAAGCAGTTTCTCCCAGTTCCCTTCTAATTTACTAATGTCTTCAGGTTCCTAATTATTGAAACATTAAGCCTTGGGCTGGAGCTAGAATCTAGTTCCTTAACAGCAAAACAAAATCATGCTGGTTGATGCCTTTGCCAGGGCAGCATTTCACACGTGAGAGTGAACCCGCCCAGGTATTCTACCAGAGGGACTTGGGGTCTGAATTCCTTCGCTTTCCCACCAGCTAAGCTGTCCAGGAATCCTGACTCTTGTCTTTGAAACCAGTTTTTTTTTGTTGTTGTTGTTGTTGTTGTTTTGTTTTGTGGTACTGGGGATGGAACCCAGGGGCTTTCTATCTCCGAGATACACCTCCAGCCCTATTTTTTTTTTTAATTCTTTATTTTGAAACATGGTCTCACTGAATTGCAAAGGGCCTCACTAAGTTGTAGCTGAGGCTGTCTGTAGACCGCAATCCTCCTATCTCAGCCTCCCAAATCTGGGATTACAAGCGTGTGCCACCATGCCATGGCTGAAACCAGTTATTGATCAAAGCAGGGCCTTTGAGTTTTTACAGACCTTGAGCTTTTTCTCTTTGAAGAAGTTTATTATAAGCTCATGACATGTGATCTTTTGTGATTTCACAGAGGTGTGAACTTTAATCTCACACTGAGCTGGGCATGGAGGCTGAGACAGGAGGATACAGGTTTGAGGCCAGCTTCTGCAACTCACTCTGAGTGGTGAGGAGGCCGTGCCGTCCCCCGCCCTCGATGGGCTGTCTGGGAGGCGGCTGCAGCCCATGTTTAGTCCTGCAGAGGCACTAACACTCGAGAAGAGTCTGTCATGTATCTATCCAGATTGTGCCATTAATAATATTTAGACATAACTTGAATTTTGGCTTGCAGAAAATGTTATTTTTTCAGTACATATGGTGGGGGTAGGTTATCTCCTCACTTTTTAGTCTTTATGGTTCTTTATTTATGTATTTTTGGTATTGGAGGCTGAACTCTGAGGCATTTTACCTTCAAGCTTACACTCCCAGCCTTTTTTATTTTTTGTTTGGAAACAGGGTCTCGCTAGGTTGCTAAGAGTCTTGTGATATAATTGAGGCTGTCTTTGAACCTGCAAGCCTCTTGTCTCAGCCTTCCAAGTGCTAGGATTACAAGTGTGTGTCACCACAACTGGCTTCCAGAAGTCTTAATGCAGACGTGCCAGAAGTCTTTTTATATACTCAAGTGATAACTGTAAATTGCAAATAGTCTTATGTATTGCAGATGAATTTTTTTTTTTTTTGGTACTGGGGATTGAATTTAGGGGTATTCTACCTCTGAGCTACACTCCCAGCCCGTTTTATGTTTTGTTTTGAAACAGAGTCTGAGGCTTGGCATGGTGGTGTTTATAATCTCAGTACTTGGTGGGCTGAGACAGAAGAATTGCAGGTTTGTGGCCAGGCTCAGTTATTTAGTGAAACACTGTAACTTAGTGAGATCCTGTTTCAAAATAAAGAATTTTAAAAATAAGGAATAAAAAATAGGGCGGGGGTATAGCTCAGAGATAGAATGCCCCTGGGTTCATTCTCCAGTACCACAAAAAAAAAAAAAAAAAAAGAAGAAGAAGAAGGAGGAGGAGGAGGAGGAGAAAGAACAGGGTCTGGCTAGGTTGCTGAGAGTCTAAGTTGATGAAGCTGTCCTTGAACCTGTGATCCTCCTGTCTTAGCCTCCCAAGTACTGGGATTACAGGCGTGCACTACCATGCCAGGCTGCAAATGAATTTTTTGGGTAGGAATTTTTGCAATCACACATATGTGGACCATATTCATTGCTATGGTTTGACAGTGTCTTATAATTTCCTATCTACTGTGTGAGCACAGTTCTCATATTTGCATTTTTTTTTTTTTTTTTTTTTGCGGGTCTGTGGGTGGAACCCAGGGGCATTCAACCTCCGAGCTACACCTCCTGCCCTATTTTTCATTCTTTATTTTGAAACCGGGTCTCACTGAGTTGTAGAGGGCCTCACTAAGTAGCTGAGGCTGTCCACGAACCGCGATCCCGGGTCTCAGCCTCCCGAATGCTGGGATGACAAGCGTGCGCCACCACGCCCGGCTCCTATTTGCATTTTTTAACGTAAGTGATAAAATCTGTATTTGTGGGGCTGGAGGAGTGTGTGTGTGTGTGTGTGTGTGTGTGTGTGTGTGTGTGTGTGTGTGTGTGTTGGTACTTGAGATTGAACCCTGGGGCCTTCTACCTCTGAGCTACATCCCCAGTCCTATTTTATGTTTTACTCTGAAGCAGGGTTTTACCAAATTGCTCAGGGTCTCAGTAAGTTGCCGAGACTGACCTTAAATCTGTAGTCCTCCTGTTTTAGCCTCCCAAGTACTGTAAACTTTTAGACAGCAAAACAAAACAAACACAACAACAAAAATAGCCCAGAGCACAGCGTGAGAACCTGGTCCCGCGGCTCAGGAGCGTGGTATGTGCGTTCGCTGTCTCATTTGGACATTTCCTATCTACTATTCCCCCTCTATCTATCTATTCCCCCTCTGGTGCCCTTGCACACTGGGTGCAGGCTGAGTCATTTCCTTTGTCTGGAAGTTCTGTCTGTGTCTGTTATGCTCCTGTGACGTCTGCAGCCTCACAGGCTTCAGAAGGTTTTGTTCTTTACGAAGGGGAACTCGATGTCTCACTGCAAAGCGCGAGGGCGGCTGCACAAGCCTCGGCCTCATGCTGAGGGTTAAACAGGACGATTCTGTTTGCGAGAGAAGCTGTGTTTCTGTCGCGGGAGCACAGAGGTGAATCCGGGTGTCGTATCCACACGTTCTGTCTAACTTTCTAGCTGGTCCACACAGCTTCACTGATGAAAACTACCAAGGATTGTGATGGGTGGGAAAACCGTCTGGAGCGCAGTTCCTCTGCATTCTTTCATATTATTGATGGGATTCCCCCCCCCCCTGTTTTATGGATTTGTTTTTTGGTTTTTCTTTTCACAATTGCCCAAAATGGCTAATTCTAATATTTGCATTCTTTTTTTTTTTTTTACCTAAGTGATAGAATTTACACTTTGGGGGCTAGAGGAATTTAAATATATATATATATATAGTGTGTGTGTGTGTGTGTGTGTGTGTTGGTACTTGGGATTGAACCCAGGGGCATTCTGCCTCTGAGCTATATCTCCAGCTCCACTTTTTAAAATTAATTAATTAATTTTTGTTGGTACTGAGGGTGGAACCCAGAGGCTTTCTACCTCCGGGGTATATTCCCAGACCTATTTTATATTTTGTTTGGAAACAGGGTCTCACTAAGTTGCTGACAGCCTCACTAAGTAGCTGAGGCTGGCTTCGAACCTGCGCGATCCTCCTGTCTCAGCCTCCCAAGCGAGGGGATTACAAGCATGCGCCACCACGCCTGGCACCATGCCCAGCTTTTATTTTTTTATTTTGAAGCAGGGTTTTACTGAGGTTCTCACTAAATTGCTGCAATCCTCCTGTTTTAGCCTATCAAGAACTGGGATTAAACGCCCTAGGTGAAATGTGTGCATCTTTTGAAGGGAGAGAAAAAAAAAAAAAAAAAAACAGGGCGACTTTGAAAATAACCATTCGCTCTAGTTTCTCTGGGATGGTGAACCCAGAAGCAGATCTCTGTGTTTAAAACCAAGGGATTTCTCTAGTATCTTATATTTCAGTCATTGTAGTTAACCCTTTCCAAAGGCTTCTATCTTAGTGCCTTACCAAGTTACCTGAGAAGGAGAGAAAGTTGATCTCAACTCCTAGGGTTTTATTTTATTTATTTATTTATTTTGTAGTGATAGGGATTGAACCCAGGAACATTCTACCTGTGAGCTATACCCCCAGCCCTATTTTATTTTTTTATTTGGAAACAAGGTCTTACTAAATCGCTGACAGCCTCAATAGTTGCTGAGGCTGGCTTTGAACCTTTGATCCTCCTCTCTCAGCCTCTCAAGTACTAGGATTACAAGCATGCACCAAGTAGTTCAAGCAGGGAATGAGGAGTTTTTAAGCTGCAGAATTTGCATCTCATTTGCATTTTGGTCCTGTCCCCAGCAGAACAGGCCTCCTGCAGTCTCAGTGGACACGGTGGCAGTAACTGGATGTTGGATGGTGGTGTCAACAGAGCCAAGCTTCAGAGCTGGAATGGTTGCTATAATCTAATTATCCATTGTGCAGATGAAGCCATATCCCAGATGAAACAGCAGGCTTTGGCCTTCCATGGTTGTTGATGAATAAACCTAAAAGTCCTTCTAAAAAGCAGAAGCATCAAAAAATATTACATGTGATTCAAAGTATACTTTAAGCTAAACAGGCATTAAAGCACTCTGAAGTAAGCTAATTGGTGTTGAAAACATTTTTTTGTTTTGTTTTGTTTTTTGTTTTGAGGCCAGCATACCACACTGTTGATTTTTCCCTTTTGTAAGAGCTATTTTGGTGATGTGCCCTGGGAAAGGTCCAAGTTTTCAACAACGATCGTGGCCACCAGAGCCTTATGTATTGGAGCAGTGGGAAGGCAAGATGCCTTATGCGCAGGACGACTAGTCTGCAGCGACCGCTAGTGTGGGTCGGGGTATCAGGAAGCAGCGCTCTGTCATCTCAGAGGCTTGATAAAGCCCCAGGCCACAGTCCAGCCTGCCTCCAGCCTCAGCCCGCTGGGTTTTCACAGATGCCTTTTTATAACGCTTAGATTCTGCCTGAGAATCATCTTGGACTATCTTGAGAACGGAGATAAACCTGATGTTTCTTGTGTTCTCAGGGACTCTTTAATTCTTGGCTGTTCCATTTCCAGACCAACTTAGAGCTCACCTCCTTGCTGTTTGGGGTCTAAATCCTGCTGTGTGGTGTGTGGTGATGTGGAGAGACCCAGGGACCCCGCTTCCTCCACTCCTTTCTACTCTCTATACTTTCATCTCTGACCGACTTTTAACCAGGGATGACTGGTGGTCTGGGCTCGGCTCCTTCTGATGTAAATAGAGCTAGGAAGGAAGGGTCCCCAAGGTCCCGTCTGGCTCCATCTCTGTGGTCTCTGCTTGGTGTTTTTCTATCATGCTAATAAAGCTCTGATTGGCCATGTGAGTGTATCTGATAGCTCTGTCTTTTCTTCCTTTACATTCATTTGTTTTGTTCTTTTAGGCCTTGCAGTGAGCCACAGGGTTGTCTTGATGTATATAAAACACAAGCTGGACGGTGGTACACATTTGTAATTCCAGTACTTGGGAGGCTGAGACAGAAGGATTGTAGGTTTGAGGCCAGCCTCAAGAACTTAGCAAGGGCCTCCACAACTTAGTGAGACCCTGTGTTTCCTAATAAGAACTAAAATGGGGCCTGGCGTGTAGCTCAAAGGTAGAATGCCCCTGGGTTCAATCCCCAGTGCTACAAAACAAACAAATAAAAACACAAATCACCACAGAAATTCCTTCAGGATCATAGTGACTGTTAGTCCTGTGTTTCTAGGAAATAATTCTCTAGATAAAATTAGAAGGAATTTACTTAAGAAGCTTCCTTATTTATAGCATCCAAAACTTTGGGATGGCACAGTTTATTACTAGTTAAAGTCTTTTTTTAAACTTTTGTATTTTCTATATGATACCTGTGTTCAATAAATGTGTTTTTGCCTTTCACGCCTGGGGAAGGCTGACTTCCTTTAGACGTGAGGGTGAGTGCCAGCGAGGAAGCCGCAGGGAAACTTCTAGCATCGCAGATTCTCACGCCTAAGTCAGTACGTCAGTTCTTTTGAATGAAAGAAAACAGAAAGCCGGGTGGTGTGAGTGCAGACGGCAGGTGCTCAGCAGTGAAGCAAGAGCCGGGGCAAGTGGAGGAAGAGAAGTCAGAAACGCCAGGGCTCGTGGAGTCGGCAGAAGAATGAGGCCTCTCTGACTCAGAAATGTTTAAAAAGAAAATTGTAGAGACACTGATAGATTCCAAGTCAGGTCAATCACTGCTAATAGACGCAGGGTTTCTTTACGGGTGATGAGAAATATTCTGAAATTCGGTTCTGTTCGTGGTGGCACAGTGCTACAAATATATCTAAAACCTCCTGAATTCTACGCTTGAAACAGGTGAATTTTATATGTGAATTATATCTCAATAAAGCTATTGTATAAAATCAAGTCATGGGCTTGCCAAAATAATGGAAGAAGCTAAAAACTAAATTTCTTTGTAAAGAATGTGTCAAGAATGGCATAACTTTCCTCTAGATATGCCTCACCTTTTTTTTTTTTTTGGTGGTACTGGGGTTCCTGGAAACCCTTGTACCTCCGGGCTCCACTCCCAGACCTATTTTATACTTTTTATTTGGAAACAGGGTCTCTTACGCCAGCGCGGCTGGCTTCGAACCTGCGCGATCCTCCTGTCTCCGCCTCTCAAGCCCGGGGATGACAAGCGTGCCCACCACGCCTGGCTGGGCCTCACTTTTTACCACAGTACTTGTGCCTTGACTTTTGTTAGCATTTCTGGTGCTCACTATTGAAATAAGTGTTTTCTGTACTTTTTTTTTTTGAAGTATTTTATTGGATAAAGAACATCTTGTGGTTGTATTGGTACAAGAAACCTTTGCCTTTGTTTCTCCCCAGTAATTTTTTAAATGCTACAGCATAATTTTAAATAAATTTTATCATATAAAAGTGGTAGCCTCTATCTCATTTACTTATAATGTGCTAGACACAGGGCTAAGTTCTTTACCTTTGTTGTGACATTTAGCTCTCAAAGAGCCCTATAAGATCACTGCTATTTTATTCTCTAGGCATCTGGGGCTCAGACGGATAAGAACTTCCTACAGACAACTCTGGTGGGTGGCAGTTTGGAAAGGAAGCAGGTCTTCTGGACAGAGCAGGTGTAGGACTCATTGGTTTTTGTGTTAATCACACACTAACTCGGTAATCGTCCACTAACCTCTAGTCACACACTAACTTGATACTTGAGTGCTCACCTGGTAATGCACACTAACTTGGCAGTCACACACAAACTTGGTAACTACACACTAACCTGATAATCTCATGCTATCTTGGTAGCTATACACTAACTTGGTAGTCAGTCACACTAACTTGATAATCAGGTGCTAACCTAGCAATCTCACACTAATGAGGTAATTGCACACTAACCTGGTAATCTGACACTAAATTGGTAGTCACACACTAACCTGGTAAGCACACTAACTTGCTAATCACACAACCTGATAATCTCACACTAATCTAGTAATCACATATTAACCTAGTAAGCACACACTAACTGGGTAGTCACATGCTAACCTGGTAAATGCATGCTAATGTAGTCACACATTAATTTAGTAATCAAATACTAATCTGGTAATCTCACACTATCTTGATAATCGCACACTAATTTGCTAATTGCATGCTAACCTGGTAAGTACACACTAACTTGGTGGTCACACATTAATTTGGTAATCAGACACTAACCTGGTAGTCTTACACTCATTGGGTAGTCACACTAACCAGGTAATCACATGCTAATCTGGAAAGTGCATACTGACTTGGTAGTTACTAACATAATCATACGCTAACCTGGTAATCTTACACTAATTTAGTAGTCACATGCTAACTTGGTAACTGGGCACTAACCTGGTAATCTTACACTAATTTGGTAGTCATGCACTAACCCGGTAAGCGCACACTATCTTGGTAATTGCATCTTAACTTGGTAATCTCACACTAACTTGTTAGTCACAGACTAACATGGTAGTCTCACGCTAACCTGATTTATGCATCAGCATTCTCACGGTTATAAAGACTTGACTCTGTAACTCAGAGGAAGGGAGACTTAGTAGCTCACAGTTTTAGGGTTCAGTCCATGTGAGGCCGAGGACTGGGGATCTTGGGGCATGGTGGCCAAGAGTGACGTCCAGGAAGAGCGCAAAGCTTCCTCCTCACATCATGGAGGCAGAGTCAAGGAAGAGCGGTCAGGAGAGGAGCCGTGTATAATCCCCAAGGCCACAAACCCAGGGACACACCGTTTCCAGCCACAACCTACCAGCCTAGGCCACCACCCAGGTAAATGTATGATTTATCTTCTGCTGGTATTGCAACCCTCCTGGCTCAATTATGTCAACTCCAAACACCAATTTATGAGATATTCATGGGGCCATTCTCTAGCTAACTAAAATCCCACCCTGAAGAACTCATGGCCATTTCAAAACACAAAATGCAAGGTTTTCTTAAAAAAAAAAAAAAAAAAGACCTGCAAGATTGCCTCATAGCCAATTATAAAACAAGAAAGCAGCAGTTACACATATTGAATATTGAATATTGAATTAATACTCATCAAGAACAGTTTGGATTTGGAGATCACCCAGCTTCTCGATTATAACCATTCTCACAAAACACACTGCTTAGCCGGGCGTGGTGGCGCACGCTTGTAATCCCAGCATTCGGGAGGCTGAGACCTGGAGGATCGCGGTTCACGGACAGCCTCAGCTACTTAGTGAGGCCCCCTGCAACTCAGTGAGACCCGGTTTCAAAATAAAGAATAAAAAATAGGGCAAGGGTGTAGCTCGGAGGTCAAATGCCCCTGGGCTCCATCCCCAGACCCGCAAAAACAAACAAAAAAACACACTGCTTGTATGATTTTAACCAGAAAAAAATGTTATTTTGTATTTGTAAGTACATAAAAATGGTGGTTTCAAAAGCAGAAGGATAGCAAATGCCTTTGAAATTAAGTATATTATTCCCTTAAGGTGTGTGTGTGTGTGTGTGTGTGTGTGTGTGTGTTACTCAGGATTAAACCCAGGGACATTCTACCTCTGAGCTACATCCCAGCCCTATTTTTTTTTTAAGTCTTTATTTTGAAACAGAGTCTCACTGAGTTGCAAAGGGCCTTACTAAGTAGCTGAGGCTCCGCAAACTGCGATCTTACTGTCTCAGCCTCCCAAATGCTGGGATTACATGCGAGTGTCACCATGCTCAGCTAAGGTCTGGTTTTAATTTCTAACTATTTTCTCAACTTTTACAGAAAAAATATTGTTACAGAATTGTCTAATAGCTGGCAGAGCTATACATGGGTGTTAGTTATTTTTCTAGGGCCAAGAATGCTAAATGTTGAGAAGTTACCTAAACATAGGAACACAATCCTAGTATTTTAAATATGTAAAAATAATATCTGTTTCTTAATAATCCTGTTAAATGAGATGCTTTATAATGCAGTGCTTAATCAATAAAGAGAAAATATAAACATTTCTATTTTTCAGCGAAAGCTCTTGTGTGTGTGTGTGTGTGTGTGTGTGTGTGTGTGTGTGTTTGTGGTACTGGGGACTAAACCTAGGTACATTCTACCTCTCAGCTACACCCTAGCCCAATTTTTTAAATTTTAAAACATAATCTCACTAAGTTGCTGAAGCTTGTCATGAATCTGTAATTCTCCTGTCTCAGCCTCCTAAGTACTGGGATTATGGGAGTATGCCATCATGCTTGGCTAGAAAAAGCTATTTTTTTTTATACTGGGGGTTGAACTCAGGGACATTCTACCTCTGAGCTACACCCCCAGCCCTATTTTTTATTTTTGAAACAGGGTCTCACTAAGTTGGGGAGGGCCTCACTAAGTAGCTGAGGCTGGCTGTGCACCTGCGATCCTCCTGTCTCCGACTCCCAAGTACTGGAATTACAAGCATGCGACACTACACCCATCTGGTGAAAGATATTTTTAAAAATTAAATTTTTATTTATTTATTTATTCATTTATTATTTATTGCAGTACTGGGGATACAGTCCAGGAGCATTCTACCTTGAGCTACACCCCCAACCCTACTTTTTATTTTTATTTTTTAAACAGGGGATCACTAAGTTGGGAGGGCCTCACTAAGTAGCTGAGGCTGGCTGTGAACCTGTGATCCTCCTCTCTCAGCCTCTTTATGGTGAAAACACTTTTCTCTCCACTTTTTGAAATACACAGTACATTAGAGCTACACACAGTACATTAGAGCTACACACAGTACATTAGTGCTACACACAGTACATTAGTGCTACACACAGTACATTAGTGCTACACACACAGTACATTAGTGCTACACACAGTACATTAGTGCTACACACAGTACATTAGTGCTACACACAGCTACCCCACTGTTCAATAACGCACCAGAGATTCTTGGTTCAGCCGTAACTTTTTACCCATAGAGCAACTTTCCTGGAGTCCTTTCTCCCCAGCCTCTTCACAGCTTCTGGTCACCACACTCCGCCTTCAACATCTATGAGATCAGCTTTTTAATATTCTACACATGTGTGAGATCACAGGGTTCTGTGTCTGATTCATTTCACTTAACATAATGATCTCCAGTTTCATCTATGTTATTGCAAATGATGGGATCGAAAAGCCGTTCCTAACTCCCGACCCCAAACCCAGTGGACGCAGCCGCTCTCCTTAGCGCCGAGAGCAACACTCGGGGACTTTTTATCTGATGGTAAAAGTCATGTTCATCATTAAAAGGACAGATTGGAAATGTGTCACAACTGGGATAATTAGCATGTTGTCAAAGCTAAGCATTTAAAAAAGACACCTATTTGGTTAAAAGTCTTGATATGTTTGTATCTATTACTAGACAGAGTGTGAGCTGGAGAAAGGTGATCTTTCAAAACTATTTTAACGTTCATTTTATTTCACACATTTGTATGTATGTATGTATGTAAGTACGTGTGTGTGTGTGTGTGTGTGTGTTTTGAAGGACTAATTATTTATTTATTTATTTATTTTGGTGGTACTGGGGTTCCTGGAAGCCTTTCTACCTCTGGGCTACACTCCCAGACCTTTTTATTTGGAAACAGGGTCTCCTAAGCCAGCGCGCGCAGCTGGCTCCGAACCAGCGCGATCGTCCTGTCTCTGCCTCCCAAGCGCGGGGATGACAAGCGTGCGAAGGACCTTCTAACATTCTTCTCCAAATGAAAACTGCCACATGTCCCACATTTAAAAAGAAATGTCTCCTGTTTGCTGTGTTCTTCCTGCCTTCTCCATCTCAACAACAGCAGGGTGTGGTGGTGCACTCCTGTAATCCCAGTGACTTGGGAGAGAGGCCGAGGCAGGAGGGTCACAAGTTCAAGGCAGCCTGAGCAATTTATCAAGATCCTTTTCTGAAGTAAGAATAATAAAAAAAAAAAGAACCTGTGGATCTAGCTCAGTGGTAGAGCGCCCCCGGGTGAGTCCCAGTACCCCTCCACGCACACAATTCTAGATGGAAAGGAAATTCAGTCTTCATTTTGACCTGATATTGGCACTTTTTATGATGCTGAAATAAAGGAATGCTGTAGGTTATCTTAGCTTGGTTGGTGATATCAGCAGAATTATAGAATCTGTCATTTTAAGTGGCCTTAACCTTAACAATGAATCCATAAGTATAGAATTTTTAATCATATCAGAATCTTAGCAGGATTTGCACAAGGGGTTTTACATGAAACATTGCGTACTATATACCTAAGAGTTATAGATTTATATATTTTGCATGCTCTCTGTACTAGTATACACTACATGTAATAAGACATAATTTAGATATTGATGGAGACAAGTATGGATATAGATACAGAAATATATGTTCATTACTGTTATTGAAATAATACTGCTATGGCTTGAGATTAGGATGTACCCCAAAACTCCTATGTTGAAAGCATGGTCCCCAGTGCAGGAAGGTTCAGAGTGGGCACGGCTAGAGGTGGGCCACTAGGAGTGCGGTCTTGGAGACATATATATTCCCAGTCCCCTCCTCTCACTCTGCTTCTGGCTGCCTTGATGTGAGAGCAGTGCACCTCCACCATGCCTTGGAGCCAGCCAACTGTGGACTGAACCTCGGAAACTCTGACCACCAATAAATCTTTCCTCTTCTAAGTTGGTCTTGTCAGGTATTTTGGCCATAGCTTCAGAAGAGCTAAACAAATACCAAAAGGAAATCTTAAGTCACTGGGAATGAAAGCAAATGTGATTCATTTAGCTACTAACTCTACTTTCGTACATAAATTTGACTCCTATCTTAAGCAAACATGGCCAATCAAATGCAGTGCTTGTTCTTACAAGAGGACACAGAAGGCAGGGCCGAGTGATGGTCTGCAGCGATTCTAGGGCCAGCGACACATTCTGTTTTTTCAGCTGAGGACTCAGCCCCCTGTGCCTCAGCACCTCAGCTCTGCGGCAGGGGGTCAGCGTCCCAGCCAGGGAAGGCTTGCACAAAACACCCACCCACACTCGCTCCTTTTCTATCTTCTCCATGATTTTCGTTTCTCTTCACATCGCCTTCTGTTCTATCTACAATCTAGGATAAAGAGAAATAAAATGAAGAGGAGGGGTGGGTTGCAAGGAGGAACTGAGATGCCCCTATTTTCTGTCAGAAGTAAGGTTGAGGATATAAAAGTAGGAAGCAGTTGAAAAGGGAGAGAGGAGGGAGATAAAGAGGTCAGGAGACAAGAGAAGGAAGGTCTCTTGTCGTCAGCGCCCTTTCAAGTCCCAGTCTCTGGGACGTGTCCTTGTCCCAGAGCACCTTCATTCACACACAGGTCCTGTAATCCCAGTACTGGAGAGGCTGAGACAGGAGGACCGCAGGTTGGTGACCAGCCTCAGCAATTTAGTGAGACCCTGTTTCAAATTTTAAAAAATAACAATAAAATAAGGCTGGGGATGTAGCTCAGAGGTAAAACACCCCTGGGTCTCATCCCCAGTACCAGTAAGTAGATAGATGATAGATATCAGATAAATAGATATATAATAAATACAAATTTAAAAATTTAAATGATACATGGTTTCTCCACTGAAGGTGTAAGCTCTTGCTCTCCTTCCCTGGCTGTCTGAAGGAGTGACCCCCCCCCCATGTTAGAAATGGAAGCTGGGTGTAGTGGCGGATACTTGTAAGCCCAGCATTTGGGAGGCTGAGACAGGAGTATCATGGTTCAAGGCCAGCCTCTGCTACTTTGTGAGGCCCTTTGCAACTCAGTGAGACCCTGTTACAAAACAAAGAATAAAAAACAGGGCTAGGGATGTAGCTTGGAGGTAGAATGCCCCTGGGTTCCATCCTCAGTACCGCAAAAAGAAGAGAAGAAAGAAAGAAAGAAAGAAAGAAAGAAAGAAAGAAAGAAAGAAAGAAAGGGAAACTCTTGATTCTACCAGGCCACTGCGATAATAAACATTGCTTTTTTCTGATGTCTTAGTCTTCTTTTCATTACTATAATAAAATACTGGATTCAGGCTAACTGTCTAAAGAAATAAGGGGCTTAGGAACTTGTAGCTCACAGTTCTGGGGACTCAAGGGCATGCTGCAGCAGGAGCCCAGCTCTGGTGAGGGTTTACCCATCCATGGCATACGGCAGGAGTGTGTCTGGGAGGAGATGATCACATCCAGGAACATAAAGTCAGAAAGGTTGGGTGAAGCCAGGCTCCGGCTTTTATAAAAATTCTCATGAGACCCAACCAGAGTTGCATGAAAAATACCTTAATCCCTTTTGAGGGCACAACCCTCAATTACCTAAAGATCTCCCGCGAGGCACCACCATTTAAAAGTTCCGCAACCTCCCGATAGCATCCCTGGGAAGAAGCTCTCAACACAGAAACCTTGGGGGACAAACCACATTTAAACCACAGCAACCAGTTACCGTGACGAATCTGCCCTCGCCTATGCAACTGAAAATATTAGCCAGGAATTATGGAAGACCCTCAAGGTCCATCTCCCCCCAATATCATGCCAAGTTGGCAGGTGACATTGTAGCAACCTGCCCAAAGATCAAATAGCCAAGTGAAAACGGGATAGTAAAATTGTCTTTGTTCAGATCTGCACGGGCAAGGTGACCTTTAGGACTATGTATTTCCACTGTTATTACTGAAAGAGTTCTACGAAGCCAGCCACCAGGGTGATTGGACTATACGGCTATAATTACAGAGTTCAGATGTTTAGATGACGGAGCTTACGCGAAGCAGTGTGTCCCAATGGTTATTTGTGGCCAGAGAAAACAGTTCACAAGGAGCTGTTGATACCGAGCTTTGGAATCTCTCTGAAGTGATTCCCATTTCCTTCTGGCCTGTCTTCATTGAAAGGTTTTTTTCCTTTCCACATCTTGATAGGCTTCGAAACTGCCCCAGGGCCACTATTTCCATATTGCTTTTCTGTCCAGCCTGTGATTTCTCTTTGCTGTGGACGCTCGTTTCTGTGAAATATGGGGACACGGTGACTTCACTCTGATCCTCTATCTGAGGTATAGAATGTGTTTTCTGATAATTCCCCGAGTTCCATCAGGACTATTTCTCTGCCAGATTTCTTTGGCAGGAATCCATCGAAGAATTACTTTCAGCTTTATTTGTGGTTACCAGATTCAATTGGAATTTCCTGCATCTTCAAGCAATTCAGAGAACCTTGTGGAGGTTGCTAGGCTGGGGCTACAAGGCGTGGGTCTTTGCTAGAGAAGGCTGGTCTCTGCTGACCAGCTAGCAGCTCTCCTGACATTTGGGAGGGCTGGTAAGGAGGCAAAGAGCAGCTTTGAAACTAATTTTTGGAAAAATTAGTAATTTTAACATAGCCACCCATTCCACGATACCCTGAAATTTCCTAATTACCGGGAGTGTGAAGGCTAGACTTATGGCTTCATACATCTGCCATCAGGTTTTGTTGGGTTTCTCTTCCTGTACAGTCTGAGTAGCCTTAACAATAATGAGGGTCCAAGTTCTAGACTCCACAGAGGGTTTTTCTGATTGTGACCATCTTTTCTGGTCTTCAGTTTCTTCCTATAAGGAGAACATTTCTCCTATTATGGATTTCCTAATATGTTTTTAATGACAGGGCCCCTGGACGTTGTGACTTTTGAAATTTAAGATATACTTACTCCAGACCTGGTGGTGCCTGCCTTAATCCCAGCACTTGAGAGGCTGAGCTAAGAGGACCTCAGGTTAAAGGACAGCCTCAGCAGCTTACTGAGACCCTATTTCACAACAAAATATAAAAATATAGCTGGGCGTGGTGGCGCACACTTGTAATCCCCACGCTTGAGAGGCAGAGACAGGAGAATTGCGCAGGTTCGAAGCCAGCTGTGCGCGCTGGCTTAGGAGAACCTGTTTCCAAATTTTAAAAAAAATGTAAAAATAGGTCTGGGAGTGTAGCCCGGAGGTAGAAGGGCTTCCAGGAACCCCAGTATCACAAAAAATATATAAAAATATAAAAATAAAATAAATATAAAATATAAAAAGGGCTGGAGGTGTAGCCCTAGGTATGGGAGATAGAATGCCCCGGCTTTGTATTAAGATACAAAAAAGAAAAGATATAACTTTGGCAGCATGATCCTTATGTCCCAGTATTTGGAAGGCTTGAGATTAGAGAATCACAGATTCAAGTCCAGCAACTTAGATCCTGTTTCAACATAAAAATAAATAAATAAATAAAAAAGGCTGGGTTCAATCCTCACTACCAAAAAAATAAAAATAAAGATAATAAAAGACATACCTACAGATCTATAATGCTAGGAAATTCTCTTATCTTTACATAGGCTTTACTCTAAGATTTATTTTGGTTTGTTCTGCCTTTTACTTGTTGCAAAATATATATGTAAATTGTATTTATTTATATTTTGATTTTTAAAGGATCAGAGATGATTGCCAGTTATCAACATTAATAAAAATGAGATTTGAATATAAGAATGTCAAATTACAACTGAGTATTAACTCAATGCAATAATAAAAATGATCTCTCCTCTGCAAAAGATCCACTGGACACTTTTCCTCTTTGCCACAGCAAATGAAGACAGTTCATCTTCCGATGCAGCTCCTTGAATCTGAGGACGCTGGCAGATTTCGTGTGGGCTGAGGTTGAACTCCCTCGAATTCAGTCTGTGGTTACGTGTGACCACAATCAAATTCCTAAGAAACAGAGAGTGTCTCATGAGAAGCGTCTCCGACTCATTCTCTTCCCAGTGGCCGCTGCTGAGACTGGGTTTAGAAAACTCATCGATTGCTTCAAATCAGTTCCAGCTCCAGAGACAAGAAGGCACTGGGTGTTTGAACAGCATAGCCAGTGAGTATCAGATAGGAACACCGTAACCTCAGGTGTGTTTCTTTGTGGCGTAACCTCAGGTGTGTTTCTTTGTGGCGTTAAATGTCACCCAGCCCCAGATACCGCGCAAGCATTTAAGGTTGGAGGGAGGAGAACGGAGTTCACTCTCCCCTTTTGCTTTATTTAGGAACACTCTCCCAGACATGGCAGTACATGCTTTACAAGCATTTTTGGGAGGCTGAGGCAGGAGGATCACAGGTTTGAGGACAGTCTCAGCAAGTAGTGAGACTCTCATCGACCTAAAGAGACCATGTTTCCAAATAAAATATAAAATATGGCTGGGGTGGTGGTAGTGGGTAGCTCAGAAGTAGAATGGCCCTACATCCAATCCCCAGCACCACAAAAACAAAATAAAACAAAGACCCGGGTTTCTAGCCCAAGAACTGGGGAAAAAAGTGGTGGGGGGAGTAACCATTCTTTTTTCCCAGATTTCTCTTGCAAACTTTTCTTTTTATTCCATTGATGGAAACTGGGCCACTCCAGTCACTCCCAGCTACAGCTATGGCTGACAAAGTATTTGGCTTTCTATTCTGTATTGCAAATCTTTTCTGTAATGGATCAATCAGTCTCTCTTACAACCACCCGACTCTGCCCTTATATTGCAAGAGCAGCCATGGATAAGAAGTATATAAATGAATGAGGGTGGCTATAGTCCAATAAAGTTTTATTTATGGATAATAAATTTTGAATTTCATATAATTCTCATGAGATTTTCTTTTCCTTTTGTTCTTTCTTTAGCCATTTAAAAATATGAAAACCATTCTTAGCTCACAGGCTATTCAAAAACAAGCCATTTGCTGGATTTGGTCTGGAATTTGTCAACGTGGTCTCATATGTGAGGGGGGGTAAGGATGGCTTTGGGAGACCCATTTACAGTGTTGCCACAAGTAGGCTTTGTGCCTTGAATATAGAATATTGGAAATTGATAGAAAGCTCAGTCTAGGGGACTGATTTAATTTTCTTGAGATCAATAAGAAAAGCCCATTTCTAAATTGTGTTCTTTGTCATGAACAAATTAAACATTTCCAAATATCTTTAACCCAGAAAATCTGTATTGCTGATCTTCTGGGCCAAGTGATCTTCAGTATTTTACATATTTCATTTCAAGTCATTCTACTGTACTTGCAAAACTGAATCCCAAGGACACTCTAGAATAGTATCTAGAACCATCGACAGAAAATTAGTTGAAACTATGGCACAGATATTTGCATGATTGCTCAAAGACCTCTTTGTATAAGCTTCATGAAACTGCAGAGATAAACCCCGATGATGTCACTTAAAACAAAATGAAGTTGGGTATGGTGTTGCACACCAGTAAGCCCAGTTCCTGTAGGAAGAGATAGGAGGATTGCAGGTTCGAGGCCAGCACACAACAACTTAGTGAGACCCTGTTTCAAAATAACAAAAACCGGGCGTGGTGGTGCATGCTTGTAATCCCCGTGTTTGGGAGGCAGAGACAGGAGGATCGTGCAGGTTCGAAGCCAGCCGCGCGGGCTTAAGAGACCCTGTTTCCACATTAAAAAAAAAGTATAAAAATAGATCTGGGAGTGTAGCCCATGGGAGTTTAGCCGGAGGTAGAAGGGCTTCCAGGAACCCCAGTACCACACACAAAAAATAAATAAATAAAATAAAATAAATGCCAGGCATGGTGGCCCATGCTTGTAATTCCAGTACTTGGGAGGCTGAGACAGAAGGATTGTAAGTTCAAAGCCAGCCTCAGCAACTTAGACCCTGTTTCAAAATAAAGAATAACAATAGAACTGGGGGGATAGCTCAGAGATAGAATGCCCTGGAGCGCAGTCTCCAGTACCACACACACAAAATAAGCAAATAAAATAAAATAGAACTGAGAGTATAACTCAGAGATAGAATGACCTGAAGCTCAGTCTCCAGGACCACGCACCCGCCCCACAAATAAAAAAAATAGAACTGGGGAGTTGGCTCAAAGGTAGAATGTCCCTAGATTTAATCCCCATTATCTCACACACACACACACACACACACACACACACACACACACGCAAACAAATAAAAACAAGAGAATGATATATTGGACATATTGATTCAATGATTACTCTTTTTGAAAATTATGTTACCTATTCATTCCCTTAAAACCTTTTTATTCTCTTTTGAGCTTGACAGTTAATTTTATAATTATATTGTGTATATAAATATACTTATAGCTTATAGCATAATTATGTAATTACATTATAAGTATAAAATATACACTTACATATAATATATGCATCTACCTAGTATTACATACACAGAATATTTAGAAGCTTCTTTTTAAAAGAAATTTATTGAGCCAGGTGTGTGGACTCATACCCGTAAGGAAGGCTGAGACAGGAGGATGGCGGGTATGAAGTCAGCCTCAGCAACTTAGTAAGACCCTGTTTCCAAATAAAAAATAAAATAGAGCTGGGGGTGGAGCCTAGAGGTAGGAGACCCCTGGATTCTATTCCCAGAATCACAAGTATATAAGTAAACAGATAAATCAGACTTCCGGGAAGATGGCGACCGAGAAAAGCGGGGCTTAAGAGCCCCGCTAACAACAAATCTCCATTACCACAAAATCAGCGCCTTTCAAAGCCAGAAAACAACATCACCAGAGAAACAAAAAAAATCACCAGGCTCCAGAGAGAAAGCGGACTGAGAACAGAGCCACAGAGGAGATCCTCACGCCCGAGGACGCGGCAGCGGCAGCAGCACCATACTGCCGGTGGCACCGGCGAATTCACGGGACGGCCACAGCAAGCCGAGGGGAGCCGCTGCGGAACAGCCAGGCTGGATTTCTCGGCGCAGAGGGCATCTAAAGCTCCCAGTGGCTGAGCTCAGCACACGCTGCAGGGATTCAGAGTGGAAATCAAAACCAAGAAAAAAAAACGCCAGCCCCATAGCCGAGGGCGTAGCAGTGGCGCCATATTGCCACCGGCGGCAACAGCACCGAATTCACCGAATTCAGTACAGCTATATCTGCATACTCAAGAACAGTGAGTCAAATTGCGGGCCACAGCGGAGAAATCCCAGTACTGTACTCACTGGGACTTGACCCAGTGGGGGAGTGGCGGTGGCAGAGATATCACACCATAGGAGAACGTGCAACTTGGCACCCCCCCACAGTCTAAAGCAGCCTCTATCGACTCTCTGGGTCGGAGACTCTGTGATACAACCCAGTAAAGGAGTAGTGGGGTCTGAGATACTACTGACTCGAGATCCAGAGCACCTTAAGTGAAGTCATAGTGACCCAAGGGAAGAACCCAGAGAAGGCACAAACTTCCAAAATCATGGGAAAGAGGAATAATACTGGAGCAATGAATGCTCACAACCCCACAACATCAGAACCCGATAAAACAGAAAATCAGAGATTTATAGAAGATCAAATCAGGAAAATAACTGTAGAAATAATAGAGGTGCTTCGAAAAGAACTCAGAGAGAGCCAAAAAGAGATAAAGGATGCAATTAATGAAGTAAAGGCCTCAATTCAAAGCACAAACAACCGATTAGAACACATGGAGAACAGAATCTCGCTCTTAGAAGATGATCATTCCAAAAATGAACGCATAGTTTCTAATCTAGGAAAAAATATCCGACAGCAGGAATCTGATATTGAAGAAATATGGGCCCATTTTAAGAGAGCTAACCTAAGAATAATTGGAATAGAGGAGGGAAAAGAAAGTGAAACCAAAGGGATCAACAATCTCTTCAAGGAAGTAATAGCAGAAAATTTTCCAGACATAGAGCAAGAGGTCGATACGCAGGTCCAGGAAACGTATAGAACTCCCTTTAGACAGGATCGGAGAAGAGGATCCCCACGCCACATAATTGTCAAAATGACCAATGTGGAAGCCAAGCAAAGAATCTTAAAGGCAACAAAAACAAAGGGCCAAGTGACATTCAGAGGCAAACCAATTAGAATCACTCCAGACTTCCCAAACCAAGTTATGAGAGCCAGGAGGGCTTGGAGTAACATATTCCAAACTCTGAAAGAAAACAACTTCCAGCCAAAAATTTCCTACCCAGCAAAACTTTCTATCAAATTAGATGGAGAAATAAGAAGCTTCCATGACAAACAGAAACTGAAGGTATTTATGTCTTCAAAACCAGCACTAGTGAAAATACTCAAAGAGATTAACTACAAAGAAGAAATAGGTAACACACATCAGAACTAGAGAAACAAGATTTTCCATCCAACAGACAACTAAGATTGGTTATCTGTGGAGATTCATTATTTATGTTAGTCTTTTACCTATCTCTAAAGGGTATTGTTTGCCTTTATTGTTGTTAATTTTTAGGATTTCTAGTTGGAACATTAATATACCTTCAGATATAGCATTTTGAAATATTTTATCCCATTCTATTAGTAACTGTTAACTCTGTTTACATTGTCTTTGGATATACAATATGTTTTTTATTTTTTAGGGAGTTTGTATACTCTTCTGTTGCCTGTGCCATTGAAATCATAACCAAGAAATCACTGCCAATTTCAATGTTGTGAGGTTTTATGACCCAGATTTTCTCCTAAAAGTTTATAGTCTTAAGATTTATATTTAGGTCTTTTATCTATTTTGAGTTAATATTTGTATATGGGATTAGGTAAGGGTCCAACTTTATTCTTTTCCATGTAATTATTATTTTTCAACAATATTTAGTTAAAAGATTATTTTTTCCGCCACCAAATGTTCGTGGAAACCTTGTCAAAAATAACTTGACAATATAGGGAAGAATT
The DNA here is from genome assembly GCF_963383645.1 of Muscardinus avellanarius. Taxonomy (NCBI): domain Eukaryota; kingdom Metazoa; phylum Chordata; class Mammalia; order Rodentia; family Gliridae; genus Muscardinus; species Muscardinus avellanarius. The sequence goes on along the minus strand of NC_137787.1, from coordinate 16,543,057 downwards.
TAGCTCTAGGCTTTTATTTAACTCCAATGGTTTATATATCTGCCTTTAGAATAGTACTACACTGTTTCAATTATTGTAGCTTTATAGGGTTTGAAATCAGAAAATATACATCTTCTAGCTTTGTTCTTTTTCAAGATCATTGTGGGTACCTAGAGTCCATATTCCATATTAGGATAGATTTTTTTTCTGAAAAATAAATATATAAATATATGATAGTTTCACCTAAAAAATAGAAAAAATAGATTCTCTGGTAAGAAAGAAAGTAAAAAGAAATATTGAAATGTTATCTTTAAGTCATCAAAAGCTTGGTATCAGACAAATGAAACTGTTATGTGAGATTATCATTTTTAATTTTTGATAAATTGCTATAATACTAGATGTCAATCACTAAGCCAAGCAAGGGAGGGAGGGATAGGGAGAGAATGGGGTGGGGATCGGGTAGGGGCTGACTGGGCGATGTGTGCATGTATGTCTACAAAGTTTGTATCCCACTATGATGTATGAATACAGTGCACCAATTAAAAATAAAAAAAAAAGATAAATCAATAGAAAAGAAAAAACAGAAAAGTGACCAAGTCGCATGGCTGAAGTCCAGGGAATCAGGCTTGGACACAGATCTCCCTGACGTCACTGGAATGCAGCCTCACTCCATCCCTCCTCCCCGCTCTCCACTGTGAGAACTCGCTCTCAGCCTTCCTTCGCGGTGGGAAGACAGTCACTAGCAGCTGCTAGCTCATGTCTCACCAGGGAGGCGTGGAGGAGGAACAGCTGGTTCTCCCTTGTATTGTTTTTTGCTTTGGTCTTACTGAACTGACATGAATCATGTGTGCACCCCGCCCTCAGTGTGGCTCAAAGGTCAGAACACGGTGACTTACCTGGGCTGGGCTGGTGGCGGAGTCACCCCTGAGAGCTGGCGGTGGGGGTAGAAGGCTTGCTGATTTGTCTGAACCATATATACTGGGAAGAAAGGCTAGGTAGTCTCCCAAAGGAACATCTGGGTGGATGGGCTTTGGAAAGACAAAAAACAGTCATCCTCTACAATAATATAGTACATTTGATATTAGCAAAGAAATTAGAAAAAGAATATGGAAAATGAAAGAAAATGATTGAGGAAAGAAAATAATTAGAATGTCAAGAAAGTGTGTGTGTATATGTGTGCGTGCGCGTGCGTGCGTGCGTGTGCGTGTGCGTGTGTGTGTGTGTGTGTGTGTGTGTGTGTATTGGAAATCAAACCCAGGGGAATTTTTTTTTTAAGTACTGGGGATTGAACCCAAAGGCATTATATCTGCCTCCAAGCTACACCCCTAGCCCCATTTTTTTTGTGTGTGGTGGTACTGGGGTTCCTGGAAGCCCTTCTACCTCCGGGCTACACTCCCAGACCTATTTTTATATTTTTATTGGAAACAAGGTCTCTTAAACCAGCAAGGCTGGTTTCGAACCTGCGTGATCCTTCTGTCTCCGCCTCCCAAGCACAGGGATTACAAGCGTGTGCCACCACACCCGGCTCCCTAACCCTATTTTTATTCTTTTTCTTTTGTGTGTGTGTGGCATTGGGGATTGAACCCAGAGAAATTCTATTTCTAATCTACACTCCCAGACTAAATTTTTATTTTTATTTTAAAACAGAATCTTTCTAGGTTAATGAGAATCTCACTATTTGTTGAGGCTGGCCTTGAACCTGCAATTCTCCTGTCTCAGCCTCCCAAGTACTGAAATTACAAGTGTGTACCACTACACCCGCTAAGAAAATATTTTGAAGGAAAGTGGGCATGGTCAGTGGTTCACACTCTTGCCAATGTATCAGAAAAACCTAGGTAGGAGAGAGAGAGACAGAGAGAGAGAGAGAGAGAGAGAGAGAGAGAGAGAGAGAGAGAGAGATTTCTGCTGCTTCAAGATCTCTGAGAATATGGTGTGGGATACTGTGCATTTTTGAATCATTGTAGGCAATACAAATACAGCTTATCCACAAACTCACATTTGAATGGGATGGCATTAAAGTGCAGGGCAAGCCACAAAGAGACATCAACCCACAGAAGCCCAGCCAAGAAGTTGATTTCTTTCTCACAATATATCTTGGAGTGAATGCCCAGAATGGTAGGTGTCTTTGATCTGAGTTCATTCAAATAATAAAATTTCTTCTATCTTGTCACTCTGCCATCCTGAGGGCTCTGTCCTGTCTTTGTAGTTGAAGTGGACTCTACCGCCCACACTCCAATCCATGGGGGAGACAGGAAGTGGAGACCAGAAAGGCGCAGGGCTTTATGTTAAGGCTCAGAAGTGGCACACATCAATTTTACTTTTGTTGTTTTGCTGGACTTTGTCACATGGTGGGGGGCTGTGGTTGGAATATAGTTTGAGTGTGTTGGACGCTCGATCCTCAGAGTGGCAGTGTTAGGAGGTAGGGGGACCTTTAAGAGGAGGGGCTTAGTGGGAGGTGTTCAGGTCACTCAGGGCGTGGCCTCTGAGCGGGTTAAAGTAGTTCTGGGAGATCCCTGAGTTAGTTCTCAGGAGAGGGATGCTATAAAAAAGCAAACCGAGCCAAGCGTGGTGGCACACACCTACAATTCCGGTACTTTGGAGGCTGAGACAGAACAATTGCAGGTTTGGAGCTAGCCTCAGCAGTTTAGTGAGATCCTGTTTCAAAATAAAAAATAAAATAGGGCTGAGGATGTAGCTCAGAGGTAGAACACCTCTGGATTCAATCCTCAGTGAAACACACACACACACACACACACACACACACACACACACACACGGTCTGTTTGACTTCCTGTCTGGCAATGTGATCCTCCCTACACAGGAGCTCCTGCCATGAGATGATTTAGTCGTGGGGCCTCACTAGGGCTGATGCCATTGCTGTTTGCCTTTGAACCTCCACATCTGTGCGCTAAATAAGCCTGCCTGCTTGCTTTTTCCTCCTCCTCCTCCTCCTCCTCCTCCTCCTCCTCCTCCTCCTCCCCCCTCCTCCTTTTTCTTGTGGTACTGGGATTTAAACCCAGAAGCATTTTACCTCTGAACTACACCTCCAGTTCTTTTTAGTTTTTGTTTGAAACAGAGTCTCACTAGTTTGCGTAGAGTCTCATTACATTGCTGAGGCTGTCCTTGAACCTGTGATCTTCCTGTCTCAGCCCCCCAAGTACTGGGATTACTGTCGCGCATCATCACGCCCTGCTGCCTCTTTCCTTTATAAGTGCCTAGCCTCCGGTTTTTTGTTAAAACAATAGAAAATGGACTACTAGAGCAAGCTGTAAGAGAGATTGGAAAGAATAGTCTTTTTCTCACCTAAGATATAAATACATTTTTATCTTGTCTCTACACACACACACACACACACACACACACACACACACACAGCCAAGTAGGCTGATGCCAAGACAAAACTGGTACCTAAATATTAAACACTCATTACTTTCAGTTAAGCATCATAAATTGAATGGTCATATTAACATTTATTCCCTCATGAAACTCCACTGAAATGAGAACAAAGGCACTAAAATAGCAAGAAGTCAAAGCGAACAGGAGAGTAGGAGGAGAAAGTGATGTCGACACAATTTTGCAAAACAGAAAACAGATGGGAAAGTGGAAACTGACTTGGCAAAGCAGAGAAAGCAGCAGCCTAACGCCCGGGGAGTTGAGAGGGAAAGTCCAGGTAGAGGTAAGCTGATTCCCTGCAGAATCTCAGAAGGGCTGAATCAGGGAAGGCACCGGCCTCTCAGTGAGGGCTGGCGGTGGCTGTGGAGGGGCTCAAGGCCGAGGGAGGGTTGGGAAGTCTCTTCAGGGATCGATCAGACTCCTGGATTTCCTGCGCTGGATCCAGGATTTGTCAGATCACAGAAGTCTTATTCCTAGAAATCCTAGAGAACCTCTGAGCTGTGAGACAAAGGCCTTGTCAAGGGGCAAGGTACCTTTGAAGCACGTTGAGTGAAAATCTTGGATGGTAAGTTCCACAGCTTCCTCCCCACATCAGGCTCCGCAAATCCTGAGCCATTAGTTTTATACACCTACAGTGGAAGAGTGGAAAATTCCTGTCTGGGGAAATGAATCAGTTCAAAAGAAAAGGCACGCCAGAGTTTGATCCTGTGGGTCCACATCTGTCACACTTCAGTGAGGCCCACCAGACACATCATTCACAAGGAGCTGCACATCAATCAGCCTTTCGGGGACAGCAAAGAGCATCTAAGAATACCAGACATTTAAACCGGGAAGTGGTGGCATATGCCTGTAACCCCATTACTTGGGAGCCTGAAACAAGAGGATCTCAGGTTGGAGGCCAGCCTCAGAAATTATGAAAACATGTTTTTTAAAAAAGGGAGATGGTCTGGGAGTATAGCCTGGAGGTAGAATGCCCCCGAGTTCAATCCCTGATACCAAAACAAAAGCAACAAAAACCATAGACATTTCAAGAAAGGCTTCAACAGGAGGGGATGTGCCAAACGAGGAGCCTAACAGAGACAGAGACAGCAGCAGAACACTCGGAGAATGATCATTTGTATTTCTGGAGAGAGAAGAGGAATTTTGTAATAGTCAAACAAGAACAGAATGCAATGTAAAAAGCTGCGCTTGTTAAAAACAAAGTGACAAATTCTATGAAGATGACAGGCAGGAGAGAAAGAGGCGAGGGGGGTGGGAGGGAGCCACATCCACATGCTGCGTTAGGAGAAAGCCAGCCATGAGGTCTAGAGTAAGAAGGCCAAGGAGAGGCAGTTTAATCATGACATTTAGTAATATAAATACTAAACAAAAAGTTAAATGCACTGAAAATTATTCACTCTGGAAGTGGGAGTTAAAGGGGGAACTGGGAGACTGATACTTTTCATGATACGCCAGTGCTATTTAACGTATTCCATACCTGTGGTTACATTAAAATATATTTTAATATCTTTATTGATTTTAAGATTTTAAAATATTTGCATATACTTTATGAAATATCGATATCTCATGTCTCAAAAAATGGCTTCCTAATGAGATTTGGAAATAAAAACGTAGTAGAAGTCTCTGTGTGAAGTAATTTGTGAGAAGAACAGCCCTAAAGCTTCCTGGAGAAGCTCACCAGGAAACTTGTGGACTAAAAATGTGAAGGCATTTGAAAAAAAAAAAAAATTCCTCATACTTTCAGGAGACAATATGAAATTTTCTAATTTAAGAAATTGGAGGAAATTATTATAGACCAAGCTGCCAAATGTCTACAGTAGGTTGGCAGGTATTGTAGAAATTGCATGTGCTTTGTATTAAATTTTTTGTTTATATTTTAGTAATGGGAAGTCAGTTTGTTTGGATAATATTGAAAAATGAAGACTTGCTCTCATTTTAAGGAACAACCAGAAATGTTTTGCAGAGCTTTAAGCCAGGCACTGCTAATGGGCTTTTCGATTACATCTTCTCCCTGGCTGGCTTCCTAATAAATAGGATTTCTCCATCTTCCCCTCAGCTTAGAATGCCCATGCATCCCAGTTCTGGACAAAGATTTGTGTAAAGGAGACTATTCAGGGCCTTCTGAGAAGTTTTTTTCTCTCTCTCTCCCTTGATTGCCACCCGGTAAAATATACCAAGTGCGGCCAGGCATGGTGGCACACGCCTGTAATCCCAACATTTTAGAGACAGCTGAGACAGGAGAATCGCAGTTTGTGGACAGCCTCAGCTACTTAGTGAGGCCCTTTGCAACTCAATGAGACCCTATTTCAAAATAAAGAATTAAAAAAATAGGGCTGGGTGTGTAGCTCGGAGGTAGAATCCCCTAGGTTCCATTCCTAGCACTGAAAATAATTAATAATAATAATAATAATAATAATAATAATACCAAGCAGCCATGCTCTGGGATCCATTCACAGTACTTATGCACCTATCTTTCTTGGGCCATGGGGAAGCATCCTGAAGTCATCGTTCAGCTCATACTACAATTCAGGAACAGAGGCTTCAAAGACAGAGCACCCCAATGCACACAGCTCTGTGGCAGCGAGTCTTGGTGCTGGGTCTCCAGCTCTGTCCGCGGCTGCATGGAGTACAGGCATGCTGATTGTCCTCGTCTTCCCCTCCCCTCTGTCTAGCTGACAATAGTGGACTTTCACTGCCCAGGAGGGTGGAGGGCAGAGGGAGCCAGTGGGGTGATATGATGTAAGGCTGGTCCGGCCATCAGAGTTGAAGCCTGGAAGGAGGAGCGTGGCTCAGGAAACCCAAGTCTCTTTTTTGCGTGGTCTGTGAGGATGTGGCAAGACTAGAGAAGCCGCCAGGGAGAAGACAGTGGCCACATTGTTCTACTGGGCCAAGGACGACCGCCATGTGTTTCTTTAGCCTCCTGAACTCCAGTAGATGGCGCTGTCCCCGGTGTCCCCGGTGTCCCCGGGGCCAGCTGCTCCTGGTGGGTCCAGAGTGGAGGGAGAGTTTGCCCGTGGCAGGCTGGGCTGTGTGCAAGAGTGTGGCATTTCTATTTTTTTTTTTTTCCTTTTTAACTTCTGGAACTGCTATTCTGAGTCTCAGCCCTGGGGCGACTGCTAGTCAGTAGGTTTTATCTACTTGTCGACCAGGATAGGAGGATTCTGGTAGATAATTTGAGCCAAGAGTTGGTCTACCTTTCTCTTTACCCACATAAGAAAAACAAAGTACATGCCAAATGGATTTTCCCAAATACAGAACTAGTTAGTGATAGAGACAGGAAAGGGACGAAGTTCTCCCCGGGCAGCGGAGTCTGTCTGGGAAGAGTTCAGACTGGGAGCCTGCCATTTCTCAGAGAACTCATCTTTCCAAGCCAACGTTTCCCATCTGTAAAGTGGGGATTACAAAAGCACTTTTCCTATAGAAATGGGAGGTGTAGTTGAGATTATATGTGTAAAGGGTGAACTCTACTCCCAGGGCACACAGATGTGGTGAAGCATTGCTGTGTATGATTGCCGGTTGCTCTATGTTCTTACCTTGCCGGTTGCTCTATGTTCTTACCTTGCCGGTTGCTCTATGTTCTTACCCACTCCTGGCCCCGTTCCTCCAATCACTCCTGTATCTCTTTGGTGTGCTAGTAGCTAACTTCAGAAATCACAATAAAAAACCTTCCACCGGTCAAAACTCGTAGAATTAAATACCTATTTTTTTAGAACTGAATTATTTTTCTTTTACTCAGGATGGACGCAAAGGCATTCTACCTCTGAGTCACACACCCATCCTTTTTATTTTATTTTCAAAGAGAATCTTGCTAAGTTACAGGCATGCACCGCCATGGCCAGCTGAACTTTTTTTTTTTTAAGTTAACTTCATTCTGAGTGTAGAAATAGCTGAAGTCAACTTGGAGACAGTTATAGATATTTTCCCAGAGTATTAGATAAGGATTCTAACTATCTCAGTGACCAATTAAAAAAAAAAAAAGTCCCCTGTGGTAAAAACCAACCTGGTTTGCTTGAGTGCTTTAAAGGAAATTGCTGATTTTCCCATATATTTTATATGCCTTTTGTTGCCCCCAAACTTTAAGTTTTCATTAGCTCCAGACATGATTTTTCAGGAGCTTTGTGAAGTATGAATATATTTTCGAGCATTCCTTCCTCCTTCCTCTCACGCAGACATGACCTGGCTGCTCTGGCACCTTCTGAAAATGCTGACACTCTAATAGTGCCATAAAGATCTGCCCTTCGTCATAATTATTTGCAAGTTGCGCATGATGGCGCCAGCTTGCCATCGCAGTACTTGGGAGGCTGAGACGGGGGATTGCAGGTTCATGGGTAGCCTCAGCAACTTAGTGAGACTCTTTTACAAAAAACAGGGGAAGGGGCTGGAAGTATAACTCAGAGCGTAGATGACCCCCGGCTTCAATCCCCAATACCAAAGAAAAAGCATTTATTTTCTATTGTTATGATTATTTAAGAATAGTTTAGTCTGGAAGAGAAGCATCTGTGGAATCTCTAAGGATGCCTGGCACCTAGAGGCGCTCCGTGGGTATGGTTCCTTCCATTTACGCATCTCCTTTCCGCCTGTATCTTTCATTCTAAGTGTCTACCAGTAAGTGATTAAAGTTTCATTTAGTGCGCCTCCAGGCAGAAGCGGGAAGCAATCTGACGAGTATCCGCCCTGGGGCGCAGTCTGAGAACCCCTCCCTGCTTTAAAACTAAAAACTAGCGAGACATGGTGACATATGCTTGCGATCCCAGTACTTGGGGGGCTGAGACAGAAGGATTGCAGATTCGAGGATAGCTTTGGCAATGTAGTGAGACTTTCAGCAACTTAGTGAAACCCTGTTTCAGAACTAAAGATAAATAAATAAAATAAAATAAGGCTGGGGTGTGGCTCAGAGGTAGAACTCCCCTGGGTTCAATACCCAGCAACACACACACACACGCACACACACACACACACACACACACACACACACGCACACACACCAGGAATGGAATTGCCAAATTCGACTGTATTTCTTTTTGTGTGTGTGTATGTATTTCTAAATTCAGTTTTTTAAGGAACCACAAACTTTTCCATTATGGTGATTCCATTTTACATGCCCACCTCTGGGTTTAAACAGCCAAATGTTTCCACTCTGGGAGAGAGTCATATTTATTAGTTCTTCTTTATTTTTTTTTAAAAAAAAAAAGCTTAAAAATGCACACTGTTGATTATCAGAAAGTCTTAAGCTGTATGTAGGAACGATCTTCTGACAGGAAACAGGAAGCCACCATGGGCATACTGTCTGGGCCACTTTGCTTCTCTATGAATGCTGCGGACAAGAGTCCACACACTTTCATGTTTCTAAGAAATATCTGACACACACTGCATTGGTAGGAGGAGCCAAGAGGTAGCTCCTTCGGGGGGTTCCTAATTTCTTCGTGCCCTTTATCGACCTTGAGTCTCCTTCATTAATAGCACTTGGCTTTATACCTTAACACCTGCATCTATCTGTCTCCTCCTTAGCCTGCGGGCTGGCCGGTCCTCTAATGCCCAGCTATGTCTAAAATGCTCTGAGTCTGCAGTGTGTTTCACTTAGCCCCTGAACCCTTGAGGATGTTCACATTAAGATACAGATCTCTGGCTTTTCTAAGTGAATTCTTAGAAGATGTTTCGCCAGCTGACTAGCGCAGCCACATGGGCCCTCTCCTGGAGCCAAGAATCAGCTTCTCTTTGGAAAAGGAGGGTACTTTCCGGGTTGCAAGTCTCCCCATTGTCTCCATGTTGTCCCCAGTTCTCTCTGTTTGGGTCAACTGCCTGGCCCCCAAAGGCACATAAATTTCCAGTCCCTATTATAAGTGATCCTTAAAGGTTTACAATAATTGCTTTTGATTCTGCATTAAGTATCCTTACGTATGGTATAGAATGAAAGATCATCATATACCATATTATTTATTTATTTTTAAATTATTTTTGCAGGTCTGGGGATGGAGCCCAGGGGCATTCAAACTCCGAGCCACACCCCCTGCCCTATTTTTTATTCTTTATTTTGAAATAGGGTCTCACTAAGTTGCAGAGGGCCTCACTAATTAGCTGAGGCTGTCCACGAAACAAGATCCTCCAGTCTCAGCCTCCTGAATGCTGGGATTACAAGCGTGCACCACCACGCCCAGCTATCATATAGCATTTTAAAACAAAAGGAAATCTATTTGCCTGACAAGGAAGAGTTGCATCATCTAGTGCAAAATCAGCAAGTCTTTCTGAACAGAAATGGAAAGGGTCTGATATATGACAAAAAGAAAGTACCTGCAATCAGGCCTCGTGCACATCTGTTATCCTAGCACTGGGGAGGCTAAGATAGGAAGATCACAGGTTTAAGATCAGCCTTAGCAACTTAGCAAGAGCCTCAGAAACTTAGCAGGAGCTTGTTTCAAAGTAGAAAACTTAAAGGGGGCTCGGAGGTAGAATGCCCTGGGTTCAATACCCAGTACAACAACAACAACAAAAAGTAAGTCTAATGGCTTTGGGGGTGGACTATAAATTCCTCTTTGCAATTGGTCATGACACTGGGCCATCACACAAAAAAGAGAAGTACAGATAGTGGGCATCCTTGTCTTATTCCTAATTTTAGAGGGAATTCCTGCAGCTTTCCCCCATTCAATATGATGTTAACTTTGGGTTTATTGTATGTTGCCTTAATGATGTTGAGATACGTTCCTTCAGTTCCAATTTTCTGCAATGTTTTTTTTTAACATGAATGGAAGTTGGATTTTGTCAAATGCTTTTCAGCATCTATTGATATGATCATATGATTTTTTATTTTATTGGTGCATTGTAATCATATATCACATTGGAAAATAAGACTTGAGAGGATATACAAGCACACATCATGCAATTAGCTCTCATCCAGCCCCATCCCATTCCCTCCCCCTCCCTCCATGCTTGTTTGGTGATTCACTTTGATACATTTGTTTATGTACCTCCTGCATTTTAAAGAGGCTCCATCCTCCCCTATTCTATACCCTCTGATTGGTCACCTTAGTTGCTTCACTATAGGGCCCTTTCTATAACTTGACCTCTTCCTGTTGCCCCTTTCCTCCTAGTTATTGCTGATTAGGGGAAGCATCTGATTTTTATTTTCTGTGATATTTCTCTGTGCATGCCGCGTTGCAAGTACCGATCCCACTCTTGACGGCCCCAGTAGTGGCCTGGCTACCCGGTGGACTGATCCAGACTTCGCTGGCTCAAGCAGCGGCCTTGCCTCATGGGAGGCCCCGATTCTAGTCTTGCTGGCCCTGACACCAGCCTAACCCCTCAGCTGGCTCCGATCCCAGCCTCGGAGGCCCCAGTAGCAGCCTTGCCTCACAGCAGGCTCTGATGCTGGCCATTGGCCCCGGCACCGGCTTATCCCCTTGGCAGGCTCCGATCCTGGCCTCAGAGGCCCCAGCACTGGCCTTGCCTCACAGCAGGCTCCGATGCCGGCCTTGCTGGCCCCAGCACCTGTCTAACCCCTTGGCAGGCTCCAATCCCGGCCTCGGAGGCCTCAGTAGTGGCCTTGCCTCACGGAAAGTTCCGATGCCGGCCATTGGCCCCGGCACCGGCCTAACCCCTTGGCAAGCTCTGATCCTGGCCTCAGAGGCCCCAGCACTGGCCTTGCCTCACGGTGAGCTCCGATCCCGGCCACGCTGACCCTGGCACTGGCCTAACCCCTCGGCAGGCTCCAGTCCCAGCCCTGGAGGCCGCAGCACTGGCCTTGCCTCACAGCAGGCTCCGATCCCGGCCACGCTAGCCCTGGCACCGGCCTAACCCCTCGGCAGGCTCCAATCCCGGCCTCGGAGGCCCCAGCACCCGCCTTGCCTCACAGCAGGCTCCGATGACGGCCTCGCTGGCCCCAGCACTGGCCTAACCCCTTGGCAGGCTCCGATGCTGGCCTCGGAGGCCTCAGTAGCGGCCTTGCCTCACGGAAGGCTCCGATGCTGGCCGCGGGCCCCAGAACCGGCCTAACCCTTCGGCAGGCTCTTATCCCGGCCTCGGAGGCCCCAGCACCATCCTTGCCTCACGGCAGGCTCCGATGCTGGCCACTGGCCCCGGCATCGGCCTAACCCCTTGGCAGGCTCCAGCCCCAGCCTCAGAGGCCCCAGTAGCAGCCTTGCCTCACGGCAGGCTCTGATGCCGGCCATTGGCCCCAGCACCGGCTTATCTCCTTGGCAGGCTCTTATCCTGGCCTCAGAGGCCTTGCTGGCCCCAGCACCAACCTAACCCCTTGGCAGGCTCCAATCACGGCCTCGGAGGCCTCAGTAGCGGCCTTGCCTCACGGAAGGTTCTGATGCCAGCCATTGGCCCCAGCACCGGCCTAACCCCTTGGCAGGCTCCGATCCCGGCCTCGGAGGCCACAGCACCAGCCTTGCCTCACAGCAGGCTCTGATCCCAGCCATGCTGTCCCTGGCATCAGCCTAACCCCTCGGCAGGCTCCGATCCCAGCCTCGGAGGCCTCAGTAGTGGCCTTGCCTCACAGAAGACTCTGATGCCAGCCTTGCTGGCCCCAGCACTGGCCTAACCCCTCAGCAGACTCCGATCCTGGCCTCGGAGGCCCCAGCACTGGCCTTGCCTCACGGTGAGCTCCGATCCCGGCCTTGTTGGCCCCGGCACCAGCCTAACCCCTTGGCAGGCTCTGATCCCGGCCTCAGAGTCTCCAGCACTGGCCTTGCCTCACGGCAGGCTCCAATCCCAGCTTTGCTGTGTCCATCGCCGGCCTCACTCCTCGGCACCCTCTTCACCCAACCAATTGTCCCATGTTCTCGAGGGTGTGTGGTGGTAGCATTCTGCCTCTGGGGTTATTATTCCAAAGGTTTGAGGTGTAATTCATCAGATCTCTGCTTCCCCTGAGTACTGGCCACTGCCATTGCCACTGCCTCCACCATTTCAAATCTTTCCCAAGCTCTTTTTCCACTCTGAATGTTGTCCAGTGTTCCTAAGCATGCGTGACGGTAGCATTCGACATTTGGTGTAATTTCTCAAAAAAAAAATAAGGTTGGTAGGATCCGATTTCTGCTTCTCCTGAATACAAGTCTCCACTGCCATCGCAGAGACCGCTTTCAACATTGCCTTTCTCCTTGGTCTCTGCTAAACTCTCTCCTTACAGATGATGTCCAAGATTCTTAACAATATAGAGAAACAGCAGTCCTCCTTCACGGGGAAATTTTCTATAAGTTCCAGTGCATTTGGATAAGTTTTGTCTGCATCTCCAGTATCCTGGCATCCTCTATGGCTTTCTTAACCCCTCTCCGATATTTTTTTGTGTGGTTTGAGGAGGTAGTGGGATCAGGCACTCAGTAGCACTGTGACCCGGCCCGGTTTCCCCGTGGGTCCAGCGTGCTCTGCACTACTTCGCCTGGGGCCCAGAGTCCTGCAACCTGGGCCCCAGCTGTTCCGGGGTCCGGAATGCCCCGCCCAACCCCTGCCCGGGACCCAGGGTCTTACTGGGCCCAGTTTCTTCAGGGGTCTGGCGTGCTATGCGCGGTCTGGCCCGGGGCCCAGAGTCCCGCGACCCAGGCCCCGGCTGTTTCGGGGTTCTGGCGTGCCCCCTGATCATATGATTTTTGATCTTAGTCCTATTTATGTGGTCAACATCTATTTTATGTTTTATATTGACAGAGTCTCCCTAAATTGCCGAAGCTTGTCTTGGGCATGCATGCTGCCTGTCTCAGCCTTCCAAGTGCTGGGATTACAAGTGTGCACCACCACACCCAGCTTCCTGGGAAGTTTTTAAAGCAATGATTAACAATAAAAAATATCATGTAGACAATCATGGGGCGATCTGACTGAAGGAGGAAAAAGGCCTTCTAGAATTTAGTCTGACCCTCAACTCAGTCCTTCCTCTGATCACTAAAGATGTCTTAATGGTGTTAGGTGTAGGCCATCTATTGTAATCAGGTTGGCCCATTCTCTTGGAAAATTCCCATTCTCGAGGGAATCTTCCAGGCCTTGTCTTCTCATTCTCAAAGCATGAGACTAGTTTACTCTTCCAAGCCACAGGGATGTGGGGCCTGGCTGGATAGGTCCTGAGACAAGATGTTTGTCCTTTCCAGCCAAAGTGATAAGTCAGGCCATCCCATGTCCATGGGTTTGGGACATTAAATTAAGTTTTTACTCTATCAGAGAGCCTGTTTTTAGAAACAGACATAAAAGCCAAGCTTCTTTCTCCTTTGATGGTAACTGACAGGTTGATTCATTCTCATTTGACATTTTGAAAGTGACTACTCAAAGTGTGATCGATGGATTGCGATACTGAATCAGTCAGCATGCTTCTAAGCCACTTGTCTCTCATGAGTGTAGTAATTTGGCAATCTCTCTGATTTGGCATAACAGATTGTGAGACCATCCTTTTCAGAAGCAAGATGAATAAGAAAAACCCACTATAACATGTTAGTAATTATAATATCAGTATGAAAAATGAAGTTTGATGTATCTTGATGTTTCTGGTGACTTATTAAATGTTTTAAAATGCCTGCTGTCCCTGTGCATGGTGGCACTGGCCGGCAAGGCCAGTCCTTTGGAGGCTGAGACAGGAGGATCACAGGTTAGAGGTCAGCCTCAGCCACTTATTGAGACCCTGTTTCAAAATAACAAATAAAAAGAGGGTGTCACATGAAGGTAGAATGCCCCTGGGTTCAATCCTCAGTCTGCTTCCCCAAGTAGACATCATATAAAAATAACCATTTTAATAATTTTTAAGTATAAATTTTTAAGTATAAGTTGTGCGCGCGCGCGCGCGCGCGCGTGTGTGTGTGTGTGTGTGTGTGTGTGTGTGTGTGTGTTTTACTGGGGATTGAACTCAGGAGCATTCTACCTCGGAGCTACACCCCCAGCCCTATTTTACTTGTCATTTTGAAACTGGGTCTTACTAAATGGCTGAGGGCCTTGGTAGGTCGCAGAGGCTGGCTTTGAACCTGTGATCCACCTGTCTCAGCCTTCCAAGTACTAGGATTACAAGTGTGTGCCTTCATGCTTGGTTCAATGACTAACTTTAAAAAGCTATTATTTTACTAAGAAAACGAATTGATGAGGAGAGAGAACCATGGCAAATTTAGGTTTATTTCCATATACATAAAAGGAGACCCGGCCTCTGCCACCAGAAACCAAATTTCCCGAATCTTTCCCTATAAAGAGCTTCTGAAATAGAGAGGCGAGGACATGTCAAAGTACATGTTGAATTGCTTTTCAGAAACAGAGCTCCAGTGTTTTTATTCCCCCTATAAAATCCAATATGAGTAGGTAGATTATGTAAAAGGAGATAGGAGGGCTCTCAGGGAGGGGGAAGAGACAGAGACCAGGTCTATGCGCATATCCAGTCATGCTTGTCCTTTTAGTGAGATGAACAAAGCCTCCAGTGTGTGCTTATAACAGGTCAACCAAAGACATAACCAATATAAACGTCACCAGATACAAGGATTTACCAAACGCACCCACAACTGACTCACAGCTAGACCGCTTAACCCAGAGGAAACATTCTGAACATATCACATGACTGTCATGGACTTGATTTACAAAGACCCCTGCTGGGAACCTGCATGCTTCTTTCCAGGAAAATCATGCACGTGATCAGAGAACTAAACCTGGGTGTGACGCTCTCCTCTCTTCTCTTCTACTCTACTCCTCTACTCTTTTCCCCTCCTCTCTCCTCCTCTCCTCCTCCTCCTCCTCCTCCTCCTCCTCCTCCCCCTCCTCCTCCTCCTCCTCCTCTCCTCTCCTCTTCTCAAGAGGCGAGGGTACCCGCGCCTTGCCCACAGGCTGTGCACACCTTTGCTGTCCTGATGAAGCTTTGCTTGCTTTTGACCTGTCCTGGATTCTTTTCAGCGGCAGAAGAGCCCCCCAGCCTGAGTGGAGGGACATTCTCCAACCCCAGTCACCAAAGCTCTTTGCCTGCAATCCCAAGCGCTGCCACCAGGTGGCAGTGCGCCAGTCGGAGGCCGTGGCGCTCTTCCCCTAGAGGCCTGAAAATGCGTGGTTTTGTTTTTAACTTAAAAAGACCAAGAAAAAGAGAAAGCCAAAGAAAACGACGTCAAACAATGCCAGGACCTCATTACGAGTGAATAAAGTGCGCCTATTGATAAGTATAATAATAATAATAATAATAATAATAATAATAATAAGAAGAAGAAGAAGAAGAAGAAGAGCTACTGGGGTCAAGTTTCTTCCCTCTCCCCTCCCGCCCCGCCTACGCTGCCTCCTCCGCTGGAGGCTGGATACCACGCCCGCCCGGGACCACCGCCCACCGCCTGGCGCCCTGCGGTTCGCTGGAGCGCTCTCCGCAGCTCAAAAGGATTTGGGTGTCTGTTCTGTCGCGTGCTTAGGGAAGCGTGGGAGCCCCGTGAACTCAATACCCTCGGGACCGCCCTGCATCCGCCAGGGGCTGGACCGCATCCCTCTCTCCGCGGGCCGCGGGCCCGCTGCCTGGGCCCACAGGGTGCCTGGGGAGAGCTGGAGCTGCCTGGCTTTCCGCCTCTCCTGCTCAAACCCCCCCCCCCCCTGCTCCTTCTGGGATGGCCTCCCCCAGGCAAGACCTCACGTGGACTCTGCCCCAGAGCACCTCAGCCAATCCTTCTCCTCCTCCTCTGTGGTACTAGTGTGGAACCCAGGGGCTTTTCTACCTCCGGGCTATACTCCCAGACCTTTTTTTTTTTTTTTTTTTAATACTTTCATTGGAAACAGGGTCTCACTAAGTTGCTGAGAGCCTCACTAAGTAGCTGAGGCTGGCTTCGAACCTGTGCGATCCTCCTGTCTCAGCCTCCCAGGTACAGGGATTACAAGGTGGTGCCACCATACCCGGCTAACACTGAACTTTTAAAAGATATTTTTGGTCTCTTAAAAACTTTTTGGTCATTTTAAAATAGCACATATTTCTGAAACTAGCAACAAGGTGATTTCCTAAGGCTGCCCACTCTAACTTTGATCTTCTTTCCTGTTCTGAGCCCTCATCTTTCCTTCTTATTTAATTTTAGATTCAAGGCATACGTTGTGATGGTTTGATAGATATATACATTTTTTGCAATGATTATTATCACAATCTAAATAACATATCTGTCACTACCTCACTTGGGCTTCAGATTGCCAGGATTTTTTATCAGTTCACTAACAATTTGTCCCCGTTGACCAGCTTTTCTCCATTTTCCCCACATTCGGCCCCTGGCAACCACCATTCTCCTCTCTGTTTTTGTGATTTTGATCTTTTTAGATTCCACATAGAGCCAGGCATGGTGGCCACGTATGTAATCCCAGTACTTGGGAGGCTGAGACAGGAGGATCGCAGGTTTGTGGCCAGCCTCAGCTGCTAGTGAGGCCCTCTGCAACTTAGCAAGATCCTGTTTCAAATAAAAAATGAAATAGGTCTGGAAGTACAGCCCAGAGGTAGAAAAGCCCCATGGGATCCATCCCCAGTACCACCAGAAATAAAAATAAAAAATAAAAATAAAAACTAGGGCTTGGGGTATAGCTTGGGAGTAGAATGCCCCTGGGTTCCATCCCCAGTACTGAAAAAAAAAAAAAAGATTCCATATATATATAAGTGAAATCAGGCAATATTTGTTGTCTGTGTCTAGTTTATTTCACTTAACGTAATATTCTCCAGTTGCATCTATCTTGTTACCAATGGCACAATTTCCTTCCTTTTTGTGGCTGAATACTATTCCGCTACGTAGACGTACCACTATTTCTTTATCTTTTATCTGCAAATGGACACTTGGGTTGTTTCACACCTCAGCTCTCGTGACTAGTACTGCAGTGAACACAACAGTGTAAATGTCCATTCAACGTGCTGATTTCAATCACCTGTACGCAGAGGTGGAATTGCTGGCCCGTGTTTTCTTCTTAGTGTAACCTCCATACTGCTTTGCAAAATGACTGAATCAATTCACATGCCCACCAGCGCTCCTCGAGGGCCCCGTTGTCTCCAGACCCTCCACCACACTTGTTTTCTCATCTTTTTGGTAGCATCCAACCCAACACGTGTGAACTGGTGGCTCACGGTGGTTTTAACTTGCGTTCCTCTGGTGGTCACTGAGGCCGAGTGTCTTTTTGTAGACCTCTCGGTCATTTGTATGTCTTCCTTGGAAAATTATTTATTAAGTTCCTTTGACCCCCTATTTTTGCGGTACTAGGAATGGAACCCAGGGACCTTCTGTTTCCGAGCTACACACCCAACCCTATTTTTTATTCTTTATTTTGAAACAGGGTCTCACTGAGTTGCAAAGGGCCTCACTAAGTAGCTCATGCTGTCCATGAACCGGGATCCTCCTGTCTCAGCCTCTCAAATGCTGGGATTACAAGTGTGCACCACCATGCCCGGCTTTCCAACATTACTTATTGAAGAGTCTCTCCTTTCACCATTTCCATGGTATCCTTGTCAAAGATGAGTCGACCACAGATACAAGGGTTTATTTCCGGGCTTTCTATTTTGTGCTGTTGGTTTATGTGTCTGTTTACTTGCCATGACCCTACCGTTTTGATTACTATAGCTTTATAATACCATTCGATAGGGAGTGCGATGCATCCAGCTTTATCCTTCTTTCCAAAAAACTATTTTAGATATTCAGGGACTTTTGAGGCTCTCCATTTATTTTAGGATTGTTTTATTATGGGAAATGTCATTGGTGTTTTGATAGGAATTGGATGGAAAGCCCTTACACTTTTACAAAGTCAGGCAGACAGATTCCTAGGACTGAATGCACTGGGGCTTGTCATTACTAGAGCCTTTTATGAAGCAGACAATGGAGGGAGCCTAATTTCCATCAAACAGTGGGAGTCTGAGAAGAAAATCATAGCTTTCTGTTACAGTAAAGAAGAGTCCTTTAAAAGAAAAAGCTAAAACTGAATTTTAAAGCCATGTTAATAGCTGATGTCATAGCTTGCTTTAAATAGCAGTTTCTCTGTTAAAGTCAGAGAAGTTCAAGGAAAACAGATAAAAATAGTAGCACTTTCCAGTGGTGGTAGTATATGCCTGTAATCTCAGTACTTTGGAGACTGAGACAGGAAGATAGCAGGTTCAAAGCCAGTTTCAGAAACTTAGACTCTCAGCAACCTAGTGAGACCCTGTTTAAAAAAAAAAAAAAAGAGTATAGCTCAGAGGAAGAATTCCCCTGGGTTCAATCCCCAGTATTATAAATAAATAAATAAATAAACAAACAAACAAATAAATAAATAAATACGTAATAGCATTTGGGTTTATCCCAATACATATGGCGTGAGGTTCTTTGTTTTTTTTTTTTACTTAATCATCTATTTTTTAAATTTTCATGTTGATCATATTGAAAATGGCATACATTCAGACAATGCTTGGTGTCCTCTTCCTCCCCACCACTTCCCCTTCCCCCCTCCCCACAATGAGTGTGCAGGTAGACCACGCTACATTCACACTTATACACATAATCGAGTGTAGCTCCTCCATTAATCAACCTCAGCCTTCTTCCTCTCCTACCCTTCCATTCTAGCTTTGCTGAGGTTTCCCCTCCATTATCTGGGGTCACTCTGGTCTCCCCGATATGCCCTTTGAATAGGAATTAGGTCCACGCCGCTGTTTTTGTCGACGTCATGATTTTACAGTGAGCGCAGCCTGTCCTGATGACCTGCTGTGCACCAGGCCCTGCGGCCTCACATCCTTAGTGTTCAGGGCTGGGTGGGCTGTCTTCTCGTGTAGTTCTAGACTCAGTACTTAGTACGTTGAACCTAAGTTTACTAAAAAATGCTTCCAATTTCGACAGCGCACTTCAGTGTAGCAACTATGGCCTAGCTAAGGTTTAGTTTTGTGTATTTTCTTACCCATGCTTTAGGCCTGGTTTTCTTAGTTCTAGTTAATTATGGTGGTTGCAGGGGCTGGTCATCATAAGTGTTACGGTTTGGAAGAAGATGTTATGGTTTGGGAAACTGTCCCCAGGGACCTTTGTTAGACCCCTGGGAATAATTTCCCCCCAAAACCCACAAAAACCACAAAAAAGAAGCGCGGGTTCTTGTCCTGAGCTAAGGATAGATATGCAATAGCCCGGACTCTTGCTGAAGATTTAAAGAAGTTTATTAAAAAGATAGAAATACAGAAGATAGTTACAGGGGTGCTTCGAACAAAATCACCGTAATACAGAGCACAGAACAGACTTTATACATGATGTCCTCCATCTTGTTTCAAGTAATTCTGACGTAATAAACAGCCCCTGTACTTCTCCCGCTGAACTGTTTTATGCCCATTTTTCTCCTTTCTCCAAGGTAGAACCCCTCCTCCCATCCTAGCTAGATTATCCAATTATTATATAGATCTGTCTTTAGAAAGAGGAAGTCCTGCAGGGCGTGGTGGCGCATGCTTGTAATCCCCGCGCTTGGAAGGTGGAGACAGGAGGATCGGCGCAGGTTAGAAGCCAGCCGCGCTGGCTTAAGAGACCCTGTTTCTAAATAAAAAAGTATAAAATAGGTCTGGGAGTGCAGCCCGGAGGTAGAAGGGCTTCCAGGAACCCCAGTACCACCAAAAAAAAAAAAAAAAGAGGAAGTCCGAGCTCCCCTCTCCTATCGCCTTGCTAATTACTTTTAGCTAAGTCAATTTAAGTTTCAATAGCTGTTTGCTTCCTGACCGAAGCCAAGACCAAGTCTTTCCCCCCAGGTCTGACATTTTACACAATTATTTTTGAAATATATCTATTAATAATCAGAGCTTTCTCAAATCTTCCTATGCCATTCCCAATACTGGTACAATAAGCATCTGATGAGGAGGAATTCTCCCCCCTTGTACAGTGGAGGATAGCGAGGCTCAGAAAGGTGTGGCTTGTCTAAGGACATTGACTCAGGCAGAACGTGCACCGACATCTCTTTGAACCCAAAGCCTTGGCCATGGTCTAAATGTTTGTGTCTTCCCACGCATTTTCTGGGAGTGATGGCGTATGCCTGGAATCCCAGTACTTAGGAGGCTGAAACAGGAGGACTGCAGGTTTGAGGACATCCTTAGCAAATAGTGAGACTCTCCGCAACCTAGAGAGATCCTGTTTCAAAACAAAAAAACAAATAGGCCTGGGAGTGTATCTTGGAGGCAGAAGGCCCCTGGGTTCAATTCCCAGTACCAAAATAAATAAATAAATAAATAATCACACATTAAGATCCAGTCCCCAAGGGGGAGGCAGAACCTTTGTGAGGTAAGGACTCTTCCCTCAGGAATAGGGGGGTCAGCTCCTTTATAAATGGATTCCCCAGAGAGCTGGCTGCCCACGTGGGGATCCAGCTAGGACTGCCTGCCATCCTGGAGCCAGGCAGGGGCCCTCACCAACCCTGAATCTGCCTCGATCTTGGATGGCACAGTCGTTAGACTATGTTACTTCTAACTTTGTTGTTTTTAAGCCTCTTGGTTCATGGTATTTTGCTATAGCAGCCCAAATGGATTGCTCACCACACAACATCACACTGTATCTGTTTTAAGGAAATATGCCTGGGCTCTATCCCGTGGCCCTCAGTTTCTTCCTCTGCCACCAGCACCACAGGAGCAGATCGGCTCCTCTGAGGCCCCGCGGCAGCAGCTTGGGGCCTCTCGAACCTTCGAAATGTATCTTGTTCAAGTTGAGGAGTGCTGTAAAATACTTGTGGGATCTCCAAGCATTGTTAAGGAAAAGAGGATATAAAATATCTCATTAATAAAAGTTTTGGTTGGGCGTGGTGGCACATGCTTATAATCCCAGCATTTGGGAGGCTGAGACCGGAGGGTCGCGGTGCACAGACAGCCTCAGCTACTTAGTGAGACCCTGTTTCAAAATAAAGAATAAAAATTAGGGCAGGGATTGTAGCTCGGAGGTAGAATGCCCCTGGGTTCCATTCCCAGACCCGCCAAAAATTAAAAAACTAAAAAACAAAAGTTTTGTGTCCGTTATGTGTCGAGGCGATAACAGTCTGGCTGTCTGGGATAGAATAACATATTAACTGAAATTAATGTCAGGAGTTTCTTTTCTCTTGCTTACCAGGACTACCGGAACGTGTAGTTAGCATTCTATTCTGAAGGATGCTCTGCTCCGGGGCCTGGCCTATACTTAGCACATCTCCTCTGTTGCTTCTTCCATAGATTAAGTTGCTATTATTGGGAGTTGATAGCGGCTTTATAGGCAGGAAGGCCGGCGGCTTCTCAGCAGGCCTGGCTGTTAGACTAGACCCTAATGCCGGGGACTTAACCGGGCTAATCTGCTTGAGCTGGAATTTGGTGGCCTCGGTCATTTACAGAGCTAAGGGCCTTTGAAAACACGACCTGTCTTTGGGATTAGATCTTAGGGAATCTCAAAAAGGACAGGGTAAATGAAATTGGAAGAAGAAAACACATTCTCACCAGGTTTATCAAACGATGACTCAAGTTCCAGGTTTCTAAATTTGTCTTGAGTTTACCTGGATGTTAAGCGGAGAGCTATTTCATTGTTTGCCCTCGTTTTTAAAAGAAGTGCCGATGACTGTACGCTTCTCTTTTTATGCTCCAGTTGAAAGGGATGGAAAAGAACATTTTCTTTGGAGAGGCTGAGAGAGAGAAAGAAACCCTGCAGGGAATATCACATTACCTCCTCCAGCTGGGAAAAAGACTGCTAGCCCGAGATGAGGTTTCAGCCCCGTGGTTAAATAAGCAGTCTACCCGCGCCATAGAATGATAATGGTATGAAAGGGGATAGATAAATCCAGGTCAACTCCCCACAGGGACCAGTGGGATATTCAGAGGCGCAGGGAGACGGGGCTGCTTGAGGTCGCTGACCCTCTCCAGGGTCAGGCCTATATCAGCAGGTGGTGGGAGGGGCAGAACTCGCAGATAACCCAGGTCAGGGCTCCCCAAGGGCAGCGTGCATTAGAATCACCTGGGACGCTCACCAGTCCCCCCTGTTTGAAGCTGTACCCCAGACTAACGAGGTTATCAGTGTTTGGAAACTTTCCCAGATATTGCCTACATGCAGTCAAGTTTGAGAACCACTAATCTAGGTCACCCCTTGTTTTTGCAGACACGGGAACCCAGAAAAAATGAAGGGATACTGGTCAAGTTCCTCGAGCTAGCTAGTGCCCAGGCTGGGTCAAGGCCCTTCCTCCCTCACTGGCTCTTGGTTTTGCAACTTGCGCTGCCTGCTTCCCTGCTCACCCTACTGCCCTTCCCCGCCTTTGCTTTGCCCTTTGCCTGTGAGAGGGCCTTCTTGCACACCCGCAGGCCTGTCTCCTCATGTGGGGCTCTGCTTCTATGCAACACGTCTCGAGAGGCCTGCCCTGTCCACCCACAGTGACTCCTTTGCCACCAGCGTCCCACTGTCCTTCCTGTGGGCCCATCTCACTGCCTAAATCATTCCACATTCAGCGGCCCGCACCGAGCCACATCTCCTCCTCAGGGCAGCTGCTCTCCTGTGGGGGCCGTCTCTATGTATTTGTGGATGGAGTGAATTGATTCCCCTTCCTGACAGTGGTAGTCTTCTGAATAGTGTCTTGTGAGGGTGACATCTCAGGGGAAATAGGGTCTTCTCTGTGTATCCACAGGTAGGTACTACAGCCAGAGATTCCACCAACCCTGGCTTGAAAATATTTTGAAAAATAGTTGTAACTGTATTGAACACATGCAGATTATTTTTGTGTGGTTCTAGGGCCAGTCTACCTCTGAGCGACACCTCCAGCTCAAATTTATTTATTTATTTATTTATTTATTTATTTATTTATTTATTTGTGGTACTGAGGGTGAAACCCAGGGGCTTTCTACCTCCAGGCTACACCCCAGCCCTATTTTATAATTCATTTGGAAACAGGGTTGCACTAAGTTGCTGAGAGCCTCACTAAGTAACCGAGGCTGTCCACGAACCTGGATCCTTCTGTCTCAGCCGCCCAAGTACTGACATACAGATTTTGTATTGTTTTTATTCCCTAAGTAATACAGTATAACAATGATTTGTATACCATTTCCATTATATTAGGTATTGTAAATAATCTAGGAGCCAAGCGTGGTGGAGCACTCCTGTAATCCCAGTACTTAGGAGGCTGAGACGGAGGATCACAGGTTCAAGACTGGCCTCAGCAACTTAGCAAGACTCTCACCAACCTAGTGAGACCCCGTTTCAAAATAAAGATTAAAAAATAGGGCTGGG
Source organism: Muscardinus avellanarius (assembly GCF_963383645.1). Taxonomy (NCBI): domain Eukaryota; kingdom Metazoa; phylum Chordata; class Mammalia; order Rodentia; family Gliridae; genus Muscardinus; species Muscardinus avellanarius. The sequence goes on along the minus strand of NC_137787.1, from coordinate 16,519,595 downwards.
GATGTAGCCTAAAGGTGGAATGTCCCTGAGTTCAATTTCTAGCACTATAATAATAATAATAATAATAATAATAATAATAATAATAGTAATAATGGCTGGGGCATGGTTTGGAAGTAAAATGCCCCTTGGCGCAATCCCCAGTACCAAAAACCCAAACCAAACTGAAAATTAATAAACTAGAGATGATTTAAAGTATACAAAAGAATGTGCATAAGTTACATGCAAATATTACACCATTTTATAAGGGGCTTGAGTATCCACAGACTTTTGGTATCTGCAGTCCTGAGCCCAAACCCCCACAGATATCAAGGGTGACTATATTCTTCCAATTACGTAAGAGAAAACATTACTCAATTTTGAGAAATATATTTTCCAGTTCATCTCTTCCAAATCACATCTGTTGTATCATGTGAAGCTCATCTGGGGCGGACAAGTTGAATTTGCATCAGCCGTAAAACAGACTCCTAGACTATATAAAGGGACAACTCTTTGCCACAATCCAAAAATGGGCTTTGATTAGATGATGGGGTATGATTATAATAAGAAAGTATGCCATGGCCACATAGAAATATTTGCTGCCAGTGAAGATCAATTAAATATGCTCTTCTTTTAGTTGAAAGGACTTACAATTTGGTAATTTTTAAAAAAAAATCTATCCAGGTGGATAATATTACAGACGTGAGTTAATGCAGGCTGCAGGCTTAAAGAGCACAGAGCTCCTGTGCTTGTGGGCCCATATTCGTGAATTTCATGCACAGTGCACTGTCATCCTGCAAATCCTCTGAGGTTGCACAAATGGAAACCTGCAATGAACATGACCCTGTCCCTGTATTGATGCTAACTCTGTGTGCAGTTTGGAGCCTGGCTGTCCAAGTATTTCTAGAGCAGCAGCTGTATCACCTTGAAGCTGATTCAAGGGCGGACCCTCAGGCTCTGCCCCCTCCCAGACCACATGGAGCCAGACCCTGCACCTTAACAGGATATTTAGGAGTTTGTGTGCACACACAGTTTCAGAAGAATTGGTGTCTTCATCTGTTTTCTGCCGCGATGACGGCATACCACAGACCAGATAATTTATAAAGAAAAGGACCTTCTTCTGGGAAGTCCCTTAGCAGAGCGCTGGTCCCTGCTGAAGACTTTCTTACTGTGTCTTCCTGCGGTGGAAGGCAGGCAGGAGGCCAGAAAGCTCAAGGAAAAAAAAACAAAGAAAGAAAGGAGCCTGCGTTTATCCTTTCATTAGGAACAATTCAGAGTCCATTTTTGCGTGTGTGCTACTGGGGATGGAACCCAGGGGAATTCTACCTCCGACCTACATCCCTCAGCCCTATTTTCTATTCTTTATTTTTTTGGTGGTACTGGGGTTCCTGGAAGCCCTTCTACCTCCGGGCTACACTCCCAGACCTATTTTTACATTTTTATTTGGAAACAGGGTCTCCTAAGCCAGCGCACGTGGCTGGCTTTGAACCTGCGCGATCCTCCTGTCTCCGCCTCCCAAGCGCGGGGATTACAAGCGTGCGCCACCACGCCCGGCCCTATTCTTTATTTTGAAACAGGGTCTCACTGAGTTGCAAAGGACCTCACAGAGTAGCTGAGGCTGGCTTTGATCCTGCAATTTTCCAGTCTCAGCCTCCCAAGTACTGGGATTACAGATGTGTGCCACCACACCCGGCTTGTAAAAATAGTTTTAAATTAAAGTCTCTGTCACTAACCTGAAATATTCATCTCCTCTGGTCAAATCTGTGCCTCGCCCCAGACACAGATGGCTTCCTGCTTCCTCCAGGGCTCTGTGTGGAGTTTCTGCTGCCTCACGTAAACCTTTGCCCTCTCTCCATCTACTTCTCTTCACCCCAAAATATCACCAGCTGCTATCCTCTTGGCACTTTCCCCCTCCCTCGCGGCCTCACGCCTCCCCCCAGCTTCTCCCCACTCTGAACACTCGTGTGTTCCTGTCTGTCCCTTTGCTCAGGAGCCCCCCACCCCAGGGGGAAATGGCTGAGACTGAATCCCGCTGCGAGGAAATGAAAAATGCCTTCCCTTACCCTTTAGGCTCTTTGACTGGGATATCAATTAAAATGACACAGAACAGGATAACAGGAGAAAACCCATACTTAACTACCTATGCATGCACAGAAGCCTCTAAAACATGACGACCCAGAAGGAGGGCTGATGATGAAGGTTTTTATGGCAGGAAGGGATCGGGGCTTGGTTCTGGCAGTGGTTGGGGGTGGTCACACATAATAGTGACAGTCTGGGTGTGGATCAACCTCCAGGCTCCTATCCTGTGATGAGTTGATCTTCCCTGGTTAGAGAAATTCCCAGGGAGGGGAGTCATGACAGTTGAGTTGAGTTTTTTGAGGATCTGTTTTAGGCAGATGAAAGTATAAGAAAGAAAAATAATCTCTGTGTGTGTGTGTTACTGGGGATTGAACCCAGGGGCATTCCACCTCCAAGCTACACCCCCAGCCCTATTTTTTATTCTTTATTTTGAAACAGGGTCTCACTGAGTTGAAAAGGACCTCACTCAGTAGCTGAGGCTGGCCTTGTGCAATCCTTCTGTCTCGGACTCCCAAGTACTGGAATTACAAGTGTGTGCCACCACACCCAGCTAAAACAATCTTTTCTGTTGAAGTTATAAGGCCATATAAAAACTGACCAGCATCCAATTTGTAACAGTGGCTTAGGAATCCATTTTGTAATGTGTTGGCACATGGGTCTATAGTTCTGCTATTGGAAGCATAGGTTTCCTATTTATCTTTTGTTTTAAAGAAAAAAATTTCCCAGTGGTTAACTAGCCAACTGGATTAAATTGTGAGGTCTCACCCCAGCCAATGGGGGATGGCACCGTGGACTACTCGTTAGGAGGATAAAAGGAGGCCTGGACTGCCTGGGTAGCATGCTCGCCCCAATTTATGATGTGTGCACACCTTTCTGCATAAAGGAAAAAAAACCTCACCATGTTCCTTTTGAGTTCTTGAGTCTTTACTTAATACTCCCCTAAAATCTGTTTCTAACAGGGGAGCTCAGAAAAGCCCTTGCCGCTGGGCATGGTGGCACATGCCTGTAATCCCAGTACTTGAAGACAGAAGGCCAGATCCAGCAATTTAGCAAGGTCCTCTGCAACGTAGTGAGGCCCTGTTTCAAAATAAAATGGGTTGGGGGTATAGTTCAGAGGTAGAAGGCCCTTGGGTTCAATCCCCAGTACAAATGAATGAATGAATGAATGAATGAATAGAAAGAAAAGAAAAAGCCCCTGTCTGTTCCCACTGGGTCCCAGTTCACAGGAATCAGCAAACTCAGGGTCCTGTTTGGGGATGGCCACTCTGCTCTCAGAGCCTGGGCCAGGGTGTTTCTGAGTGTCTGGACCAGGGCTTCGTCTCTTCCCCCCCAGGCGGCTCTGGGCTACTGTGACCACAGCCTCCTCTCCAGAGTCATTGCTGCAGAGGGCCTTGCTAAATTGCTGAATCTGGCCTTCTGTCTTCAAACACTGGGATTACAGGCATGTGTCACCATGCCTGACCTCTCCATTCTCAGCCACATCCCCAGGTCACCTACTCAACAAAACCCACCCAAAACAAAACTCAACAAAAACAAAAGGGCATCTCTTTCCCTTATTAAAACATATGCATACCCATGTTCATAGCAGCATAATTTGCAATAGACAGAATATGGAACCAAACTAGGTCTCCATCAACAGATGAAAAAATTACGGGCAAACACACAATGGAATTCTACTCAGCAATAAAGAAGAACAAAATCATGTCATTTGTAAGAAGATAAAAAGGCCTGGAGAACATTATGTTAAGTGAGATCAGCCAAGCAGAGGAAGAGAAGGGACATATATGTTTTCTCTATTATGCCCAAACTAGGGAGCATTGGGGACACCAGAGGGACTCCAGATAATGGAGGGGAAACCTCAGCGAACCCAGAAAGGAAGGGTAGAGGAGAAAGAAGGCTGAGGTTAATCAATGAAAAAGCTATATTCAAATACGTGTATACATGTGAATATAGCATTGTTAACGTGGACACTCAGTATTGGGAGGGAGGGAAAAAAGGAAGCTGGGGGGGTCACCAAGTACTGCATATATATATATATATATATATATATATATATATATATATATATATATATATATATATATATGCCCTTGTCAACCTGACCCACATTATGATGTGAGACGATAGTGCACCAATAAAATTCAATCATAAAACTAAATAAATAAAAAATAAAAAATAGGAAAAAAAAGTATCAACTGTGCATGTTGGAACAAGTTTATAATCCCAGCATTTGGGAAGCTAAGGTAGGAGGATCACAGTTTTGAAGCCAGCCTCAGCTACTTAGTGAGACCCCGTTTCCAAATAAAATATAAAGTAGGTCCAAGAGTGTATCCTGGAAGTGGAAGGTCTCCGGGTTCCATCCCTAGTACCACATGCACACACTAAATAAATAAATAAATAAATAAATAAATAAATAAATAAATAAATATCAGCTGGGCCTGGTGCCGCACGCCTGTAATTCCAGTACTTGGGAGGATCACAGGTTTGAGGACAGCGTTGGCAACTTAGTGAGACCCTGTTTCAAAGTAAAAAATAAAATAGGGCTAGGATATAGCTCAGAGGTAGAACATCCAACATCCCTGGGTTCAGTCCTCAGTACCATAAAAAAATCAGTTATCTGTTTAAATTTTGGAAGAAGCCGGGCGTGGTGGCGCACGCTTGTAATCCCCACGCTTGGGAGGCGGAGACAGGAGGATCGCGCTGGTTCGGAGCCAGCCTGGCTGGCTTAAGAGACCCTGTTTCCTAATAAAAATATATAAAATAGGTCTGGGAGTGTAGCTCGGAGGTAGAAGGGCTTCCAGGAACCCCAGTACCACCAAATAAATAAATAAATAAATATTAAAAATAAATAAATTTTGGAAGAAATGAGAAATGATGGATATGAAACTGGTCCACCTCTAATCTCAGGCCCAGAGTCAACCATGGTGCTATTTCCTGCCAGTATCGTCCTAGGCATGGTCATACACAGAGTTGTGCCCTGCCCTGCATGTGTGCCTCCATTTCTATAGACTTTCCTCCCCAGAGAACACCCCACTTCTGTTAGCCAGCTCCTGGCAGGAGCACCCACACAGGTAGGAGCCTTTATTTCACAACATATTTTCCTGATCGAACCCAGGCAAAAGGGAATGTCTTCTCCCATGTCTGCATCCTTCTATCACCAGGTGGACACTTCTATTCTTGTGTGCGTGTGGTAGTGGGGATTTTTGTTCAGTCAAATGATAGGGGTATTCTACCATTGAGCTACACTGCCAGCCCTTCTTCTCTTTTTATTTTTTGAAACAGGGTCTCACTACCAGGTGAGGCTGGCCTTGAACCTGCGATCCTCCTGCCTCAGCTCCCCTAGGTACTGGGATTACAGGCGTGTGCCGCACGCTCGCACACCTTCATTCTGATGCTCATTTCCTCTGCAAAACTGTGAGGACTCTTGAGGGTGGGGAGTGAGAACTTCTTCTTAGGCATAAGTTTTGTTTGTAGTTTATTCTCTGATGCATAACACAGTCAGTACCTGGATAAAAGATGGATTTAGGAACCATCTTTTGATTTGTTGAATTTGTTTTTATGATCAAATTAAAGAATAAGATAAACTCCTTGGTGAAGCCATGCAGAAGGGTCCTGTTTCTGTAATTACTGATTTTCTTTCTTTCTTTGTCTTTATTCTTTTATATACTTAACACTGTTCACTGTTCTTTGCTCCTGAATGAATAAAAAGTTCTTTTTTTTTTTTTTTTTTGTATTAGGGATTTGAACCCAAGGGCATTTATCCCTGAGCTACACTCCTAGCCCTATTTTGTTTTTAAAATTTTTTTGAAAAAAAATTTTTTTTTTCCGTACTGGGGATGGAACCCAGGGGTATCCTACCTCTGATCTACACCCCCAGCCCTATTTTTTATTCTTTATTTTGAAACAGGGTCTCACTGAGTTGAAAAGGACCTCACTAAGTAGCTGAGGCTGTCCTCAAACCATGATCCTCTTCTCTCAGCCTCCCAAATGCTGGGATTACAAGTGTGCACCACCATGATTGTTTTTTAATTTTGAAATAGGGTCTCGTGCCAGGGATAGTGGCGCACACTTGTAATCCCGAGCTTCGGAGGCGGAGATAGGAGTATCACGCAGGTTCGAAGCCAGCCGTGCTGGCTTAAGAGACCCTTCCCCCCCCCAAAAAAAAAATATATATATAATAGGTCTGGGAGTGTAGCCTGGAGGTAAAAGGGTTCCATCCCCAGTACCACCACCAAAAAAAAAAAAAAAAAAAAGAAAGAAAAAAAAAAGAAATAGGGTCTCGCTAAGTTGCTGAGGCTATCTATGAACCTGTGATCCTCCTGGTCTCAGCCTCCCAAGTACCGGGATTACAAGCATGCACCACCACACCTGGCTGATGTTGACTCTTTGAAGTAAAATGTTTAATCCACCTAAAAGGCAAATGTTAAAATACCAGGGAAATATCAGAGGTAGTGCAGAGCAGAAGAAGAAAAAAAACAAATGCCGAATCCTGAGGCAGGAGATGTCCTCACCTGAACTCAGTACCATCATGGACAATGAAGGCAGCGAGGCTGGCCACTGACTCCTGTCTGCCTGCTTCCCTGCGTCCATTATCACAGACGCTCTGCGGGATTTGCTTTTAGTTGTGCCGATGACTTGTTGGCTCATAAGGGACCGGGATTAAGAAAACAATGAGCCATTTCAACTGCATTTCAACAAAAAATTGGGACTTTGCTGTTTGCTTCTTTCTCATGATGCTTCCAGGGATGCCGTGAGGTTGATGCCTGCCTGTGGTTGGAACTGATTTAGTTATTTTGCTGGGCCCAGGAATAATGGTGGTTTTAGAACTTTCTAGAAGCATTACTTTGGAGTCAGTCAGACTCCTTGGTAAGTAAGGTACTTCTTAAGTAAGGACCTTGAATAAGGCACTTCACTTTTTTTTTTAAAGTGGAAACTTTATTAACATTCAAATTCCCTTCATACAAGGTCATATAAAAATTCTTAGCATTTGATTATACATAAGTCTGTATTTTCTACATAGTTAGAAGGATGTATGATATAATTTACCTATTTATTATTATTATTATTATTATTATTACTATTATTTTTGGTGGTACTGGGGGTGGAACCTAGGGGCTTTTCTACTTCCAGGCTATATTCCCAGACTTATTTTATATTTTATTTGGAAACAGGGTTTCACTAAGTTGCTGAGAGCCTCACTAAGTAGCTGAGGCTGGCTCTGAACCTGCGCGATCCTCCTGTCTCAGCCTCCCAGGTGCAGGGATTACAAGCGTGAGCCACCACGCCCGGCTATAATTTACCTTTTTATAATACATTGTTTCAATACATTAGTTCTGTTAAACATATGCACTTATTTTCAAATTCAATACAATTTTCTCTACGCATAGTTTAGCAGGGCTGATTAGCATTAAGATGCTCTTCAGGAAGAGACGTGTGATCTGAGTATTGACAGTTGCTGACGATTGGTATTTCTTTTTTTTTTTTACATTTATTTATTTATTTTTCAGAAAAAATCTATCCTGATATGGAATATGGACTCTAGATACCCAAAACAATCTCAAAGAAGAACAAAGCTAGAAGATATTTATTTTCTGATTTCAAACCATATAAAACTACAATAATTGAAACAGTGTAGTACTGTTCTAAAGGCAGATATACAAACCATTAGAGTTAAATAAAAGCCTAGAGATAAATTCTTCCATATATTGTCAAGTTATTTTTGACAAGGTTTCCATGAACATTTGGTGGAGGAAATACTAATCTTTTAACTAAATATTGTTGAAAAATAATAATTACATGAAAAAGAATAAAATTGGACCCTTACCTAACACATATACAAATATTAACTCAGATAAAAGACCTAAATATAAATCTTAATACTATAAACTTTTAGAAGAAAATCTGGGTCATAAAACCTCACAACATTGAAATTGGCAGTGATTTCTTGGATATAATTTCAATGGCACAGGCGATGATTGGTATTTCTGTGCTGCGTTTTCCTTTTGCTTTGATCACAACACAGAATCCTTAAAATACTGAAATATCCAGTAAGGAAAGTCCAGAGATATTCAACTTTAAGTTTTGAATTAAATTCATATATAACCCTATAGTGTTAAAAACCTTTAAAAAAAAGACCTTAAAATCTTTACTAGTTACAGACTTTCTTTTCAGATACTACTAGTTGGGGACAGGATAGAAAAAGATAGCTTTGAGTTTCTTGGTGGTGCGGACAGAAGAAATGCTTAATTACCTTGCTGCCTCTCACTAGTGATGGTGATTTTGGGAAATACCAGGACAGATGTTTTCCAACTCAACATTATGGAGGTGAGAATCAGTTCAGCTCATGCTAGATGGGGCAGCACTGACTTCATGTGTAAAACACAATATTTGCATGCTGTGATCCAGGTCTTAATTGCAAGCCATATTGAGGACTTAAAAAATTGCTTTGGCTACATGTCATCTTCAAAGACGTAGCTTGATGCCTGAGTCACAGCACCAGTTATTAGTTATTAGTGAAAAGAAGTACACTCCTACAAATAATTACCCGATCAAAAAGCCTGTATCAGTAATCTGACTAAACTAAGTTCTAAAAAAAGTAAGATAATTCTACAAAATCCTCTCAAGGAAGCAAAAAAAAAAAAAATCAAATTATATACCTGAATAAACATTTGAAAGAGAAGTAACAAATCCGTCACCCTCCGAAGTCCAACAGTATTTGCTATGTTGTAATCCCGTTCACCGCCAGGCTGCCACTGAACTACGACACTGTTCATTGGCGGCACTGTCTGCATCTCTGCTGTGGGTATCTTTCTTGTCATCCTCCTGGGAGTCTGAAGATTCCGTTGTGTTCTGGTGTGAGTGGGACCAACAAAGCCCTAAATGTCTGGGAGGCCAAGGGTCTGAGTAAAGGGGTGTGTTCTGATCATTCGTTTTCTTCTTGACCACTGTCCGTGTCACAGTCTGAATTGCCTTGAGAAGGAACAACATTCTGCTTGCAGACTGGACAGTTTTTTTTTTTTTTAATTTTGGTTAGCCAAGGGTCTACACATTTCCAATGATAAGCACGGGAACAGGGAAGAATTCTGAGTTTGTCTCCATCTTCATATTCATCCAAACGAATAGCACACACATCATACTCATCGCCTTTCTTGAATTTATGGACAGGGAGCTTTATGAAGTCTGTTTTTTCTAGCTCTTTGTCTGTCTTGAACAAATTTGGTGATCGTGAAAATGACTATCAAGACAGATGCCCGCTATGCTGAGGAAGAGGATTAGATAGCATTCTAGAGGAAGACTAAGTTCTGGAACTGAGGTCATGTGGCCCCTGAGGCATGCCGTTGGCAGTGGCTGGCCACAGCATCTTACTGGTCCATTCCACACCAGAACTGCTAGCACCGTGGCCTCTAGAGACCACATCGACCTTATGTGAAGTAAGCAGCTGCAAAGCTTCAGCATCGTAAGCGGTCAGCACCTCGCTCCAGGTTGCACAGAGACCCGACAGTCCCAACTTCTACCCATTCATTCTGTAGGTGGAGTTTGCTTCCTCCCAGCTACCCTCACCCTCTCTCTTCCAAGCAGGAGAATTTCAGAGGAACAAAGAAGCAAGACAAGGTGTCCCTGCAAGCCAAGTTCTTAAGCGAGCAGGCATCTTCCCTGTGAGGACTGCAGGACACCCCCCGCCCCTGCAAATTCATGCTGACAACTAATCCCCTATCTACGGTATTTGGAGATATGGCTTTTGCCAGGTCATCGGGAGAAGAGGATGGAGCCCTCAGCAAGTGGGATTAGTGTCCGTATCAGAAAGTGAGAGCTTCTTGTTGTGGGTGAGAATACAAGAAGAAGCCGACATTATTCTTACAGCTATAAACTGAAGATGGATCATATAGCTTAGAAAACAGAAGATGTATTGTTTTATGGTTTTGGTCCATGTGAGGCCAGGGACCACAGATCCCAGGGCATGGCGACGACGGGAGGTGGAGAGAGGGAGAGCACAGGAGCTGCACTCTTCCCGTCATGGAGGCCGGAGGCCAGAGAGAGAGCTGGGGAGAAGGAACCATTTATATAAGCCCCAAGGCCACAGCCCCAGGGACCTACCTCCAGCCACACCCTACCAGCCTGCAGGCACCACCCAGGTAAACCCATTACAATGGATCCATCCACTTGTGGGATTACAACCCTCTTGACTCAATTATATCAACCTTGAATATTTATAAATGAGCTCTGTAGGGGACAGTTTATATTTAACTACAACAGCATCTGATCTCAGACTTCCAGCCCACAGACCCGTGAAAAGTACATTTCTGTTCAGCCTATGGTAATTTGGCAGAGCACCCCAAACTGACTAAGGCACTCTTTATTCTAGCAAGGGAGACAATGTCCTTTAGGCCACCACCAGCTGCCTCTTCTTGATTAAGACAGCTATTTCCATAGCCAGATGTTATGAACGGGAAGAATCTGCGCTTTTATGTCCCCTTCTCTTTCTCTTCACCTGCCCACTTTATTCTAAGACCTAAGAGCAATCCTGCAATCAACCAACACACCCTCTTCTCTGAGCTTTTCCCTTCCTCTAAACAAAACTCTGGAAGACAAGACATGCCTGATATGGGAAGGTGAGTGTTCAAACACCCTCTCCCTGCCCCCGGCCTCCTGAGGTTTCCCAGTCTTTCCTAACCCAGGAGATGAACGAGCTATGACTTGATGCTTTTACACACAAAAGCTCTGTGCATAAGTGCAGCACTGGCTCCTGCAAGAACTTGAATTCCATTGCAGCACAGTAATTGCTAGGAGTCCCTGACTCGGGCGCCTCAGTATAGGCCCCCAAGCCACACCCTCCTCGGCAGTTACCTGTGTCCCTCATCTCTGCCTCTCAAGGCCCACTGCCTGAGAAGGACGGAGAATGAGCCTGGCCGCTGCTCTGACCTGGCCCCTCCGGAGGTCCCGGCCCTGCCCTGGCCATGCTGGTGTGCGAGAGCAGCCCCTCCCCCGGCCATGCTGGTGTGCGAGAGCAGCCCCTCCCCCGTCTGCCACTCACTGCCACCTGGGTGCAGGTGCCCAGCAGCCAACCCTTGCAAAGGTCTCTCCCAGAGCTAGTGCATTTCTTTCTCTCTCTTTTTTTTTTTTTTATAAAAATCAATTCTGGATATAAAGAAGCTTAAATACAAAAGGCTAAACTATCTGACATGAAGAAAACACCAAAATCATTTTGGCATATTTACAGAGTTTAAGGAAAAGGGTTAATTTGTTTTTTTTAATTTTATTTTTAATTTTATTTTTAATTTTTTTTATTGGTGCATTATATTCATACAACTTATTGGGGTAAAAAACTTGTATGTACAAACATGTACTCATCGCTGATTTAACCCCTACCCAAATCCCACCCCATTCCCTCCCCGTCCCTCCCTCCCTTGCTTGGCTTAGTGATTGACTTCGATATGTTTAAGTACATTATGAGCTTTAGAGATTTTCCTCTTCCCCCCTCATTTCTTCTCCTTTAGGTTGTCTTGTTTGCTCCTCTTTTCTCCCTAACTCTCACATATTAGGGAAAGCATCTGATTTCTTATTTTTTGTGCCTGACTAATCTCACTTAGCATAATGTCCTCCAGTTCCATCCATTTCCCTGAAAATGATGTAATTGAGTTTTTTTTGATGGCTGAGTAAAATTCCATTGTGTACCTATCCCATAGTTTTGTAATCCATTCATCTGTTGATGGACATCTTGGCTGGTTCCATAGTTTGGCTATGGTGAATTGTGCAGCTATGAACATAGATACACATGCATTAGTTTGGTAGTTTGGTTTCTTTTCTTTTGGGTAGATACCCAACAGTGGTATTGCTGGATCAAATGGTAGATTTGTTCCCATTCTTCTGAGGATTCTCCATACTGTTTTCCAAAGTGGTTACACTAATTTGCAATCCCACCAACAATGCCTTAGAGTTCCCACTTCTCCACATCCTCGCCAGCATCTGTTGTTGTTTGTGTTTTGAATGATGGCCATTCTAGTTGGAGTTAGGTGAAATCTCAGGGTAGTTTTGATTTGCATCTCTCTGATTGCCAGTGATGTTGAGCATTTTTTCATGCATTTATTGGCCATTTGAATTTCTTCTTTTGTGAAGTGTCTATTTAGTTCATTTGCCCATTTTGTTATTGGATGCTTTGTTTTCTTAGTGTTGAGTTTCTTGAGTTCTCTGTATATTCTAGATATTAGTCCTCTATCAGTGGTGTAGGTGGCAAAAATCTTCTCCCATTCTGTTGGCTCTCGATTGAGATTCTTGATAGTTTCCTTTGCTGAACAGAAGCTCTTCAGTTTCATGCAATCCCATGTATTGATTCTCCTTTTAATTTGTTGTGCCTTTGGGGTCTTGTTGAGGAAATGTTTGTCTGTGCCTATGTGTCATAGTGTTGGACCTATGCCCTCTTCAAGGAGCTTCAAAGTCTCTGGTTTAATTTCCAAGTCTTTGATCCATCGCAAGTTGACTTTTGTACAGGGTGAAAAAGTGGGATTAACATCCAATTTTCTGCATATGGTTAACCAGTTTTGCCAACACCATTTGTTGAAGAGGCTATCTTTTTTCCAGTGTATGTTTTTGGCCTCTTTGTCAAAAATCAATTGGCTGAAAGTGTGTGGACTTGTTCCTGGGTCTTCTATTCTGCTCCATTGGTCTATATATCTGTTCTTTTGCCAGTACCATGCTGTTTTTATTACATTGGCTTTGTAGTATAGTTTAAAGTCAGGTATTGTGATTCCTCCTGCGTGGTTTTTGTTGCTGAGAACTACCTTGGCTATTCTGGGCTTTTTGTTATTCCAGATAAATTTAAGGACTGATTTTTCTATGTCTGTGAGGAATGATCTTGGTAGTTTAATGGGCATTGCATGAAATCTGTAGATCACTTTTGGGAGGATGGCCATTTTAATGATATTTATTCTGCCAATCCATGAACATGGAAGGTCTTTACATCTTCTAAGATCTTCTTCAATTTCTTTTTCCAGTGTTCTATAATTTTCTTTGTAGAGATCTTTTACCTCCTTGGTCAAGTTTATTCCTAGGTATTTTATTTTTTTGTGGGAGATCCTGAGTGGAAGTGTTTTCTGAATTTCTTTTTCAGTGGATTTATGGTTGGTGTACAGGAAAGCTTCTGATTTTTTAAGATTGATTTTGTATCCAGATACCTTGCTGAATTTGTTGATCAGTTCTATAAGCCTTTTGGTTGAGTTTGTTGGGTTTTCTAAATATAGTATCATGTCATCTGCAAATAGTGAAAGCTTAAGTTCTTCTTTTCCTATTTGTACTCCTTTGATTTCCTTTTCTTGCCTTATTGCTCTGGCTAGAGTCTCTAGTACTATGTTGAAGAGAAGTGGTGATAGTGGACATCCTTTTCTCGTTCCAGTTTTTAGGGGGAATTCTTGAAGTTTTTCCCCATTTAATATGATGTTGGCAGTGGGCTTATTGTAGATTGCCTTAATAATGTTGAGATATGTTCCTTCTATTCCAATTCTCTGCAGTGTTTTTATCATAAATGGATGTTGAATTTTATCAAATGCTTTTTCAGCGTCTATTGAGATGATCATGTGGTTTTTGTCTTTGATTCTGTTTATATGATGAAACACATGGATTGATTTTCGTATATTGAACCAGCCTTGCATCCCTGGGATGAACCTTACCTGGTCATGGTGAATGATTTTCTTGATGTGGTTCTGAATGCATGTTGCTAGTATTTTGTTTAATAGTTTTGCATCCACGTTAATCAGAGATACAGGCCTGTAGTTTTCCTTCCTTGAACTGTCATTCGGTTTGGGTATTAGTCTGATGTTGGCTTCATAGAATGTATTTGGGAGAGTCCCGGTTTTTTCTATTTCCTGAAATAGTTTGAGTAGTATTGGAGTTAGCTCTTCTATAAAGGTTTTATAGACTTCACTTGGGAAACCATCTGGTCCTGGGTTTTTCTTTGATGGTAAGCTCTTTATTGCTGTTTCAATCTCTTTGATTGTTATTGTTTGGTTTAAGTGTTCTATATCTTCTTGACTCAGTTTAGGAAGGTTGTATGTATCTAGGAAGTTGTCGATTTCCTCCAGATTTTCCATTTTGTTGGAGTATGGTTTTTCAGAGTAGTTTCTGATAATCCTCTGGATTTCTACTCTGTCAGTAGTAATGTCTCCTTTTTCATCCCTTCATAATTTGTGTTGATTCTCCCTTTTTTTAAGTTAAGTTGGCTAGCGGTTTATCAATCTTGTTAATTTTTTCAAGAAACCAGCTTTTGGTTTTGTTGATTTTCTGTATTGTTTTTTTTTTATTCTCTATTTTGTTAATTTCTGCTCTAATTTTAATAATTTCCCGTCTTCTGCTGGCTTTGGGGTTCAATTGTTCCTGATTTTCAAGGGCTTTGAGGTGTGTCATAAGGCTATTTATTTGAAGATTTTCTGTTTTTCTTATGTGAGCACTCAGTGCTATAAATTTTCCTCTTAATACTGCCTTCAAAGTGTCCCAGAGGTTTTGATATGGTGTATCTTTATTTTCATTTGTTTCTAGAAATTTCTTAATTTCACCTCTTACATCTTCTATGACACATTCTTCATTCAGAAGTGTGGTGTTCAGTCTCCACATGTTTAAGTTGTTTCTCTGGGTCTTCTTATTGTTGATTTCTAGTTTCATTCCATTATGGTCTGAAATGACACAGGGAAGTATGTAACATTTTTTAAATTTGCTAGTGCTCATTTTGTGTCCCAGGATATAATCTATTTTGGAGAAGGTTCCATGAGCAGCTGAGAAAAATGTAAACTCCGCTTTAGTTGAGTGAAATATTCTATATGTGTCCAACAGGTCCATTTGGTTAATGGTGTTCTTTAGTTCTGAGACATCTTTACTGACCCTTTGTCTGGAAGATCGGTCTAGTATTGTGAGAGGTGTGTTGAAGTCTCCCAGTATTATTGTGTTGGGATTTATGTGTGACTTCATGTCACAAAGAGTTTGATTTATGAAAGTAGCTGCCCCTATGTTTGGGGCATAGATGTTGATTATTGTTATTTCCTCTTGCTGGATTATGCCTTTTACCAGTAAAATGTGACCTTCTTTGTCTCTTCTAATAAATTTGGGTTTGAAGTCTAACTTGTCTGATATCATAGTTGCTACTCCTGCTTGTCTTCGAGTACCATTAGCATGGATTACCTTGCTCCAGCCCTTTACCTTGAGTTTGTTCCTATCTTTACTTGTAAGGTGTGTTTCTTGTAAGCAGCAGATGGATGGATTCTGGCTTTTAATCCATTTTGCCACTTTATGTCTTTTTATTGGGGAGTTGAGGCCATTTACATTCAGTGTGATTATAGAGAGATAATTTTTAATTCCCAACATGTTAAGATCTTATTTCTATTTGAGATACTGTTTATTCTTCTTTGCTTAGTTGTCTGCTGGATGGGAATTCTTGTTTCTTTGGTTCTGGCGTGTATTACCCATTTCCTCTTTGCAGTTAATCTCCTTGAGTATTTTCTCTAGCGCTGGTTTTGAAGACATAAATTCCTTCAGTTGCTGTTTGTCATGGAAGCTTCTTATTTCCCCATCTAATTTGATGGATAGTTTTGCTGGGTAGGAAATTTTTGGCTGGAAGTTGTTTTCTTTCAGAGTTTGGAATATGTTACTCCAAGCCCTCTGGCTCTCATAACTTGGTTTGGGAAGTCTGGAGTGATTCTAATTGGTTTGCCTCTGTATGTCACATGGCCTTTTGTTTTTGTTGCCTTTAAGATTCTCTCCTTGGCTTCCACATTAGTCATTTTGACAATTATGTGGTGTGGGGATACTCTTCTCTGATCCTGTCTAAGGGGAGTTCTATAAGTTTCCTGGACCTGTGTATCGACCTCTTGCTCTATGTTTGGAAAATTTTCTGCTATTACTTCCTTGAAGAGATTGTTGATCCCTTTGGTTTCACCTTCTTTTCTCTCCTCTATTCCAATTATTCTTAGGTTAGCTCTCTTGAAATAGGCCCATATTTCTTCAATATCAGATTCCTGCTGTCGGGTTTTTTTTTTCTAAATTAGAAACTATGCGTTCATTTTTAGAATGATCATCTTCAAGAAGCGAGATTCTATTCTCCATGTGGTCTAATCTGTTGTTTATACTTTGAATTGAGGACTTTACTTCATTACTTGCATCCTTTATCTCTTTTTGACTCTCTCTAAATTCTTTTTGAAAGTCCTCTATTATTTCTAAAGTTATTTTCCTAATTTGATCTTCTAGAGATCTTTGGATTTCTGTGTTATCAGATTCTGATGTTGTGGGTTTGTTGGCATCCACTGCTCCATTGTTATTTCTCTTTCCCATGATTTTGGAAGTTTGTGCCTTCTCTGGGTTCTTCCCTGAGTCACTACAAGTTCACTTAAGATGCTCTGGATTTCGAGTCTGTGGTATCTCAGTCACCACTACTCCTTTACTGGGTTGTATCACAAAGTCTCAGACCCAGGGAGTCAATCAAGGCTGCTTAGACCATGGGGGGTGCCAAGTTGGGTGTTCTTCAGCGGGGAGTTGTGACTATGGTATGATATCTCTGCCACTGCCACTCCCCCACTGGGCTGCATTGCTAAAATCTCCGACCCAGGGAGACTATCTGCGCAAGTCCCTGGGAGTGCAGTACTGGGATTTCTCCCCTAGGGGCCTCAATTTGACTCACGGTTGTTGAGTGCGCTGATGGAGCTGTAGTGAACTCGGTGGATTCGCTGCTGCCGCCACTGGCAATATGGCACCACTGCCACGCCCTCGGCCGTGATGCGGCGTATTTCTTCTCTGGTTTTGAACTCCGCTCTGAGTCCTTGCCAGTTGTGCTGTGCCCGGCCCTTTAGATGTTCCCTGCACCAACAAAACTGCTGACTGCCGCCTGGCTGTTCAGCACCTGCTCACCTCGGCTCTCTGTCCACCCCTCCTCTCAGGCGCCTGGTGGCTGGTTGAGTGGGTTGGTCTAGGGCCGTCCGATGAACTTGCCGCTTCCGCCAGCAGTAAGACGCTGCTTCTGCATCCTAGGCCGCGAGGCCAGAGTACCTCCTCTCTGGATTTGAGCTCTGTTTTGAGTCTCCCTCCTCTCTGGAGCCTGGTGCTGCTAGGGGAGATGTAGGCCGCGCTGCTCCAGCCGCTCTGTGCCGCGGCTCTGGCTGCTCCTCACCATGGCTCTGGCCGCTCCGGCTGCTCCGGCCGCTCTGCACCGCGGCTCTGGCTGCTCTGCACCGCGGCTCTGGCTGCTCTGCACCGTCGGTCTGGCCACTCTGGCCACTCCGGCCGTTCCGTGACGCGGCTCTGGCTGCTCCGGCTGCTCTGGCCGCTCTGCTCGGCTGCTCTGGCCGCTCTGCTCAGCTGTTCTGGCCGCTCCACTCCGGCTGCTCCAGTGGCACCGCTCCGCGGCTCCGGTCACTCCACGCCGCCACTCCAGCCAATCCGCGCTGCGGCTCTGGCTGCTCCGGCTGTTCTGGCTGCTCCGCTCGGCTGCTCTGGCCGCTCTGCTCGGCTGCTCTGAACCGCGGCTCCGGCTACTCTGCACCGTGGGTCTGGCCACTCCGGCCGCTCCGACTGTTCTGCGACGCTGCTCTGGCTGCTCTGGCTGTTCTGGCCACTTCGCTCGGCTGCTCAGGCCACTCCGTGCCACGCAGGCGCAGCACTTTGGGCTGGTTTTTTTTCCGGTGTCTTGTTTTTCCAGCCCTTTTTCTCTGTACCTTGTATTACCGTTTTTATTTCTTTGCTGGTGGTGTTTTCTGGCTCTGAAAGGCGCTGGTTTTGTGGTAGTAGAGTTGGATTGTTAGCAGGACTTGTAAGTGCCGCTTTCCTCCGTCGCCATCTTCCCGGAAGTCCTAGTGCATTTGTTTCTGATTCTCATGTCTCTCACAGAAGGGCTCAGCCTTGGGCCAGAGACTGAGAGAAGCAGAGTCAGAGCCGGGCCTTGTCCCATCGTCCTTGCCAGCTCTGTACCCGGACCTCAGCGCCTTCTCTACCAGCAGTGACCTGTGGGGCGATGTGTGCGTTCACCCCATAGAAATAAGGGAAGCTGCCCCTTCACTTTTTGAAGGGGGACGTAGGCTTTCTTTGCACTGGGACCCTTTGGCAGTTGGGTTAAGCCTATGGACAATTTCTCAGAAGAATATTTTTTAATGCATAGAATAAAAATGCCCAGTTTCACACCAGGTGGCAATTTATTTATTTATTTATTTATTTATTTATTTATTTATTTATTTTTGGTGGTACTGGGATGGGTTCCTGGAAACCCTTCTGCCTCTGGGCTATACTCCCAGACATTTTTTTTTTTTTTTAATTTGGAAGCAGGGTCTTTTAAGCCAGAGAGGCTGGCTTTTAACTTGCACAATCCTCCTGTCTCCGCCTCCCAAGCACGGGGATTACAAGTGTGCGCCACCATGCCCAGCGGGGTGGCTATTAATTAACAAACAATTATTAACTTATTTTAAAAACAAATTGGTGTCAGGCATGGTGGCACACACTTGAAATTCCAGTACTTGGGAGGCTGAGACAGGAGGATTGCAGGTTTGTGGCCAACCTCAGCAACTTAGGGAGGCTCTCAAGCACCTTAGTGTGACTCTGTTTCAAAATAAAAAATAGAAATAGGCCTATAGTTGTAGCTCAGAGGCAAACCCCTCTGGTTTCAATCCCCAGCAACACACACACACACACACACACACACACACACACACACACACACACAAAATCTTATGCATTAAATAAGACTTTACCAGGCAACTAATAGATTCTTTAATTTCAAAGTGATGAGGGTAAATATTTAGTGGTATCTTCAATAACTTTTATTTTAGTGCTAAGGCAAACTCAGGGGCATACTACCTCTGGGCTATACTCCCAGCCATATATGTGTGTATAATTATATATATAATATTAAATATGATGTAATGTATAATTATATAACAAAATATATAAAATATAATATACAATTATATATAATATATAATATAATACTGTGCGCGTATATATACATATATATATATACATATATATATATATATATATATAATTATGTTTTTGAAATAAGGTTTTGCTAAGTTGCTGGGACTGGCCTCAAACCTGTAATCCTCCTGTCTCAGCCTCCCAAGCACCACCATGCCCTGGTTGCAACAACTTTAATGTGATGAAAATATCTATGATTTCTGTTAGCGACAAAGTTACTGGCATCCCCAATCCTGCTTTGGGTTGCCGCCCACATTCGTATTTGAATAAAATCTAAATTACAGGAAGACACTGGTGATCACACAGATGCCATTCCCATTTCATTTGTGATCCCGTGTGCTGTCCCTCGCCTCCTACCAAGGTCCCAGTGCCTGTTGTCCAGTCCAAATCCCTTGAAGCTGACAATTCTGAAGGACTCCAGGTAGATCTGAGCGTGAGCAAGGGTTCTAAGCGATTCTCTGCGTTCTTTCCCTTTTACCCTTTCTGTTCAAAGATCTCAGTGTGTTTGGGGAATGAGGGAAGGTCGAGTGATGGCTTGGAGAAAACTCACACAACAGAAGATGCTGCGACCTCCCTAAGTCCAGACCATGGGAACAGCAGCTGGGGAAGTTGGCTGAAGGGAGGCTGCAGCTGTGCCAGCTGTTACGATAAAAAAAAATAAATTGAGTAGAGGTTATTTGAGCAAAGAGCAATCCATGAATCAGGCAGCACTCAGAAACAGGGGAGATTCTGAGAGCCCCACCGGACCAGCTTTCTAGGCCCAACACAGAGAAATGAAGAGAAATCACCTGATTGCAGTTACACACTGGCCTCACGTGGGTGTAGAGATCGACCTTGACATCTTGGTCATAACTGCCGTTGTCTCCCGGAGACCCTGTTGTGCAGCCCAAACCCCGAGGGGCAAAGTCATTAGGATAGTCAGCTGAGCGTGTCTCGCTGGCCACTGACGCTCAGATTGCTTCTTAACTGAAGCTGGACGCGTAAATTGTTTTTGAGAAATTGGCTGAGACCCACCTTTGTTTCCCTTGTGGCGCAAGGATTTTCCCGTTTTGTTGCAACCCGAGAGACACTTCTTGTGCAACTTCGGCTTCTTACTTTGATCTCACGGCACCTTCTGCCTCCAGCGGGCAGTTCTCAAACTCCTTGCACTGTTCTCTGTGGTTTTTTTCTGGAACGCGGGGCAAGGTGTGATGATTTGGCTACCTGCGTTGGCTGGAGCTCAGCTGCTGGTTACAAAACTGTAGTCTTAAATTAGGTTGTGGTTTTTGTTACCTGGGAACTCAAAATTCAGAGACAGCCTCAATGGCCTCCTCCTTACTTAATGTAACATGAGCGAGAAGACCTCAGCAAGGCCATTAGGTGGCTGGCCTGGCGGGGAAGGGAAAGCAAGAGGGATATGTTTGTGGGCACAGGAGTTATAAATGCATAGGAAGGCTATGCTAGACACTGAGCTACATCCCCAGCCTCGGCAGAGATTATTATACTTCATTGGGAAATACCGTCTACCTTTCCTTTGTAATGAGAGGCCTTTATAAGCAATAATTTGCTTCCATTGTATCTACGTGAGGTGTCAGCCTGCCTTTTGCAGACCTGAAAGGGAACCCATGGCCCAGTACACACAACCATACAGCTTTTCTGCCTTGTGCGTACATCATTTGGTCATAGCAGTTTCTCCCAGGTCACTTTATTACCCCAGAAAGGAGGATTTGAAAGTCTGTCTCTGCCGGGCATGGTGGCGCATGCTTGTACTCCGTACATTTGGGAGGCTGAGACCAGAGGATCAGGGTTGGTGGACAGCCTCAGCTACTTGGTGAGGCCCTTTGCAACTCAGTGAGACCCTGTTTCAAAATAAAGAATAAAAAATAGGGCTGAGTGTGTAGCTTGGAGTAGAATACCCCTGTGTTCCATCCTTAGTACCAAATAAATAAATAAATAAAAATAAAAGTTTGTCTCTAGCCAGGCATGTGGCACATGCTTATAATCCCAGTCCTTGGGAGGCTGAGACAGGAGGATCACAGGGTCGAGTCCAGTCTCAACAATGTAGCAAGATCCTCCGCAACTTAGTGAGACCCTGTTTCAAAATAAAAGGGCCGGGAGAGTAGTTCAGAGGTAGAATGCCCCTGGGTCCAATCTCCAGCACCACACACGCATCCAAAAAAAATTGTCTTTGTATTCTAGCCAAGGGCTTTTGACAGTGTTTTGGCTGCACCGTTTATTCACCTGGGGTCATGGAAGGGACTCTGCTGGGTTGAAAACTTCAGCTGTGTCATTAGCATAGCTAAGCAGCGAGGCTGGGAGCGGTGCCAGGATAGCTCAGCAATGACATACGCACAGATCAGATCTGAGCGTAACTGAGACGGCCACTTCCTGTCACCTTTCCACTCTGATGAAGGTTGCGGTGGAAGGCGCAGCTAAGGGAGGTTGGAGGGAAGAGCAGAATAAGCACTCTGTTGTTTGGGCTGAAGTCTAACCCACTGGGACTAATGCCTCTAACAAGCAACCCGCAAGCCAGTGAAGATTTGATTTAACATACCTTTGGACAACACAGGTGTGTACTTCCTTTGTAGAAATTCCACCATCCTCTGATGTCCCATTTAGAGGATGTGTGTGTGTGTGTGTGTGTGTGTGTGTGTGTGTGTGTGTGTGGTATGGATGTGCTGGGAGGCAGGGGACAGGAATCAAGAGTTTGAGGACAAGCTAAAAATGAACATAGGATGGGGGTACACGCTTGTAATCCTAGTGCTTGGGAGGCTGGGTAGGAGGATCACAGGGTCAAAGACAGCATTAGCAAGTAGTGAGATTCTCATCAACCTAGCGAGACTCTGTTTCCAAATAAAAATAAAATAGGGCTGGAGGTGTAGCTTGGAGGTAGAATGCCCCTGGGCTCAATCCAGTGACACACACACACACACACACACACACACACACACACACACACTGAACATAGACCAATGAGATCGCCCACATCCACCCTGACCCAGCTCACAGGTGGCTTGAAAACACGGCATTCAGTTGGGCGTGGTGGCGCACGCTTGTAATCCCCGCGCTTGGGAGGCCGAGACAGGAGGATCGCGCAGGTTCGAAGCCAGTCGCGCGCGCTGGCTTAGGAGACCCTGTTTCCAAATAAAAATGTAAAAATAGGTCTGGGAGTGTATCCCAGAGGTAGAAGGGCTTCCAGGAACCCCAGTACCACAAAAAAGAAGGAAAGAAAGAAAGAAAGAAAGAAAGAAAGAAAGAAAGAAAGAAAGAAAGAAAGGAAACACGGCATTCATTCATTCCTAGTCTCAACAGTAGCCTCATTAATTCCATTCGCAAACCTTGTTGTGTCCTTTCACAGGTCCAGGCCTCTGGAGGCTGGAGAGGCCAAGATGGATGGATTAGTCCTTGGTTCCAGAGAGAGACGGACATGAGAACTTCTTGGTGGATGCAGTTCCCCAGGCCCCAAGGTCGCCTTGAGTGCACATTTTAGGCCTGATCTCTAAATCCAATCCTGGCGCTCGCTCTCTGTGAGCAGCCAGACTAAGAATTCCGCTGCCTCTTCCTGCCCTAGACCTTGCTCGAGCCTCTTCAGTTCTTCGAGCCACCAGCCTTAATGCCCCGCCTCAGTTTGGGCTTTTACTCTTTTCCCAGGTTTAATGTGTGAGTTGGCTTCCTGTGATAGCATCTTGTCTTGGCCTCTGTTATGGGCTAAACTGTGTCCCTTCTAACTTTATAGGTTGAGGTTCTGAGTATCTAAGGATGTCCCAGTGTTTGAAGATAAGATGTTTAAAGAAGTATTTAAGCCTGAAGGAGGTCAGTAGGGTGGGGCTCCTCCACCCTGGGCGATCTGAGAAGGGACACAAGGGACACAAGCACAAGGAGTGAAGGCCCAGTGAGGACCAAGGCAGCTGCCTGCAAGGTGGGAGAGGCTCTCAGGAGAAGACAGCCCTGCCAACACCCCAGGTTGCTACACTCCAGGTTGAACTTCCAGCTGCTACAGCTAAGAGAAAACAAGTTCCTGTTGTTTAAATATCCCAGCCTGTGGAATTCTGTTATGGCAACCTGTGCATGCTACAGTAGACTTTAACTCCATCTTCATATCTGTTTCAAACAGCCTTAAACCAATAAACAGTCCAAGCTCTGTTACCTAACTGACCTGGGCATGGCCATACAAGACCTGGGCATAAAAGAGCTATTATCTTAATGTGGTGTGAGATGTGACAGGATGAGAGAATGTGGAAAAATAAATGGTTAAGAGAGAAGAGAGTGATTAGCTTTGAGTGGATTGGGCTTTGGAAGGTATCTTCGTCTGTTTTGTGTTGCTGTAACAAAGTACCTGAGACTAGGGATTTTATAAAGAAAAGAAGTTTATTCTGCTTAGCTTTGGAGGGAAGAAATGTAAGATCAGGTGATGCTATCTGCTCAGCTTCTGGCTGTATCAGAGTAGGGAAGATGGTGTCCTAGAGGCATCATGGGCAAATATCCAGTAGAGCCTGTTGAAGAGGGATTCAGGATTCAGGGGAGGTGTCAGGCTCACTTATAGCAGCCCACCCTTGAAAAATGCTAATTTAGTCTGGTGGAATCGAGATTCACCTTGCGACATTTGTGAGGACAGTGACTAGTGACTCCATCACCTCCAAGCAGACCCCACCTCTTAAGGGCCCACCTCCTCTCCACACCCTGGCATTGGGGTAAGCCTCCAGGACATGAAACTTTGGGAGGAAAACCTCCTCCTCCTCCTCCCCCTCCTCCTCCTCCTCCTGTAGAAGAAGGAAACAAAGGTGTAAGGCAAAGCTGCACTGAGGAGGAGGAGGAATAGCAGTGGCCCAGCACACAAGCAGGATTCCAGGCAGAGAATAGTGTATGTGAAGGCATCAAGGTCAGCAAGGGCATTTGTGATCAGTTTTCCTGTATGTCTACCCACAAGGTAAGGGGAGAAAGAGGTGGATGGGGAGGGATGGGGGGTCTCACCTGTCATGAAAAATAATCTGAACATTATCCTATGGAGAATAAAGAGCATCTAAAAGATTAACACTTCACTTAAAGCAGACCTCAAGTACACAGACGTGGACTCCAGGAAGTCACTCAGATAACCATAAGTATGGGTCTGAGGAAATTCTTAACTGGCACATCTCTATATAAACAGTCCCCAGAGATATGTACAACTTCATCTTGGGTGCTGTCCCAAGGGATAGGAAAGTATTCAGACCACGGGCAAGTTCTTACTTTCTAACCCAGCACATCTAAGATACCTTCTCCTGGCCTCTGGCCTCTGCTTAGCTCTGAGTCTTCTTCCTCCTCGACTCTTAGCTTGGGTGCTTCTAGTTTTAGTGACTCATTTTGGACGTGCCGCTGTGTGGCTTGTTCTGGGACGAGTCTGCTTGGCTTTGTCATACCACAGTCACTGGTCAAGATGCCGGCCTCCCTCTCCACCAGAGCCTGTCCATGCAGACTGGACTGAGCAGGGCAAGAGCAGAGGAATTCCCAGTGAGGATGAGAGGGATGGTCTAGCTGAGTGGAGGTGACGGGCAGGACCAGGTCGTGGCAGAGAGTCTGGAGGAGACCTGAGAGCAAAGGTGAGGGCAGAAGGGCTGGATGCAGTGAATATATGTGAGGGGAGAGAGGCGAGGGGATCATAAAGAGGTCTGGATCTGCTGCCTGCTATGCAGACCAGGCTCCGATGGAGCCTGGCTTCTCTGACATTCCTTTTTGAGACCCCCCTTCCCCCAGAACATCTTACCCCATGTTCTTGTCAGCATTCTCACAGCCATAATATAAAGACTTGACTGTGTGAGTTAAAGGAAGATTTATTTTCTTACAGTTTAGGATTCAGTCCATGCGAGGACCGGGAATAAGGATCTCAGAACATGGTGGCAAGAGGCAGAGAGAGGGAAACACATGGGCTGCACTCCTCACATCATGGAGGCTGGGAGCAAGAGAGAGAGCACGGGGGCGGGGAGGAACCATGTATAATAGGATTATAGGTTCAGCCTTAGCAAGATTCCCAGCAACCTAGCAAGACTGTTTCAAAACAAAAAAAATGAAAAAGGCTGAGGGTGGGAGGTGAAGCTTGGAGGTAGAATGGCCCTGGTTTCAATTTCCATTAACATACACACACACGCACACACACACACACACACACACACACACACACACACACACAGAGGCAGGGAGCCCTGAGCAGGTGCAGGCACCTGTGGGCTCCGTCTTATTATGATGCAGCAAGGAGACCCTCACCACATGTTGGCACCTCGCCCTTAGGATTCCCAGCCTCCAGAATCAGGGACTAAATAAACCTCTCCTCTTCACAGTTCACCCAGTCTGTGGCTTTCAGTTATGGCCTTGGAAAAAAAAAGACTGAACCCCCCTCCCCTCAGGCTGCACAGAAGCCTGGCTTTGCTTGCCCATCTTTTCTCCCCCAGCCCCACAATGAGGGCCCTTCCTTGTAGGACTGGCCCCCTTTGGTATTTGGGGGGTGTAGATTTGGAAGAAGTAGAGAAAAGAGCCGAGGAAGCACAAAGGCGGGGCTGAGTGTATTTTGTGCTGGTTTTTTTCCTTTGGGGGTGTGTGTGTTTTTCCCCAGATATTTGAGGAATGACGCAGAGATATCTGCCTTGTTTAAATGAGCTTTTTGGGAGAGGAGAGAACGTTTTAAAGAAGATCCACTCCGCGCTATATACGTCCCTTGAGTAATACACTTGACAAAGACCCGGAGCTTGAGGTTTTTGAAATGACATTGGTAGCTGGTATGGGCTGCTTTCAAGGCAGCCCTGCTGTGAGAGGAGCCACATGGGATCTGGACTCTACTGGGTCACATTTAGATTTCAGGCCTGATGGAGTCCTTTAGATGCTGATTAGACAGAGTCTTTCTGTAGGCTTGAAGCCATTTCCTCTCAGCTCTCACATGGAAAACTTCTGTCCTGTTTTGTCCATGCTATCACAGCAGAGAGCCCCAGTAGACACAGCTATAAATCGCACCCCTCCACTCACCCCGATCTCTGGCACACAGCTCCTCCTCTTCCACTGCTGTGGTTAGATATAAAATATCCTTTAAGGAATATTTATAGTCAAGGTTGGTATAGTTGAGATGTGAGAGTTGTAATCTCAGAAGCGGGTAAGTACTGTAATAGATTTAGCTGGGTGGTACCTATGAGGCCAGCAGAGAGTGGCTACAGAAGGTGATCCCTGGGGGCTCATTCTTGGAGATTATATTGGGGTATATTATACTCCAGTTTCCACCCCATTTCCTCCCCCGTTCTTCTCTTTCCCGTTTGGTCTAGTGATTGACTTTAATATGTCTGTGAATGTACATCATGTACATAAGGGGAGAACAAAATTATGTCATCTGTGTTTTTTAAATAGTCTACAATTCCTATATGCATTGCTTTGACTAAAAGGGAAATGTTATTAAAATTTTTAAGCCACGCATGGTAGCGCACGCTTGTCATCCCAGAATCTGAAAGGCTGAGACAGGAGGATCGCAGGTTCGAGGCCAGCCTCAACTGTTTAGTGAGGTCCTCTGCAACTTAGTGAGACCCTGTTTCAAAATAAAGAATAAAATAAAAATAGGGCTGGGGGTGTAGCTCAAAGGTGGAATGCCCCTGGTTTCAATCCTCAGTTCTGAAAAAATATTTTAAAAAATACTCAAGGATAAAAGGGACATCAGAAATTGCTACATGTGTTTAGATCTGATAACCAGTAGATGAAAAGACTGGGTATCCCAGGTCTGCTATCTATAATGAGCTCACCGCAGTGACAGTGTAGTTTTACGATACACCTGCGAGCATCCTTCATGGCCCAGCCCTTTTGAAAAGTTCACTCTATTCCATCCCACCCCTCCCTCAGTTACCTTCCCTCTGGGACCTCTCTTGTTCCAATAACTCACACACCCCAATCTTCCAGACCAGTGGCTTCTGCTAGGCAGCCTTGAGCCTGCCTCCCACAGCACCCTGTGGTCCATAGCCCAGTTCGGGCCACTCTGCATCGTAATTCCTGCAGGACAGCTTCTCTCTCACCACACCATGTGCTTCTCCAGGGCAGGAGCCATGGCCACCTTGTTTACCATTCTGAACTCAGAGCCTGAGGCGGTGCCTGGTGTTGGGAGAGCTGTGTGCACCTGCCCCCTGCTCCCCTCCGCTCCAAAGCCAGGGAGCTGGACCACAGGGCCTCTCCACAGGCTTCTAGGTGAATTTGGCTGAGGGGTGCAGGAGGTCTTGTTGGGGCTTGAAATTAATTTTTAAAGCGTTTGCACATGCATTTTATTTAAAAACTTTTTTATTGATGCACTATAGTCTCACATCAAAAGGTGGTGGCAAATGTAATCCCAGCATTTGGGAGGCTGAGATCAGAGGATCGCGGTCCACGGTTCCATCCCTAGTACCATAGAAAACAAAACAAAACAAAACGTGGGTCATGTTGACAATGGCATCTTTTCACACAGTACTTGGTTTCTCCCCACCCCTGATTCCCCTTTTCCCTCCTTCCCAATACTGAGTGTCCAGGTTAACAATGTGATATTCACATGTGTACACATATTCGGATGCAGCTCCTCCATTAATCAACCTCAGCTTTCTTCCTCCCCTCCCCTTCCTTTCCAGCTTGGCTGAGGTTTCCCTCCATTATCTGGAGTCCCTCTGGCATCCCCAATACTCCCTAGCTTGAGCACATTACAGAAAACATATGTAACCTATTACTGGCAACAACATTTTATTTCTAGTATATTTGTCAAATTTGGAGAATACATTGTAGAAGTGTTTTGTTTTTCCCTTAAATGAGCTGTAAGATTTGAAGAAATTTCACACAAACTAGCTCCTGGTTGTATTATGGTTTTTTCTTTTCCTTCCTTCTTTCTTTCTTTCTTTTTTTTTTCTTCTTCTCCTCCTTCTCCTTCTCCTTCTCCTCCTCCTCCTCCTCCTCCTCCTCCTCCTCCTCCTCCTCCTTCTTCTCTCTCTCTCCCTCCCTTCTCTCCCTTCTCTCCCCTCTCCCCTCTTCCCTTCTCTTCCCTTCTCTTCCCTTCTCTTCCCTTCCCTTCCCTTCCCTTCCCTTCCCTTCCCTTCCCTTCCCTTCCCTTCCCTTCCCTTCTCTCTCTCTCTCTCTCTCTCTCTCTCTCTCTCTCTCTCTCTCTCTCTCTCTCTGTGTGTTACTCAGGATTGAACCCAGGCATATTCTACCTCTCAATTACATCTCCAGTTCTTTTTTTTATATATATTTTGAAGGAGAGTCTTGCTAAGTTTCTGAGGGTCTCGGTAAATTTCGAGTCTCAGACCTGCGATCCTCCTGTCTCAGCCTTCCAAGTACTGGGATTAGAAGCATGTGTCACCGTGCCTGTCTGGTTTGGGTCTTGAATGTCTCCAAAGCTGACGTGTTGAAGGCTTGGTCCCCAGCGAGGCAGCGCTCAGAGCTGGGGCCTCTGGAGGGTGGCTGGCTCATGGGGGCTCTGACCGTGCATGGATATGACCCACACAGGGATTCACGTCTTGTGGGCTACAGGGTGACAGTGGAAACGTTAGGACATGGGGCCTAGGTAGAGAAAGTGGGCCCCTGGGGGCGTGTCCTTGGAGGGGATATTTCCCCGCCCCTTAATCTCACTTGGTCTTTGTCTTCCCATCACCCTGAGGTGAACTCTTCCTTCCACCCTGTGTTTCCACTGTAATGGAAGCACCCCCAAGCCCCTGGGCCCGGAGACCATGGACTGACCTCTGAAAGCAAACCTGCCTCCTTTAAGTTGACTCACCTCGGGTGTTCTGCCACAGGAACAGATGGCTGGCAAACGGGATTTCTCCCACTCCATCTCCTCATCTCCACCACCCACCTGCACACCTCAGGGCGCATCCATATCACAGCAGGCCCAGCTCTTCTGTGGTAAGCCTCGGTGGATCAGCAGGAGGGCGGTGCGAGCATTCCTGCAAATTCCCGGGCTGGGAAGGAAGGGTGCAGAGGTGGCTGGACGGCATATATCTTCTCACTAAACACAGGGCAGGTGCGTCTCCAGCTCAGCCCCGCTCAGCTGGAGCCCTTGCTCGCCCCAGATCATTTTCAGTGACACGGGATACGGAAGAAGTTGATGGAGGGGAAGTGCCATCTGAAGAGACAGCTGAATCAACCAACTGCAGTTCTGACCTCTTAGATCTGGGGAATCTAAGCATCACATGACCACGTGAAGGCTACGAGGCCAAGAGTGGCTGTAGAAAGGTGAGGTGTTACAGGGTGCCAGTCCTGTGCTTCCCGGCAAATCCGCTGGCGGGGATCAGAGAGGGAGGAGCGTTTATTCCCCTGGCTCCTCCCGGGCAGGGCTGCTGCAGACTGGCTAGGCCCTTCAGCCAAGGTCACAGGCCTCTCCCTGCCCGGGTTCTCTAGCTGTTTCCTCCTTCAGCCTGAGGACTGTCAACAGCGTGACTGACATTGTTTCTTGGGTTTTTCTACACCTTACCTGAACCTTTTATTTTGAATTGTGTTTACTAAACACTCCTTAAATTACCTATTTCAATTGTTCCGTCTGTTTTATGTTTGGGGGGGCAGGGGTACTAGAGATTGAGCCCAGAGTTGTCCTACCTCTGAGTTCCTTTTATTTTTCATTCTGAAACAGGGTTTCACTAAGTTGTTGAGGACTCTTGCAAAGGTGCGGAGGCTGGCCTTGAACCTGCAGTCCTCCTGCAAGCTCATCCTCCCAAGTCCTGGGAGCACAGGCATGTGCCACCGTGTCTGGCTGTTCTGTTTTGATACATGAATATTCAAAGTTTTTTTTGTGTGTGTATGTGTGGTACTGGGGGTGGAACCCAGGGGCTTTCTACCTCTGGATTATACTCTCAGACTTATTTTATATTTTATTTGGAAACAAGGGTCTCACTAAGTTGCTGAGGCTGGCTTTGAACCTGTGCTATCCTCCTGTCTCAGCCTCCCAAGTGCTGGAATTACAAGCGTGTGCCACCACGCCCAGCTAATATTTAAAGTTCTTAAATGTTGTTGAGTGAACGAATGAATGTGTAAGTAGTAGAAAAAAAGCCAGAGACATTGCAGGTGAATCAAAGCTTAAAACCAGCATAGGAGGTGGGATCAGGGAAGCTCAAGTCCATCCCCATCAACTTCTTCTTCTTTCTTTATTTATTTTTTTTGTATTGTAGATTGAACCCAGGAGTGTTTTACCTCTGAGCTACAACACTCCCAGACCTTTTTATTTTATTATTTTATTAAAAATTTTGAAACATGACCTTATTAAGGGGCTAAGGCTGGCCTCAAACTTGCAATACTCCTGTCTCAGCCTCCCAAGTACTGGGATTGCAGGCATGTGCCACCACACTTGGCTTCCACCACCTTCCTGTGACATCCTGACTTACAGAAGAGCATCGAAGAGCCGCAAATGTGCGATCAGCCAGGTGAACTGAGAAATGCCAACTGTGATGCCACGCAGGTGGTCAGAGAGCAGACCAGAGACAGCTGGTGAATTAGGAACCTGTCTCTACATAAGTTCAAGCCGGGCGGGGTGGCACATGCTTGTAATTCCAGTACTTGGGAGGCTGAGACAGGAGGATCGCAGGTTTGTGACCAGCCTCAGCTACTTAGTGAGGCCCACCGCAACTTAGTGAGACCCTGTTTCAAAATAAAGAATTAAAAAAATAGGACTGGGGGGGGGTGGTATAGTTTAGAGGTCGAATGCCCCTGGGTTCAATCCTCAGTGCCGCAAAAAAAAGTAAGTACAGATTCTGTGATCCTCGAATAGTTATTATTATTATTATTATTATTATTATTATTATTATTATTTAACCTTCTACCAACTCTCAGACTATCCGTTTTAGTTTTATGTACGAGGACAACCCTATGCTTCTTATGTTGTACATATGATTCTTTATTGTCTCTGGCTAACAACCATCAAGGTTACAGTGATGATATTCACCTAGTTAGGCTGTTTCTTAAGAGAGTTTTGCAAAGCCTTAAGCAATGCTGTTTGGAGTCTCTCAGGAGTATCTTTCGTTTTCTTTGGACTTTATTCTTGGTATTACTGGCAACAGAATGTCAGACCAAAATACACCCTCGTGCTTGAAAATTGCCAGCGAAATGTAACTCGTCTCAAAATGGGAACCAGAAAGGATGCTGGCATCATCAAAGCCGTGACCGCTGGCGCAGAAGACATGACGGCCTGATTTGAAGAGATGCTGATCTGCTCCCTCAGGCGAAGTTGCTATTTTCATATCGTCCATTTTATTCGGAGAGAAATCTCCTAGGTTGGCAACTTTACACCTGTCCGTGAACCCTGCCTCCCTCCCGCAGCCTTCGGTTTTGACATCCAGCACTGAGAGAGGAGATTTCCTTTCGTGCTATCATATTCATAGTTTCTAATTCAGTTAACTTACACCTGGACAGTAAACCTTGACAGGAGGTGGGAAATATATGGGTTTTCTGATCATAAATGCTGAGCTTTGTAAGAAACGTTCCTTGAAGGTTATGTGCTTTGAGTTCTGTTATGGCTATGGAGACAGATTTTCCTCGTTCAATGAGTCATCCATTCAAAGTGTCTCACATGAGACTTCTCTGGTGATTGATGGTACTCATAATGGGAAATTGAAGCTATTGGTATAATCAGGCTCATAAACTGCAACGGGTTCTCTGGCTTCAGAAACCAAACCTGTGACCAGGGTGTGATTAGCACCCAGGTTCACAGGTGCCTGTTATAACGGGACTCTCAGGGTAGGCCTGTGGTCTTCCTAGGACAGAAGGAGGCAGATGCCTTTATTTGAAGAAAATGGTTCTCCCAAGAGTACAAATCATTTTACTCCTTAGAGATGACTGAACTTGGTCATGGTACTGCACACCTGGAATCCCAGTACTTTGGAAGCTGAAACAGGAGGATTGAAGTTTCAAGGCCGGTGTCAGCAACTTAACGAGACCCTGTTTCAAAATAACAAATTTTTAGAAAGAGCTGGGAGTGTAGCTTGGAGGTATAAGGCCTCTAGTTTCAATTCCCCTGTATCAAAAAAAAAAAAAAAGGCAACAATTCTCAGTGTCTTAAAAAAAAAGATAACAGCTGGGTATGGTGGCTGGTACTTGGATGCTGAAAAAGGAGGGTCACAGGTTGAAGGTCAGCCTCAGCAATGACGGTGTAGCGAGATTCTCAGCAACCTAGAGACCTTGTTTTTATTGTTATTATTTATTATTATTATTCACAGTACTGGGGATTGAAACCAGGGGCATTCTACCTCCAAGCTATACCCCCAGCCCTATTTTTTTTAATCCTTTCTTTAAATTTTTTTTTTTTTTTTTTTTTTTTTTTTTTTTTTTTTTTTTGCTACCGGGGATAGAACCCAGGGGCACTCTACCTCTGAGCTCTACTCCTAGCCCTATTTTTTTTTTTTTAATTTTGAAACAGGTCTCATTAAGTTGCAGAGGGCGTCACTAAGTAGCTGAGGCTGGCTGCAAACCTGTAATCCTTCTGTCTCAGCTTCCCAAGTACTGGGATTACAAGCGTGCTCCATCATACCCGGCTAGATCTTGTCTTAAAAAATAAAAAATGGCTAGGCATGGTGTAAATATTGTAATCCAAATACTTGGGAGGTAGAGATAGGAGGATCAAAGTTTCAAAGCCAGCCTCTGCAATTTAGTGAGGTTCTCAACAATTTAGCAAGACCTATTTCCAAATAAAAAATAACATAGAGCTGGGGGTGTAGCTATGCCCCTGGATTCTCTTCCCAGTATCAAAAATCAAAAACAAAAACAAAAACAAAAAACACCCCCCCCAAAAAAAAATGGCTGGGAGTGTAGCTCAGAGGTAGAATGCCTCTGAGTTCAATCTCTAACATAAAACAAACAAAAACCTGAACTTGGATTCCTTAAATAGAAACATTTCAGATTGTGTCCAAGAATACAAGAGAGATAAAAACAAATGACACTGAAGATGTTCTGGAAATTGATGGCAAGGAATTATGTGAAGACCAGTGAATTATATAAATATTTGTTCTAGGAGCTTCCTGTAAACTAATTTTCCAAGAAAAATTTGCTCAGGTGGGAAAGCAGCTCACTTATCAGGAAGTGGGTTGCTGGCCTGAGAAAAGAGCCTGCCCATCAGACAACAGCTGGCAGTGCCCACCAGCCGTTCCGTGTTACGTCAGAAAGCCGGCTGCTATCAACGGGTTTTCCAAATTGAAAAATCAAACTCCTGCCACTCAAGCCTGACCCTTGCTCCGGTAAACGGTCTTCCTTGACCTCCTCCTTTGGAGACATGATGAGTCATGTCAGGTTGGTTTCCTCTTTGTGGTTGTCACGAGTATAGTAGAATTAGCTTTGGAGAGTTGAGAGTCAACATAGAGGAGGAAAACACTAGAACCGAAGGTCGGTGTAGCTGCTCTATGGTAAGTCGGGTCCCTGTCTCCCCCAAGTGATCTTGCAGTGGGGACAGGAGGCAGAACCCCGGAGCTGGAAATATCGCGAGTCCAGGTGCCTCGAGACTCCAAACATCGTGACACTACAGCTTCCGGGGGAGAGAATCCGCCTTCCCACACTTAGTTCCACCCCCCAAAATACCAGCTTAAAAGGACTACTTCAAGGACAGCGTCTAGAACTCAGACTCTGTGCAAATGAGGGAAACCCTGTTTCAAAACAAAAAATAAAAAGATAGGGCCCTGGGGGTGTAGCTCGGAGGTAGCATGCCCCTGGGTTCAAGCCCCAAGACCACAGCAACAAGAACGGTGAGATGTTAAGGCCCTAAGCAAGTGTCACTTCTCATTCTCCACGTGTCTAGTGTTAATAGACAAGAACATGGAAATTCTTTCCCGCCACCCTTCACTTTGGCTTGAGCCTGACCCCATGCCAAGGATGGCTTCTGTGGCCATTCTTTGGCTCCAAAGGCTTAGCATGGCCCCCCAACTCCTTTCTTAAGCTCAGTGTGACTGGCTGAAGTCTGTCCCTCCTTAAAATAATATATGTTGACAGTACCTAAGAATGTGACCTTATTTTAAAGTAGGGGCTTTGCAGAGGTACTCAACTTAAAGTGAAGTCATTAGAGCTGAATCCTAATCCAATATAACTGGTATATTTATAAAAAGGAAAAAATTGAATACAAGGGCATGTACACACAGCGGGAAGATAAAGATAGGAAGACACACAGAGCTAGTGGCTCAGTGGTAGAGCGCCTGCCTAACATATCTGAGGCCATAGGTTCAGTCCCTAGACTGAAAAAACAACATACAGGAAGATGGAAAGAGAGACAGAGACAGAGAGACATAATGGCTTTGTGGTTGGAGCAACTCATCTAAAACCCAAGGAAGGACGAGGGAAACGTAAGAAAATAGAAGAGGCAAAGAAAGATTCACCCCTGAGCCATCAGAGATTGAGAGAGAGAGAGAGACAGACAGACAGACAGAGATCCTGGCCCTTCCAACACCTTGGTTTCAGACTTCTGGCCACCAGTAGGTGAGATGACAAATTCCTGTTGTTTAAAGCTACCCAAGTTTTGATGCTTTGTTACAGTAGCCCTAGGACACTTACTTTATGGACTACTAATATGCCATGTATATATATGTATATATGTATATGTATGTATAGCATTTTGTTATCATATATGTAATTCACTTGTTTATGTGTGTGGTATTGGGGATTGAACCCAGGGGAATTCTATCTTAGAGCTTCAGCTCCAGCCCTATTTTATTTTTATTTAGAAACAGCATCTCACTAGATTGATGAGAATCTCACTACTTACTGAGGCTGTCCTAGAACCTGTGATCTTCCTTATTAGCCTCCCAGGTACTGGGATTATGTAATTAATTTTTATTATGTAATTTTTAAACTGCTATTTAATGTGGTTTGAGGAGATATTAATGGATAAAAAGAGCAGAATGTTGGGTTTCCAGTTATCCAGATGAACTTTTCATCTTAATTCTTATGGAAATAATTTCCATTTATAACTCATTTCGGGATAAATTGTCTTTTCCTGAACAGTGGCTTTGTGGATAACAGGGAGACCTCGATCTCCTTTGGGCTGGGCACTTTACATGTGTGACTTCAATTGTTGAAGTAGTTACAAATATCCTTTCCTGCAGATGAAGAGATAATTTCAAAAATGGTATGATAAGTTGCCCCAGCTCACATAACTGACA
Source organism: Muscardinus avellanarius (assembly GCF_963383645.1). NCBI lineage: Eukaryota > Metazoa > Chordata > Mammalia > Rodentia > Gliridae > Muscardinus > Muscardinus avellanarius. Next base: position 16,484,544 of record NC_137787.1, on the reverse strand, counting down.
AAGAGTGAGGTCAGCCATAGAACTAATTGCCATCTTAAAACAAAGTCCAAACTGAGTGTGGTGGCACGGGCCTGTAATCTCAGTACTTGGGAGGCTGAGACAGGAGGATCAGAGGTTTGGGGCCAGCCTCAGCTATTTACTGAGGCCCTCCGCAACTTATGAGACCCTGTTTCAAAATAAATAAAATAGGGCTGGAGGTGTAGCTCAGGGGTAGAATGACCCTGAGTTCAATCTGTAACACACAACACATAACACACACACACACACACATACACAGAGTCTTTCCACTATGACAATTCCATTATTATAAGAATTAATTACAAAGACTATTCCAGGGATCATCATAAGACCAAGTTTCAAGGTTATGAAAGAGAAGAGATTGCTTTAGAAAAATATTTTCTTCCATTTTTCAAAGAATTGGATATCATCTATGTATCTGTATAGATGTCTATATTTATCTATTTGATCCAGAAAGATTTAACTTCAAATCCAGTGATGACTACTAGGTATCAGAGCCTATTCTGGGTACTTTCATAGATAATAATTTTCAATTCCATACTAACAACAGCAAGAAATCTCCTGGTATGCATTAGGATTATAATGCGCTCATATTAAGACAATATAAGTTATACCTTATTGACAGCAAGAATACTTTGGAACTCTTCATCCTTACCTCATTCACTTCTAGAGATGGATTTGATAAAGTTGTTTATTATTATTATTTTGCAGTACTGGGAATTGAACCCAGGGACATTCTATCTCTGAGCCTCCTAGCCCTGTTTTTATTCTTTATTTTTTATTTATTTATTTTTGTGTGTGTGGTACTGGGGTTCCTGGAAGCCCTTCTACCTCCGGGCTACACTCCCAGACCTATTTTTTATATTTTTATTTGGAAACAGGGTCTCTTACACCAGCGCTGCTGGCTTCGGACCTGCGCGATCCTCCTGTCTCCGCCTCCCAAGCGCGGGGATTACAAGCGTGCGCCACCACGCCCGGCTATTTTTATTCTTTATTTTGAAACAGGATCTTACTAAGTTGTGGAGGGCCTCACTAAGTCTCTGAGACTGACCACAAAGCTGTTGATCCTCCTGTCTCAACCTCCCAAGAACTGGGATTACAAGTGTGCGCCGCCACGTCCAGCAAAAATGTTCTAAATGTTTAGTGGCCTACTTCTTTTTCTATCCTTCCTTAGTCCTGCTTGGTGGTTACCAGCTCTGACATGGAGAAGGCTTACTGTGTAAGATTCTACACAGCGCATCGTGCACACTGTGGTTTTTGAGTCGTTTAAGGGGTTTTCAAGGGTCACTTCAACTGCACACGGATTTTGCTTTTGTGCGAAGACCTCGCAAATGTGCAGTTTCATAAGTTTCTATGATTCAGCTTCAAATATTCTACTGCATTTCCAGTATCCAATAATAGAAAGGCAACGTGATTGCATGCAGTCCAAGATGAGACCATGTGAGGGCTAACTGGAAGAACCCAGAAGGGGAATTAGTGCCGTCTAGGAGCTAGTGTGAATTCATTGAAAGGGAGGGAGTATCCTCACATAAAGTTCACTAGGTTTCTAAAGCGTTTGATCAGGAGGCTGCTTTTCTTGCTCTGAAAGTGTGTGTGTGTGTGTGTGTGTGTGTGTGTGTGTGTGTGTGTGTTTTACTGGCAATTGAACCCAGAGGCATTCTGCCTCTGAGCTATACCTCCAGACCTATTTTATTTCTCATTTGGAAACAGGGTCTCACTAGGTTGCTGAGAGCCTAATAATTTGCTGAGGCTGTCTTCGAACCTGTGATCCTCCTGTCTCCGCCTCCCAAGTACTAGGATTATAGTGTGCAGCACCATGGCTGGCTTGATCTGAATTTTTGAGAAGTCGTTGGAAGAGAATGTCAGAATGTCCTTAGAACAAAAGAAGAAGAGGGGGCTAAAAGACCATGGGGTGCTTCAGTCAGGTATTGAAGGAACCCTAAGTGATGTGTGTGTGTGTGTGTGTGTGTGTGTGTGTGTGTGTGTGTGTGTGTGTTGCTAGGCATTGAACCCAGGGCCATTCTACCTCTGAGCTACACCCCCAGCCTTTTTTGTATGTTTTGTTTTGAAATAGCGTCTCACTAGGCTGCTGACAACCTCACTGTCAGCTGCTGAGACTGGCTTTGAATCTACAATCTTCCCATCTCAGCCTGGGATTACAGGTACATGGCACCACATCCGGCTTGGTTTAATTTTATTTGATTAATTAATTATTTATTTGGTGGTACTGGGGATTGAACCCAGGAATACTCTACCTCCAAGCTATCCTTCCTTTTTTTTTTTAAATCGAGACACAGGATTTTGCTAGGTTGCACAGAGGCTCACTACATTGCTGAGGCTGTCCTTGAATCTGCAAATCCTCCCGTCTCAGCCTTCCATGTACTGGGATTACAGGCCTGCACCCCCATCCCCAGCCCTTGGCTTCACTTTAAAAAGCTGTCACCAGGGACAGACTGAAAGGATCAATCCTAACTTTCTGGCTGGGAAAAAAAAAAAAAACAAAAAAAAACTAACAAACTTAAACCGGTGTTTTGGCACATACTTGTAATCCTAGCACTTTGTAATCCCAGTACTTGGGAAACTGAGGCAGGGGGATCACATGCAGCCTCAGCTACTTAATGAGGCCCTCCCCGACTTAACGAGACCTTGTTTCAAAATCAAGAATAAAAAGTAGGGTTGGGGGGGGGTATAGCTCAGAGGTAGAATGCCCCTACATTCCATCCCCAGTACTGTAAAAAAAAAAAAAACCTTACTGAGGAGCTATGTGAAGTTAACAAAGAACATACATTTGCCATATTCACAGACAGGGTCATTCTGGAAGTCATAACCTATGCCTTGGAAAATAGAATTAAAATCTGAAAATAACTCAGCAAACTGGGACTATACGTCAAGTTGAACACCATACAATAGGCTACTAATAAATCTAGTAAATGCAAATTCTGCTGTAGGATCCCTAGACCAATTACATAAATAAAAGAAGATGAAGGCGTGGAAGAGGCCTTGGGTGGAATCTTCGGTGGGAAAGGCAGAGAGGGTCAGGCCAATGTGAATAACGGGCCAGTGATAACCCAGGACAACCGAGAGTCACCGGCTTTCTGGCCTTGTCTCAAGCCAAGGCTGGTCAATGGTGTTCTTTGGGGGCAGTGAAATCTAATAGAAACCCTGAGAAATCAGCTGAAAGAGCGGGGAGCAAACCCAAAGGTAAGAATTCTGGAGTTCCCGTCACAGGAGGACCTGCTGGAGATGCTTCCTGTGGTAAGAGAAGAGCAAAAGGAAATATGACAGCTGTCTTCAGATATTCACATGTCACCGAGAAGTAGCTAAATTTATCTGCATAGCCCCTGCAGGGCAGAACTAGCAACCATGGGGACAAATTAGAGGGAGGCCGGCTGATTCTGATTCAAAACAAAAACATCTTTCTAGAGCTGCCAGACATGGAACAGGCTGTCCCTCTGCCCTGAAGATTTTCAAGCGAGTATGAATGGCCTTGGATTGAAGAAATCTGGCCTTCACTCCCAACTGCCTACTTAATATTCCTCCTCCACTTTCTAACTGCACCTCAGTTTTACTTAGGGGTGAACAGAAAACCCAGTTAGAATCTCAGGTTGTAGAGAATTCTCTTGGACGAGCTTTTGATTTCCTGTTAGGAGGAGACTGATGTAAACCAGGCATGGTGACACATGCCTGTAATCTCTGTACCTGGGAGGCTGAGACAGGAGGATTGCAATTTCCAGACCAGCCTAGCAGCATATTAAGGCACTCAGCAATATAGTGAGACTTTGTTTCAAAATAAAAAAATGTATAAAATAGGGCTGGGGGTTTAGCTCAGAGGTAGAATGACCCTGGGCTTAATCTCCATTACCAAAAAACAAAAAGAAGAAGAAGAGGGAAAAGGAGGAGGAGGAAGAGGAGGAGGAGGAGAAAGAGAAGGAGAAGGAGGAGGGGGAGACTGATGTAGGCAGGTGTGGTGGTGTGTGCCTATTATCCCAGAATTTGGAACACTGAGACAGAAAGATCAAAGGTTCCAGGCCAGTCGTAAGAATTCAGTGAGGCCCTGTTTCAAAATAAAAAGATTAGAGGAGTTCTCAGAGGCAAAATGCCCCTGGATTCAGTCCTTAGTACCACAAAAATAAAGAAGAGACTATGTAGGAGGTGGCCACCTTCCCCCTTTTTCTCCCTGGAATGCAGATGTGATGTGGAGAGCTACAGCAACCATCTTAAAACAATGAGGAAAAGGCCAGGAGAATCAGGGGAAATCAGTTCTTTTTATTTTTCATTTTTGGCATGGAGTCTTGAACCCAGGGGCATTCTACCTACAAGCTACACTCCTACCCTTTTATTTATTTATCATTATTTTATTTGAAACAGGGTCTTGCTAAATTGCTGAGGCTGTCCTTGAACCTATGATTCTCCTGTCTCAGCCTCCCAAGTCCTGGGATTACAGGCATGCACGGCTGCATGTAACTCAGGGAATCTCAGTTCTGATATCACAGAGCTGCTAAACCAAAGCCAGCAACATTTGACCATTCGCTCCCTTGCTATGTAATAAAAAATTGTTTTTCTATTTGTCTAAACCACTGCAAGCAGTTACTGTTGTTTGCTGTCAAATGCATTGCTTAACAAATCCAGTAAAGTGGAATGAAAGGAGCCCTAGCAACAGGTTGGATTAATTCTAGACCTTCCAACCCTAAAATTCTTTAAGTCTGCAAGCTAAATTAATCTGCTTAAAAATTTCCATGTCGAACCGAAAAGTATTCGCCTGAGTACTTTCTGTGTAAATGGTAGCGTGCTTAAGCGCACTAAGCCCTTCACTACGTGTGTTACTAAAGCCTCTTTCTTTGGGCTGCGATTTCAAAGGCATGCCAGAACCCCACAGCCCTGTCATTGTAGGAAAAGATGATTTTACCTGTGAATGAGCTTTACGCAATAATTTCAAGACGCTTTTGTAATCTGTGACCAAATATGGATTTTTCTTATCCAAATCCATATTTGTTTCAAAGGACTCATAACCTTTGGTCCAGGGCCTGTAAAGAAGTTTGGGTAATGTTTAAGAAGTATTGCACATTCAGGTCAACTTCTTCCCTCTGCACCTCCACCAGAAGGGAGAGAGAATGCCAGGCAGACATGACTGCTGGGGGTGCTCTGAGCAAACAGTGGGGTGCTGAGCCAGAAGGAAATCTGTGGCCATTGTCTTGCTTTGAGACTTGGGAAAGCGTCTCCAGCACAGCACTTTGGATGGTGTTATGGTTTGGGATTTACCTCGGTTCCTTAGTGTGGCAGTAAAGTTACTAACATGGAAGGCCATGTCTCCAGGAAACTGCCTGAAGGAAAGGTCTTAAGTCCTGTAGGTCACAGCTTGCTCAGGAATTTCCTGCAGTCACTATTTGCCACGCTTCAACTCCTGTAAACCCGCCTGCCGACTTCTGCCCTTTGTTCTATAAAAGGAGAGCGCATGTGGAGAACTAGGCTGGAGGTTGACAGAAGCTCCTAACTTCGGCCAGTGGGTGTAATAAACTTCCTCTTTCCCGTCCTAATTGACATTGGGTCAGTTATTCCCTAGGATTTCTGCAACATTAGCTCGGTATAGAGATAAAGAGCCAGAAATCTCAGTTGCTGAGCTAAGAAGTCTATTGCAAAGTGGAAGTAAAAAGCCCCACACTCTAAAGAGGAATGTGAAGGATCCTCAAAATGAGACACTCCCACCCCTTTGACTCTGGGTCTTATATATAAAGATAAGGTCTTGCTTCCTTATCTTTACAGAGACAGGATGGTCTGGCCTGACCTCACAGCACAGGATATCATAAATCAGGGTATAGCTTAGTCAGCAACTGGGTGAGGGGACACATGGTGTTTTCCAATCTCCCTTTAAGTCCCAGTATCTGCCACCAATTAGGTCATAGTGTCCCCATTTAGCTTATCTTTGTTGCTATGCCAACAGCCTGCCTGCTGCTGCAGCAGGCAGGAATCATCTATTGGTGGCTGGCTCAGTGGAAACGCCACTGAACCACTTCCTTGAAAGGTGATATCTCCATTTCTGTGCAACTGTGCTAGTGCAGTCTTGGCTGTGGAGATCAGGAATCTCAGATTGAAATTGAAAGGAGGACTCAGAATACCGTCTGAAAGGGCAGACAGGGGCCCAGGGACAAGGGCTTGCAGCACCATCTCTGCATGGTGGTAGAGGTGGTATCTGCCAAAGCAGGGATGCCAGGCTCAGCTGTGGAACCAGAAGGATCCACACCTGGAGGAGCAGAGCCAGACTCCAATCATGAGCATGGGTGAGACCCTCCTGGTACCTTGGTGATGTCTATGGGCAATGACACCAAGGATCTGAATAAAGGGAGCTGTTATCCTGAGGACTCTGTCCTACCTTGCCAAGAGCCATGTTGTCCCAGACAATATGGAGGAGGGACAAGAACTACATTCTCCTAGCGGTAGGAGAAAACCACTGGAAACGGCTGGGAAGGCTAGTTCACATTCCAGGAAACCTAGCTTCAGGCTTGAGCTGAATAAAGCTCCAATTGTCACCCTGGTATGAGATTTTTCCGCCACAGGAACGGCAGGTGTGACCTTAGTAATCAGGGTGTTGCATATTAGGGGATTTTACAAATATTAGTGAGTCATGAAATCAATTTAGAGGATCTTAGTAATATTCTTAAAAAATGAGCCAAGTGTGGTGGCACACACTTTTCATTCAGTACTTGGTGACTGAGACAGGAGGATAGCTGGTTCAAAGCCAGCCTCAGCAATTTAGTGAGGCTCTCAGCAACCTAGTGAGAACCCTGTTCCCAAATGAAATATACAGTTGGGCTGGAGGTATAGCTCAGGGGTAAAATGCCTCTGAGTCCAATCCCCAGTACCAAAAGGGAGGGAGGGAGGGAGGGAGGGAGGGAGGGAGGGAAGCAGGGAGGGAGGGAGAAAGGGAGGAAAGGAGAGAGAGAAAGAGAGAAAGGGGGGGAGAAAATAGTTTGGAATTAAAATATCAGAATGCATTTTCTTGTACTTAAGATAATGTACAACTTGTGTGTGTGTGTGTGTGTGTATCAGATTTTGATGTAAAACATGCTTCTTCCAGCTAAGCATGGTGACACATGCTTGTAATCCCTATACTTGGGAGGCTGCTGAGATAGGAGGATTGAAGGTTCAAGGCCAGACTCAGGAACTTAGTGAGACCCTCAATGACTTAGTGAGACCCTGTTTCAAAATAAAAATAAAATAGGGTCAGTGGTGTAGCTCAGAGGTAGAATGCCCCTGGGTTCAATTCCCAGCAACACATACAATGTATTTCTTCCTATGAGTCAGGGTCAAAAGTGTTGGAAAGCCATTGATTATGAGTCTCACTGCCCAGATAAATACTCCATTTTAATCATGCATTTTTAGGATGTTTTGTATCCTGGTTTGTTTTCATGGTTGAACTAATTGAAGCTACCTGATCCAGGGCATCGGCTGATAATAGACAAGTGTCCCTTGGTCTGGGGATGACACCGTCCGGCTTCTCTTGCTGTCTTGGTTCCTACAAATGTTCATCCTCGATTCAAGGAGAGGCTTGTCTGTCTTTTGCTGCTTCGATTTCATTCTTTACTGTTGTTAGTGATTTATTTCTAGCTTCCTTTCTAGAACTTGGGTCTTTGGTTCTGACAGTCCTCCTTTCAATTTGATATAAATTCTCTGGGCTTTGTTAAATTAAATCATCTCTTCTCTTGAAATATTCAAGGCTTATGGTATTGTTTCTGACTCTTAATATTCTCATGTGGGCAGGCTAAGAACCTCCTTGTTTTATTGCCTTTGATTTTACTAAACATTTGGTGAAGATCTCAGATAAAAATACTGCTTCCAGAACCGCTGACAGATGCTGGTCCTAGAGGGGTAAGATTCTGAAGAAGAAGATGGAGTGGTCTGATTGAATTCATATTGCCTCTAGGGAAGTATCACAGGTGTTTATTTATTATTATTTTGTGTACTCAAGATTAAACTCAGAGGCATTCTATCTCCGAGCTACACCCCTAGTCCTATTTTATTTTGTTTATCTTTTTTGCTGGTCTGGGGATAGAACCCAGGAGCATTCGACCTCTGAACTACACCCCCTTCCCTATTTTTTATTCTTTATTTTGAAACAAGGTCTCACTAAGTTGCGGAGGACCTCACTAAGTAGCTGAGGCTGTCTGAGAATTGTGATCCTCTGGTCTCAGCCTCCCGAATGCTGGGATTACAAGGGTGCACCACCACGCCCGGCTCCTGTTTTATTTTTTATTTGTAACAGGATCCCCCTAAGTTGCTAAGGGCCTCATTAAATTGCTGAGGCTTTCCTAGCACCTACACTCCTCCCATCTCAGCCTCTCAAGCACAGAGATGACAGGTGTTTGCCACTGTGCCTGGTATCATAAATATTTATTTATTTATTTATTGTACTGGGGATCGAACCCAGGGGTGTATACCTCTGAGCTACACCCTCAGCTTTTTTGTTTTGTTTTGTTTTGAAATAGGGTCTCATTAGGTTGTTGAGAGTCTCACTATGTTGCTAAGGCTGCTTTAAATCTGCGATCGTCATGTTTCGGCTTCCCAAATCCATGGTGGTGTGTACCACCAAGCCAGACTACAGGTATTTAAACA